>NC_139230.1:90239984-90694843 GCF_977018435.1 Lepisma saccharinum
ACAAGGCATCCGTCATGATTAGAATTTCCTTGTAACTCTGGTAATCTTCGTCGGTGTAATCTTTCGGCTGCTTTTTGGCAACGAGTTCCCACAGTCCCACCGTACCCGGATACCTGTTCCAACTATCCTTGTCGCCTAAATTGACTTTAATATCGTTGCCTTCGAAGGTCACCTTCGATTTCCCAATCTTCCACACCACACCGCCACCTTCGCTGGTTTCCATGCTGGGATACAATCCGAACACTTCATCCTTGTCGAATTTCCCCGTGCTCAGGTAGTCTCGTGCCAAAGGTCCCAACTCGATTTTATCCGAAGACGTGCTGCCTATGGCTCGACGTCCTGCCGGTGCATCCTTCAGTTCGAACGGCGTCGAAGGAATGCTTGAAATAGGCGTGGGTACAGCGTAACTTTTAGCTGCGAGCGGTACGAGTTCGTTGATCAAATTTTTATTTTGTTCCGTGACACTTTTAATTTCTTTACCTAGACCGCTGATGGCATCGATCACAGGTTGATCCTGACGTTTCTTCTCTTCGTAGAATCCGCGATTTTCGGATTTCCAACCTTTGAAGCGTTTCGCGAGGTAATCGCGAAGCTTGAGATTTTCGTCTTCGATTTTTCGTTTCGTCATGACGTTATTTATATACGTCGTTTCTCACAACGTTGCAACGTTTAGAAAGTCGTTGATTTTGTTTCTGTATTTTCCGTCGTTGGGTTTCCTCGTCATGTCGATCGTCACGAATCCGAAATCGTCACCGTTCCAGCAAGTAGAGCAGCAGCCTTCCGAAAATTGATTGTAGTTCATGTCTCCGCCTACGTAGTCATCGTACGCGTGCTTGAGGTTGGTGTGATCTTGACGAAACAAACATATGAAATTAGCGTTGTCGCGTACTAACTGTTTTGGAATTTTGGAAAACGTTTGAGCTAGGTAGAAGCAATCCATTCCTTTGTGACGACCTTGCGTGAAAAAGTTGCGAATTTCATTTTGATTTTCCAGGATGGCGTCGTCGAACACAACGACTGAATTTTCACGACAATCGTCGAGTGGTTTTATTTCCGAAGCGAACGTTGCAATGTCCAGACCATCGTACAGTTTCATCAGTTGCTGGTATTTGGATTGCTCTAAACTTTTCGAGAACACGTACAGGTGCCTGTTCTTCCAATCTAACCAATTCGGTGCGAGGAGAAAATTGTCCACGAGCAGTGTTGTTTTTCCACACCCCGAAGGTCCTACGATCAGACAGCGGATGCTGTCGGGGAGCAATTCACCGTTTTTTTTCTTCCTTCCACTTTCCGAATTAGGTAAACGTTTCACAACATTCCACGTACTCATAGAATCACTTCGTTTGAATCGATCCAACTTGTTTCCGGAAGTCCCAGCCATTTCACCAAAAGTTTGTTGCCTCTCTTGCGCAAAACTTTTTCGATAAGGTACGTGTCGGGGTATTTAGTTTTAGAGAGTTCCTCCTCGTAGAAGCGCCCCAATAAAATTTCACCGCCACTGTCTTTTATTATATACGTGTGACGGTTCCCGGGTAGAACTCGAACCACGGTAAAAAGTTCAGTGCTCCAGTTTCGTGTGAAACCCCTGTCGAACGTTCGCTTCAATTTACTAACCCTCACCTGTTCTCCAATTTTGTATTTAGATTTTTTTGTCGTGGACGTGTACTTTGGACAGTAAACGCTAGAAATTAAACGTTGCTCGTCAGACTTGGTAACGTCAGCTGGCTTCATGCCTATCGTTGCGTGCCGTGTGTGATTATAGTCGTTAACAAGTTCCGGGAGAATAGTGACCCACTTGTAGCTTCCCTGAAGCGTGAAGCGTGACCACATGCGCGATTTCAGAGTGCGATTGAATCTTTCCACGATGCTGGCCTTGACGTCACTGAAGGTCGAGTAATGTTGAACGTTGTGTTTCCGAATAAACTTTTGGAATACGGCATTGTAAAATTCCTTCCCTTTGTCCGTGTGCAGAAACCGAGGTCGTCTGCCGCCGCTTTCGCGAAAAATTGTCTTGAATGCTTCCGTGACGCACGTTCCTGTTTTCGCCTTCAAAGGTAGAGCCCATGCGAATTTCGAAATTGTGTCTATGACGGTGAGGAGGTACTTGTTGCCCTTGTTCAATTTATGCACGTTTTTTAACTTGCCGCTACTCATTTCGACGAGGTCGCTTTCCCAGAGGTCGTCGATTCCCTTGGTTACCACAGCCAAACGTTCGTAGTTGCGGCGTGCAGGTTTATGCAATTCTTGGACGATGGCTTGCCTAGACATTTTTTTATTATTTTTTAGAGATTACGTTTCAAAAGAAGCACAAGCGTGATGGGATTCAAAGAGGGTGGCACTTCGCTCGTGTTTTGAATGATCAGCTTATCGCCGGCACTCACGTCGAAAACAGTAAGATCTTCGTCTTCGTGTATTTCATATATGTTGCGCGTTTCGTTCCAACGCGCCAGAGGAATGTTTCCTGCTTTCTGGACACCACGATTCGATATCAAAGTCATGGTGGGAACGCTAGCTTTTCTGCCGTGAGACCAGTACGAAAATTCGTTTATCTGAATCGTGCCATCGAGGAGAAACTTGTAGTACGGATGATAAGGATGTAGCATGTACAGTTTGTTACCTTCGACGAAGGTGGAGATTCTCTGTTGATTGGGTACGCTGTTGATTTCGATGGCTTGCAGAGAATGCAGTTTAGCGAATTTAGTATCGATGCTAACGAGGTTGCTGTGAAGCTGACCCAGTGTGTTTTGTACGGGCACCAAATGCTCGACTATGGTATCCGTTACGGTAGAAAATGACGGTTTGATTTTCACTTCCACGTTCAACTGCTTGTAGCTTTCGTTGAGTTCTTGCAACTTGGCACCGAAAGAGGCCAGCATTGATTCCTGCGTTGATTCCAGCACTCCAACTTGATCTCTGATGTTGACGACAATGTTCTGAAGGTTCTCGATTTGATTCAATTTCGAGCTCTTCTCGGTAAGATCGTTCACGATGATTCGCATCTCTGTAAACTGCGTGTGAAGGTCGGCGACGCTCTGCGAAGTGGGCAGCGTCGACACCAGCGAAGCAAGTTCGTCTCGAATCTGTTCCACGTTCGCTGTTTCCGTTTCCAGTCGTTTCAGCATACGTGATATGTTCCTTTTCAAAGCGTGTAATTCTTTGGAGGTGGGGAGATTGGCCACTTTACTCTCGAGATCGCTCAACGAACTTTTGATGTCACTCGAATCGGATAGTGCCGTCACCGCCGTTTTCAATTTTTCCAAATCTTCACTTGAAGGCACGCTCGTTCGTAACGATTCCAAGTCACCCTGTATGTTGTCCAGTACGTGATGAAAATGAGTAAGATTGGATTCGACGTTCAAATTTTCCAAATATTGGATCTTCTGCTGAACCGTGCTTAACGTGTCCTGAATACTCGTCAACACACTTGCTTCAGCGTGAATATTTTTAATTTCTTCGTTGATCAATTCCAAGGACGCCTGAAGCGTAGCGATGGTGGTTTGAATGTGTTCGAAATCTTGATAAGCCTCCAGTTGAATTTTTATGTTCGCGACGCTTTTACCGATGACCTGCAGTTCGTCCGACGATGGTAGGTTCGTCATTGTATCTTCCAAAGTCTGCAACTTGGATTTGATTTCTTCCAACGTGCCAGTGAATTCTTCTTGTAATTTAGAAACAACGACCTGCAAGCGTTCTATATCAATATCATTCACGACGGTTTGAAGTTCAGAGAAATTCTTTTCTATTGCGGAAGTTCGCTCTTCGATTTCGAGTTTCAATTTTTCCAAATCTTCATTTTTCGATTGAAATTGCTGTAATTTGGCCAAATCATTTTGAAGCGAATCCATGCTCAACTGTATATTTTGAATGTTGTCGTAAGAAGGTACGTCAACATAATTTTTTATCAGTGTTTTCAGTTCGGAATCGATTTTCAGAATGGGATCGAGACATTGCGTTTGGAGCGTAGCGATCTCAGACTCTAAACTTTTGTTTAAGGTCTCCTGCAAAGCGATCAAATCGGTCCTCAACTTCTTAACTCGAACGTCCAGCATGAGAATCTCTTCTGCATGGTCTACACGCTTAGTGTTGCCGAAAATGTCGTTAGGCATTTTGGTTAACGGTTATTTATAATAGGATAGACGATTCGTAATTCTACGAAGAGAGGAATAAGTTTGTCGTAATCTCCTAGGAGTTCCACGTAAAGATAATCTCCTGCAGACACATCGTACGACATGTTAGAAAGTACCTTGTCGTGCTTCATTCGAAAAATGTTCTTGCCGGTAGAAATTTTGATTTCGCCTGTGTTCTCCGGATTCACGGTGATTTGAAGTTTCCCGTCGATCGGAATTTCATAGAAATGTAAATTGTTATTAAAAACATAAAACATCTTGCCCACATCGTTATTTATTTCCGTCCATATACTATTAAGATGTACAATTAGTAGACCATTGAGTTTAGATAACACGGAAGGTAAGAGGTTATTGGAATTTGGTGATGCAGTGTCCATGTTGCCTTGTTTGCGAAAACCAAAGAGATTCATTGTCCTTGTTAGTTATTTAAAACATTGTGCTTTTTTGCTATTCTTCAAAACATACGGAGGAAAAGAATGAAAGGGGGAGCCCTCAGGCGATGAAAAGTTGCAACCTGTTATTATGTTGTTAAGCTCGCTCAAACCGAGGCTCATTAAATTCAACTCTTATTTTTCATCGCCCGAGGGCTCCCTCTTTCATTCTTTTCCTCCGTCTGTTTTTGAAGAAGAATGGCAAAAACACAGCGGACTTCATGGCTATGGGGTTACGGTTAACACACGTCACATTTATCGCTTTTATTGTAGTGCCCCCACTCTCGCGTGTGGATTTGACAATCGAGAACGCGTAACTTGTTGTCTCTGCCATCCAATGCGACCTTGGTTACGCGCGTCGTGTACAAATCATGCAATTTACTTGCAATGCGATGATCGGTGCTAAGTTGCCTTTTACCATGAAAAAGGCATTCTTTGTAGTCTTGCATGCTAAATTTGCTGGTACTTATTTTTCCCACCCCCTTCGCCTTCTTGATCTCTTTTTCTTCTGCAATCTTTACACAGTACATTTTGGCACGAAGCCCCGCAAATTCCCTGCTGTACTCCCCGCCAACTTCATCTTTGTATTTTCCAATCGTCATTTTGTTTTCTGTCGAATGCAAGTGATGGCCTGATGGTAAGTTGCTAAAATCAAACAGATGCTTCATCTTAGTCAGATCATGTTCGAGGCTTGGTGTTTGGATTAGAAAAATGAAGCTATCCGTATCAATGTAACATATTTGGATGTTATCTCCATAAAAGGGTTGAAACTGATCGTAGTACGATTGGTACATGTGCAATTTTGATAGTTCAAGGACAGTGGCACCTATGGCAATCGGCTTGTTGAGCATCACTTGCTTCTTGTTCCTCTCAACAAATACTAGATTCTCGTCGAAAATAGTGAAGTTTTTGAAGTAGGGGGACGCGACGATCTTTTCAAATTTCTTTTCGTCCGTGACCAACGTTGCGTCGATGTAATTACGCACGTTCTCCATCGTCTTGCCGTAGATGGCGTTATTGAACAGTTTGTACAGATCCTTGTCTGCAGGCGATGTCGATTGCGCTCTGCGTCGCGTGTTCTCGGTTATGTAGGGTTCCAGCCACCTGCTCTGTCGGAACTTCAATCCTCTATGAACTTTCTTCAACTGCAAGCCGTGACTTATGTAAAATTGGAGGAGTCGGTAGTGCAGAACGTAATTCCGCTTGTTCTCCATGCTTAGTATGAGTTTTGGCTCCGATCCTCCAGGTGGCTTCTCCTTGGTGGGGGCCAGGGCCAATCCGTGATGTTTCTCGTGAAGCGTTTCGGGATAATCGAGATCCACTTCCAAGAAACAGCCCCATTCATGATCTTCCCTCCAGTTGAGAAAATCTTCGCAGGAGAGTTCCTCTTCGGTCATCCACGCGTAGTCGCTGATGGGAAGACACTGGGACATGGAGTGGCCGTACAGGTTGTTGACATCCCAGTAGACAATGTAGGTGTTGGGCTTCGATGCATCGTAACCAGGCGTATGAGGATTGTTTGCCTGAGCATGGCGTCGGGGACATTGGACGATGCCACCGCGTATCGCACTCTCCATGAAGGCATACTGTTCCTTCTCTGCGATGAGGCCCAGTTCCACGTTGGTGTATTTCATCATCGATTCCCAAGTCAATCCCGGCGTGGTGAAGAAATACGCAGGATCCAACTTGTATATCGCGATGCATCTCTTACGAAACGATTCGAAAATATCCATCAGAAGTGTCACGTCCAATTTCAGATAAAGATCGTGATAATCGCGAAAAGTTTGGCAATTGAATGCCGTCCACACACTACGAGCGTGTTCGTAGTCCTCTTCGGAACAGACGTCCTCCGTGAGAGAAGAATAAAATACCTCCCGGGGTGGAAGTTCCGTCTCGTCAAATTTGTTGAAATTGTTGACGTACTCGTAGGGGTAGACACCCTTGCGACGCAACAGATTCAAATTCTCATCTCTCCCCGAAAAACATTTTTGCTTGGTGGCCACAAGATCTTCGTCGCCAAGTTGAGATGCAAGGCTTGCGAGGCTGGAGGACAGGAAATTGTAAGAGTCCAGGAATCGCACTTCCACGCTTCCTCCTTCTTGGAGAGGGATCCACACTCTCACCACAATATATTTCTCGCTCGTTCTCGGGATGATGCTGATTCGAGAAGTTATGTTGTGGAGCTCTTTGACGAAGAGATGTGTGTCGTACTTCTCCGTGTAGTGCAGAAACACGGCAACAAAATGCGACTCCTTAATTTTAAGATTGCACGAATTACAGATGGTGCTTAGAAATAATCCATTCTGGTGGTTATGGTGGACGACCTTGTAATTTTCGGCGGTGAAAGCCTGGTTACACTCCTCGCATCTTGTCCCCGCGTCATGTCTCTGTTGTTGTTCTGTTGTGAGAGCAGGTGGAGAAACGTAAGAGCCTTTCAGGCTGGGTGCAAGTTCTCTCGCGCATTCCGCTATCTTCTCAACAAAATGTTTTGCCGCATCGGGTCCGCAATACAAGATGACATCATTCAATTTTTCTCCGTAGATGGAGAAACTGCAAGGCTCGTGGTGAAAAATTTGGGTCGTGCTTGAGGTAGAGGGATCAGGGTCGCAAGACGTCATGGGAACTTGGAAGCTTTCAAAGTCGGCATAAAGGACGACGGGATGGTGGAGAAGAGCCTGGTGTTTCTGAAATTTCATCTTGGTTCCGGGTTCCGGCATGACATCTTCGGGTTCTGCATTCACGGAGCCAAAACACTTGTGCTGTTCTTTCATCTTTTTTCCCTCGCGAAAAATTCTCAAACATCGATCGCAAATTTCGATCTTATCGTGATCCCTGGTGATCTGTCTTCCTACTAATCGTGAGAAATTCCGTATCAAACTGTAACGGCCATCTACAAGCAAGAGTCGAATTACATTATTCTGGCTTCTAGCAGGTCTTAACACACGAATATTGTCGGAATCGTCAACCCCAAACACAGAAATATCGATATCTTCTTCTTTTTCCTCTCTATAGTTTTTTAAAAATTGATTGATCTTATTCAGGGGCACAGGATAGGAAATTCCTCTCATCATATTCTCGTATCTTCCCTCGTATCCTCTGTAATTGGACAGGCGTTGGGGGTTATTATTATTAGACGGGTGTAATGCGGCGATGACAGACCATAGGAAACTCTTCTGATCATTACTTTGTATGTTCAACACTGCATTTTGCTTTTCTTGTTTTTTTGTTTTTTTTTGAGTGCTGCGTAATGGTTTGAAATTGCAGACTCGAAGTTCTAACATGTGGTTGTGACCGCAAAGACTCCATCCACTTCCTCTACCTTCAAACTCTTCTTGTTTTTGTGTCAAGTGCTCAAATAGCCGTGTCACTATCTCGTCAAGATCCTCGTTATTGTCATCGTGTAAGCATTCGCACCCTACGTAAAAACTAAAAGTGCTTGACTCGGACGAGACAACTTTCTCATACAGCAGGGTCAAGACGAGATGAATTTTAATTGCAACATTGACGAGGCAATCACGTAATTGATCAACTACCAGAGATTTCACATTGTCGAGGAAGATGCTCGAGTCACATTTTTCATCGCTTCCAGATTTATACGTTATGATGCGTGCACTTTTATTCAAAGCACCAACTTCATGCCCATCAGTGCGAGATTTCTTTGCCGGCGGGACTACGTCATCATGATCCGGTAGACGACATTTTTTCAAATGCCTAGCAATGTTAGGTTTAGAATACAACTTTCCACAGTTGCAACATGCCACTTTCCCGCAAAGACCGGAGGGGCCTGGTTGCGATTCCATTTTTTTTCTCTCTGTTATTTATATATATATACAGAGAATTTTTTTTTGGGGGGGGTTGTGGTGATGGTAGTGGAAAGCGCACTGAAACAGAAGGAAAAAAAAGTTGAAAAATGCTAGATATTTTTTCCTTCCACATATATATTAGACGCGAACAGTATGTATGTATGTATGTATGTATGTATGTATGTATGCACTGTTGTAGGGGGTTAAAAATATACGACATGTAAGTGTGTGTCAATTTTTTATGACTCCTCTGAATATGTGTGTGTCAGACGCAAAAACAAAAAAATATTAATATATCATGAAAATAAAAACTTACCTTTCAACAGAGATGGAGAGAGACTTCAAAATAAAAACTTGTAGTTCACTAAAACTTCCACGATGATATATATGTATACTGCCAGATAAACAATTAAGAATACTGAACTGCCACGATTGACGTTCACCTTTCAAGAGAGATAGAGAGACTTCAAAATAAAAAACTTGTAGTTCACTAAAACTTCCACGATGATATATATGTATACTGCCAGACAAACAAATTAAAAAATACTGAACTGCCACGATTGACGTTCACTATGATAATGACGTACAAAAAAACTGGTAGGTTATATAGGAACTCCTCTCCTTTTTTTCTCCTTCTCTCCTTCCTACTCCACCCGACTCTCTTTGGTGAAAACACAATAAGCAAATAAAACCCTTGTTGACTGATTTATTCATGCTATATTTTTTCAACAAAAACTTTTGTGATATGCACAATATCCTGTGGGGGACAAATAACAATAAACGGGACGTTGATAGTTCCACCCATGTATGTATTGTCGATCATTTCCCCTCGGCCTCTATTCCACGCCCCGTCAGGGTGTGGTGTGTGAAACAAACGATTCCCAGTATAAAACTCAAAAAGCGAAAGATGCTGCTGTGTTTGCTTCCGCCACATCCCCCTCTGATTCTATTGTTATCGGGGATGTGATGGATTCTTCATTCAGAACCGTGGGAAAGCTGAAAAAAATAGAATCTCTTCGGGCGAAAGAGGATGCAAGGTGAATGGGTTCGGGGAGGGGTTGCTGTGGATAGTTTGGTCCGTGATGAAAATGTTACATTGAGCGACGAAACACAATTGCTCCACAGGGGACAGGAAAAATTCTACCGAGCGTCGCTATCCACGCGAACATTAGAAATTGCCTGAATGCCTTGGGGGCTTGGCATAGGATTATCGATTTTCGTTTTTAGAGATTCTAGCATCGAGAATAAACAACATTGATTAAATTTTTGACAACATTCGCAGTACAAATCTAAACTCGTGATGATTTCGCCGTTACCATGTATCCCTGGCGAGGTTATAGGGGCCAGGTATCCTAAAAAAACAACAATTATTATTTTGTTTGTTTGTTTGTTTGTGTTACAATACGGAAATAATAAGAGGCATACGCGCGCGCGCGTGTGTGTGTGTGTGTGTGTGTGTGTGTGTGTGTATGCCACATCCTTCCCCCGAGAGAGAGGTTTACAAAGGTCACGATCTACAAACATTTGGTCCTTCAAAAATAAGAGAATAAGAAGATGAGAAGATGAGAGCTCATCTTTCACTCATCACTGCTTTTCTGCGCCCTGAAACATCGCCAGCGTAATAAATAAGGCACGGAACGTGGAGAGAAAATGAGTGTATGTGTGTATGTGTGTGTATGTGTGTATGTGTGTATGTGTGTGTGGCACATCGTTCTCGAGAGAGAGGTTTACAAAGGTCACGATCTACAAACATTTTGGAGGATGAGAAGATGAGAAGATGAGAAGATGAGAAGATGAGAAGATGAGAGGATGAGAGGATGAGAGCTCATCTTTCACTCATCACCGCCTTTTTGCCCCCGTGAAACCTCGTCAGCGCAATAAATGAGGCGCGGAACAGGAAGAGAAAGTGAGTTTTTCAACTTTTTGTGGTCGTTTGGTCAAGAAATCAAAGTTGGGGTCAAAGGCATATTTACTATCTACTGATGACATAACCCCGTCAGTGTTTCCAACCCCCCTTTTTCAACTATGCTTGCCTAACATAACCTTATCGGAAATGGTTCGTGGGGCTATCCGTCAGCTACCCATGCATAATGTACAATTTGCACACGTGACGAACACGAGAGTACATATTTTTCAGTGAAGAAGGTTGGAAACACTGCATACCTACAACGGTAGTTAACTTGTGCCCGCCATATTGTGTGTTAGGGAAGCGAAAAAAGGAATAACAAAAACTACTCTCTATGTGAAAAATTGTGTTTGTTTTCGTGTAAAAAGCATAATGGCACCTTGAACTATGTTCCGCAATACACAATTGGTAAATACGAACCATGCGAAACACAAAATATCGGATTTTAATGTGTCTCCGATATAACAAACGTACCGAAAAAATTAACTTAAAAATTATCTTACGGAAGAATGTTTGCTTTCCATGGAGAATGCACTTACCTTGACAACGGACTGTAAGTATTGTAGACTAGTGGGAATTGATGAATAAGTAAATCGAAAGCTTAGAAGAATGCATATAGACATTCAGAGACTTTATTTTAATTCTAAAAGAACCAAACTTGGCCTACCTAACTACAAAGGCACATATTGAACAAAATCTTAAGCAATCGCTAAAACTCTGCAATATGTGTTAGCAGAAGTAAATCGAAATCAAACCATGTAAAAATTGCATTCGTAACATGATGAAATCACAATAAAACAAAAGGAACTTGAGCAACTGGCAAATGGAAAGATACGAAAAATACTCTTTCAACATTCTTCGATGAGGTTGTGTGATTCAGTCTCTCTCTCGAAAAAATCGTCGATATTTCTCATTATGCATAACAAGGAAATAATTTATAATTTCAATTGCAATTAAGAGACCAACAAAATTGAATTTTTGGTCCCGAAGAAAAGAAAACTGGCTCATGCTCGATCTATTACATTCCGATTTCATGGTGACACATTCACCAATTTTTGGTCGTAGGTTCCTAAACATGTGCAATAATGAAATCCGGGAGAAAATGTTGATACATACAATGCTATTTTGTACATTCTTAAAAATCTAACCGTTACCAAAAACTGCCTCGGAATGCATAGCTTTTATAACTATGTAAATATGAATAACTCTGCAAGTAAATTATAACATTATTTTTCATTATCTGTACTATTATCGAACTACATCAGTGTGTCACTTACCTTTCTCAACGTACTCTTCAGTAACAAGAAAAATTGCTTCTCAGTCGTCACCCCATGTAGCACACATTGTTGGGCCAACGTTGGATGATTGTCGGCATGGTTGGGAAGTGGTTGGTAGTTCTTGCCAACGAATATCTTACGTTGGGCCAATGATTCACATTGTTGGCAGACATGGTTGTCAATTACGCCCATATTGTAGGTTGGCCCAACATTGCATTCAAGGTTTGGTACAGTGGCCAGTGACGTTATGCCAAACGAGAAAGAGGGAGTAAAATTCCCGCTGTCGATCAGCAAGACCCTACAGTGAGCTAAGAAAGATTAAATTCTGTTTAACGTTAAAAAAAATGTGCAAAAGCAATAACTTAAAGTGAAAATGACGTGTAGAATTAGATATTTCTAGAGCTTGAACATTTTCCGTCCCGAAAATTTTCCGACTTCCCATCCCGAATGTCGGAATTTAAAAAAAAAATCCCATCCCTATCCCGTCCCGACCCAAAAAAGCTGTCCCGCACACACCTCTAAAAATAATCACTCGACGGAGAAATAGCGTGTAAAATTCGAGTCTTATGAAGTGTCGGGAAAAATAAAATATTTCTCGTCCCGAAAATTTTCCGATTTACTAGGGAAATGGTGAATTTTCCTCGTCCCCACCAGACATTTTCTGGCCCGCACTTACCTAATGTGAACGATTAGTGCGAATTCAATTTCTATAGCGCTACATTGTAAAGCTTAGGGCAACCAAATGAAGAACGAAATTGTTTAAGGACAAAACGAGCCTCGGGCTGCTGCCGGAAAAGTATAGCAAAGAACATTCTCAATGAATTTAGTTAAATATAAACGTAAAAACGATGGCGTGCTCTTTGATTTGTTCATCCTCCGGAGAATTTTTTTAAAATAATAATTTCACGTAACGATTTATATCGAAATACATATAATCGATGTGTGTTCGAAAGTCGATTGTGACTGTGTGATGGCGGCCACTGGCGGCCAAACTGGATATGGGTATGTGACGACTGACGAGTTAATTTTTTTTTACTGAAGACGACGTTGAGAAAGGTAAGTGACACACTGATTTAGTTCGATAATAGTACAGATAATGAAAAATAATGTTATAATTTACTTGCAGAGTTATTCATATTTACATAGTTATGAAAGTTATGCATTCCGAGGCAGTTTTTGGTAACGGTTAGATTTTTAAGAATGTACAAAATAGGATTGTTTTCTTTTCTGCGGGACCAAAAATTCAATTTTTGTGGGTCTCTTAATTGCAATTGAAATGATAAATTGTTTCCTTGTTATTCATAATGAGAAACATCTACGATTTTTTCGAGAGAGACTCTGAATCACACAACCTAAGATGAAACTCGACGAAGAATGTTGAAAGAGTATTTTTCGTATCTTTCCAGGCTCCGGTATCTTTCCAGTTGTCAGTTGCTCAAGTTCCTTTTGTTTTCATCATGTTACGAATTCAATTTTTACATGGTTTGATTTCGATTTACTTCTGCTAACACATATTGCAGAGTTTTAGCGATTGCTTAATGTTTTGTTCAATATGTGCCTTTGTAGTTAGGTAGGCCAGGTTTGGTTCTCCTAGCATTAAAATAAAGTCTCTAAATGTCTAAATGCATTCTTCTAAGCTTTCGATTTAGTTAATCATCAATTCCCACTAGTCTACAATACTTACAGTCGGTTGTCAAGGAAAGTGCATTCTCCATAGAAAGCAAACATTCTTGCATAAGATAATTTTTAAGTTAATATTTTCGGTACCAGTTCGTTATATCGGAGACACATTAAAATCCGATATTTTGTGTTTCGCATGGTTCGTACTTACCAGTTGTGTATTGCGGAACATAGTTCAAGGTGCCATTATGCTTTTTACATGAAAACAAACACATTTTTTCGCATAGAGAGTAGTTTCTGTTATCCCTAACACACAATATGGCGGGCACAAGTTGACGACTGTTGCAGGTATGCAGTGTTTCCATCCTTCTTCACTGAAAAATACTTACTATCGTGTTCGTCATGTGTGCAAATTGTACATTATGCACGGATAGCCCCTCGAACCATTTCCGATAAGATTAGGTTTGGTTATATTATTCAAGCAAGGTTAAAAAGGGGGGTTAGAAACACTGACAGAGGGTTATGTCATCACATCCACTTCACATAGGGGAAGCAAATGAAAGCAATGGCAATTGTGCATCGGTGAGATATTTCTTTTGAAAAATACATGATATCCCGGTCAAATAGATTCCACGATGAAAGAAACTACCTCGACGAATGTTGGAAACCTTGGAGAAACTCATTTCCGTAAGTAGTTTCTTCTGTAAAAATGAAGAAATGTGTCTCCGATATATTGAACTGTTACCATTTTTTCAACATAATTAACACTTTTTTGAACTCCAAACAGTACTAATTACATTCTAGTTTTTGGACTTTTAACCATTAAAAGTTCAAAAACTAGAATGAATAAATCACCACTGATTAGCTACAAAGAAGTACTCATTATGTTAAAAGAGGTTCAAGTTTCGTGTGACAATGATTGCCAAAATTCAACATTCCTGTTAGGAGAATTTGAAAAAATCATAAAACAATCTGAACTGTTACCGCCAGTAAGGTTAAAATGCAGAAGACATCCTTGTGTTTTCACTTTCTAGCGACGTGATTCATTATAGTTAAGCAACAAATTAACACAACATTTTTCATTTCCACTGTTCTTTTGAGTAAAATACACTGAATCATTAGATATGTAATTCATAAATTATTCGGAAAAGAATTAGTTTGTAGCCACACTTAATAAATTCAAGTACCATACAAATTTTTTAAATGATGTGTCAAATTCATTATTTATTATGTTATTCTGACAAGCATGTTTGACAGCTATATTTAATCAAAAACAGACAACTATACACTACTATATGTGGTATACAGTAGCCAGTAACTGTGCAGAGGCATGTCCTGTTTCAAATGTGATAAGCAGTATACCATAATAAAATGTAAATTCAAGTTTTAAAAAATATTTCGAACATATTAATGTCACTAATGTGTTAGGTAT
This sequence comes from Lepisma saccharinum, assembly GCF_977018435.1. Lineage (NCBI taxonomy): Eukaryota > Metazoa > Arthropoda > Insecta > Zygentoma > Lepismatidae > Lepisma > Lepisma saccharinum. Next base: position 90,254,581 of record NC_139230.1, read on the forward strand.
TTAAATTTTCTTAAGTAATTGTGACCTTTTTTTGATTAAGGAAGATACACTAACATGTTTGTAACTGTACAACAACACACGGTAGCTATTTTCCTATTTCAATTTGTAATATGTATATTGTATTGATTGCAAGAGATTGATCTTTTACTTTCACTGGCATCTTCATTCTAGGTGAAGGCAAAGCAACTTCGGCTCTACAATCTACATCTGGGTCAGACAAGAGAATTGCAATTTGCCAGTTTCATGGGAGTAGTTTATCTGTTATTTTACGTCATCTAGCAAAAATTGAGAATAGACTGTTAGAAATACATGAAAATCAGAAGCTTATTTTGGAAAATTTGAATCCAACATTGATATCCTCAAATCAGCCCTTGCCTGAAAATCTAAAGCTGCCTTGTCAAACAGAGGATGACATTCAGAGGGTGGAAGAGTGGTTACTTTCTTCTCCTGAGCACATGAAGCAGATAGTAAGTTGACATATTTCCGTGACTGAAATTATTTATGTCAAACTTTTTTTGTGTTAATCGAGCAGTTAACATTTTCAGCATAATTGACTGTAGCTCAAAGTGGTATGTTGTAATTTAAGGGAGATCAACTCCATGTGCTTCTTTTACATCAATATAAGTTTCACTGGAAAAATCATGCAAATTGAAGTATTTCAGTTTTCATTAAAATTCCGATTTCCGGGAGACGTCTGAAATTCATTTATTTGGTTATTTTTCACATTCGTACTTACCTATTATGCATTGCTAAAGATTCTTTAAGGTGGGATTTCACTTTTTTGACTAAAATAATTTCAATTTTGCACATATCGAGTAATTATTGTTCGTTCCTTTTTCGCTTGCGTTACACACAATATGGCAGGCAAATCTTGACTAACGTTGTCTATCATCAGTGGGTATGCAGTGTTTCCAACCTTCCTAACTGAAAAATAGGGGAGACCGGGGTAATTAGAACAGGAAACAGCCTGTAGAAGTTCCACTGTACATTACTCAGAAAGTTACTGATGGATTTTTTAAAAATTTCTACCATTTAAAAGGACATCTTTTGCATATTTTTGAAAAAAATAATGACCATACCTGCATTGCAAATACTCGTCCAAAAAAAAAAATTGTCATGACACCATAAAATTGTTCCAATTACCCCATTTGGGGTTAATGGAACATAAGTTAGAAATTTCAACTGAATAGCTTTAGATTGCTGTTGGGGTAATACGAACATCATATATAAATGTCCCATTTACCCTGCAAATTTGAACACAATAGCTCTACTTCTTCTGGAGTTATCAATGCTTGTTTAAATAAAATCCCAAGTTAACGTCTTTTTTTCATAAAGTTCAATTTCCCAGCTGCGAAGCAAATATGTGTGAATGAAAATCAGTGTTCTATGATTTATTTGAAAGGTTACAGGCCATTCTACAATGTAGTAAAGAAAAAACTTCTAATAGTTACATGTACAATCTAGTATACCCAAGCGAAATCAAGCAAATTACGCAATGTTCTAATAACCCATTTGCAGAAATTTTTGGGGTAATAAGAACTTTGCTTATAAAAACCAGGCAAATTGCCCATAGACAACCAAACTCACATGAAATGATGTGTGCCCTTATGTTTTATTATAGGGGTGAAGAAAATTTTGAAAGGGTTCTTTCATTCACATCCAGTATATGCAGAAGCAGAGAAACACCAAGCATGCGTCACATCATTTTTGCAGGTGTATAATAAAAGTCAAATAAAACTTACTTTTGTGTAGTTATTCCAATAACAAATTTTCTGCATGTAGGTTTAGTGTAGGTACATAGGTATGAAATGTTATTACACCAGTTTTTTCGTTTTAAATTATTCTACATTAACATGTTCCAATAACCCCATGTTCTAATTACCCCGGTCTCCCCTAACTACTTCCCTAGTTAAAATATGGTTATATTAGTTACGTTACGTTAACTTAGTTACGGTAGGTTAGGTTAACATAGTTAAAAAAAGTGTTACATTAGTTACGTTAACTTTGTTAGGTTAACATACTCAAAAATCATGCACATTGATATGCAGATTTACGTAGGTTATGTAATGTTAACATAGTTACAAATATGCGTGGTTGGAAACACTGACCGGGGGTTATGTCATGAAATGCACGCAACATCTGGTTTAAGTAGTGGAAGGAAATAGAGGCAACAGCTTTTGTGCATCAGAGAGACAAACATTAATCTAGAAAAATACATGATTTACCGGCCAAATAAATTCAACAATGGGAGAAAACACTTCCACCACCTTTCAAAAGTGTACAGAAACTCAGTTCCATTCTGTAAAATTGAAGAAATAAGTTTCCTGGAGATCGGAATTTTACGATAAAATGTGTACCTTGCTTCGCCCACAGTGCAGTGCTTCTTGATTGAATTAATGTTTTGTTGTAGGAATCGTACATGAGTTTCAATGGAGGCAAAAACCTACAGCAAATTGTGCAAGGAATTCTGGAAAAAGTATTTTCTGATGCATTGGCAGCACGTCATAACTGGACTGGAGGACTGGAGAACACAACAACATACCTCTCTAAAATAAACTTATTTGTTGTTTAATTTTACCATTGTTTTTTGTTATTTTTTTTTACTTCAGCTGTCTTATTTACTTAATAGGAAAAGCTAATATTATTTCATGTAACACTGAACTATTCTGCTTATACTAGAACAGTGTTCATAAGTGCAAACTCATTTCTCACAATTCAGCAAGCCTGACTTAGTTAGTTGAGCTTTCACTTTATATTCAGAAGGTAGTGAGTTAGATCTCGGATGAGGCCAGGCTAGCCTTGCAGTTTCTTCCCTGCAGTTTTACACCACTCACACGAAATGAATATTGTGGCAAATCTCTGTAATTCCTTTCTCATCCTTTCCCTACCATATAGTCATGGGCTTCCAGAAGGGGGCATGCCCCCTGGAAAATGAAAGTCAACAAAGAATTATGTATTTCACACATATAATTCATTTTAGCCACAATAATATCTGTTAATTGTTGCATGAAAACCATAAATTCAAATTTGAGCAATTTTTTTTAGGGAACAACACTATTTTTGTGGAAAATGTGCCTTGTTTGCCCCCTCCCCTGAGAAAAATACCTTCCTTGCCCCTCCCTGGAAAAATTCCTGCGGATGTCCATGCATATAGTACAAGTAACTGTCTAGATGTGAAGAATTAATGTCACCCCACATGGATAATATGTCAATATTAGTTTCCTTTCATGGGACAGGGAATAAGTTTAATCCTCATACTAAAGATAGGCCCAAGTACACATATCATATGGTATGTTACATTTGAGTTCATCCATGGATCTAACAGTTTGAATTGTTTCTGGTTTCAGTTCGAAGGAATTCATGTACATCAAATGCATCAGATTATGAAATACAGTCAGTGATACAAAGCTGGTTCCGCTTTGTCAAAGATAGAGATGGCAGCCAGGAGCAACGTAGAAAGGAAAAGGCAACTGCAGGAACATCAAGAAATAAGTAAACAAGTAAAGACTGGTCATAATTTTTCAGCAAGATATGAGAGACGAGTCATTTCTAAAGCTGCAGAAATTATAATGAATGAATTTCATGAAGTCCCTTCTGTTTCAGGATCTACAGACATAATTCAATTGGTTCTACAAGTTCAATTTCAAATACTTGTGATGAAAGTGTGTGATTTTTCAAGTAGTTCATGTAGTGATAACAGTAGTGAGGGTAATGTAACAGATTTGGAAACTGCCTCACATCCTATTTCATGGGCAAAGAAATACAATATTTCTAATAATGCAACCACAGATTTTCTCCATATTTTGCAACCTTACATACCAGACCTTCTCTAGATTCAAGGACTCTTCTTAAAATCCCTAGAACAATAGACTTGAGAACATGCTCAGGAGGTTTGTTTGTTTACTTTGGTGTCAAAGAAAACAGGGTTAATATCTACACCACATTATCAGATTTTTGAAAAGCAGAAAAGAAATGAAAATTTTAAACAATTTTTAACTATGAAAATTAACGTTGATGGACTTCCATTGCATAAAAGTTCCACAAAATGTTTTTGGCCTTTGCTGGGAATCTTAGATCAGGCTATTAACAAGGCTCCATTTATCATTGCAATTTATTATGGGGAAACAAAACCAAGTTCTTCAAATGATTTTTTCCTTGAATTTGTTAATGAGTGTTCTGAATTGGAAAGAGCAGTTTTTTTTGATTGATGTAAACTTTATGGATTTTTCATAAGTTGCATTGTAGCAGATGCCCCAGTGCATTGTATCTCATAACTCATTATTTGGCTGTGAGAAATGCATTCAGGAAGGAACATACTTGGGGAGAACCACATGGCAGTATGAGCATGATTTAGTTCTAAGGACAGATGCAAATTTTAAGAACATGCAATATGAGGATCACCAGCCGTTTCGAAGCATTTTTTCTGATTTACATGTAGGCTTAGTTTCACAAGTTCCACTTGTCTGGATGCATTTAGTTTGTCTTGGTGTTGTTAAAAAAAACTTATTAGCACATGGGTAGAGAAAGGACCAAAAAAATGTAAATGCAGTTCTTTGCATGCACAGAAGATTTCTGAATGACTTATTGTCCTTGCTCAGTACACTCCAAAAGAATTCTCATTCAAGCTGTTCAAATTTTGGAAAGCTACTCAATTTAGAGCATTTCTGTTATATTTTGGGACTATAGTTTTGAAAGATGTGTTGCCAGAGCATTTATTTAATCATTTTGGCCAGCACAGACCTTAGTAAAGTGGAAAGATGGCAAAATTTTGCACATGAACTACTTCATTGTTTTGCTAAATATATTACAGAATATTATTCTCCTGAACTTTTGATCTACAATTTTCATAATTTATTACATGTAGTTGAAGATGTTTCTAACTTTGGTCCTTTAAATGAATGTTCTGCATTTCCATTTGAAAATTTCATGAAAACAATTAGGAAAATGGTTGGTAATCCACATAATTCTTTGGAACAGGTAACTAAAAGACTAGGGGAAAAATCTGGCCAACACAGCAATGGCCATAGTATTAAACATTCCCCTGTTTATAGGAATGACTGTATCAAATCTATACTTTTGAATGAAAATGAGAATTGTATTGTGGGAACAACCTCACCTGATGATTGCTTCTTAATGAAAGATGGTGATGTTGTTGTTGTAAATTCCATTGAAAAGGATTGTAGTAATGATGGTTTGTACGTATAATTTAAATTGTAGTAACATTTTCATAAACAAATTGGACATTTTCACTTCACCTCTTCCAAGCAGTAGATTGTTTATGTTTAAGGTAAAAGAATGTAAGAACAGAGTTATTGTATCCTCAATTTATTTACATAAAAAGTATATTCTTACAGCAGATTTTGCTGACACATCAGCATTTGGATGTATTCCATTTTGTAATAATAAGCTATTCTATTGAAATGACATTGTGTTCTTTGACACCTGAATTGTCCACCTCATGCACCTTTTTTCCTTCAATAAATACAATATCATCTTGCTATTTTTTTTATAATGTATGAAGGTGATTGTCTTGAATAGTATATGTGAAATTCGTTTTGCTTATTGGCTCCACTAAGAAATGTTTTACTTTTATAATGATAATTATATAATAAGTTTTTTTATCATTCCTTGTATTCTTCTCCAGTGTTTGAAAATGTCTTAATAATATAATCTTAATAAATTTTTATACATACAAGAAATGATGCAATTGTTTGTGAAATATTTATTAATATTATAAACAAACTTGCCAAAAGTATTAACTTTGGCATGTTGGTTTTTCGTTTGAGTATTAATGGTTGGGATGTTTTTCCACTGTAGTTAGCCCAATGCTGGGAAATAGATTTGGTTGGAAGATGGTTGGCAAAGTTTTTCCATTGTAGTTGGGCCAACGTTGGGAAATTGATTTGGTTGGGAGATGGTTGGCAAAGTTTTTCCATTGTAGTTGGGCCAACGTTGGGAAATTGATTTGGTTGGGAAATGGTTGGCAAAGTTTTTCCATTGTACTTGGGCCAACGTTGGGAAATAGTTGGTTGGGAGATTGATGGCAAGGCGGACATCACCAACAGTTTGCCAACCGTTGGCACAAAAAATTTGTAACCATTTACCAACGTTGGCCCAACCTTTGTGTGCTACCATATCCACTCTGGCCGCCATCACAAAGTCACAATCGACTTTCGAACACACATCGATTATACGCAGCCTATTTCGATATAAATCGTTATGTGAAATTATTATTTTAAAAAATTTCTCCGGAGGATGAACAAATCAAAGAGCACGCCATCGTTTTTACGTCTATATTGAACTAAATTCATTGAGAATGTTCTTTGCTATACTTTTCCGGTAGCAGCCCGAGGCTCGTTTTGTCCCAAAATAATTTCGTTCTTCATTTGGTTGCCCTATGCTTTACATTGTAATGCAATAAAAATTGAATTCGCACTAATTGTTCACATTAAGTAAGTGCGGGACAGAAAATTTCTGGTCAGGACGGGGAAAATTCACAATTTTCCTAGTAAATTGGAAAATTTCGGGACGAGAAATATTTTTTTCCCGACAATTCATAAAACTCGAATTTTACACGCTATTTCTCCGTCGAGTGATTGTTTTTAGAGTTGTGTGCGGGACAGCATTTTTTGAGCCGGGACGGGATCGGAATTTTTTAAAATTCCGACATTCGGGACGGGAAGTCGGGAAATTTTCGGGACGGAAAATGTTCAAGCTCTGGAAATATCTAATTCTACACGTCATTTTCACTTTAAGTTATTGCTTTTGCACATTTTTTAACGTTAAACAGAATTTAATTTTTCTTAGCTCACTGTAGGGTCTTGCTGATCGACAGCGGGAATTTTACTCCCTCTTTCTCAATTGGCATAACGTCACTGGCCACTGTACCAAACCTTGAGTGCAATGTTGGGCCAACCTACAATATGGGCGTAATTGACAACCATGTCTGCCAACAATGTGAATCATTGGCCCAACGTAAGATATTCGTTGGCAAGAACTACCAACCATGCCGACAATCACCCAACGTTGGCCCAACAATGTGTGCTACATGGGATGAGCAATGAAAAGGAATATGAGTATCAGTCACATTGACTGATACTTCAATCATAAGCATCGTAAACAAGTTATTTTGGGCAGGGGGCATGCTGTATAATATCCATACCTACACATAATACATTTTATCTAGACTCTTGAGAGGATTGATAGATTGCTTTATTTTACTTCGCCTCTTGAGCCATTTTTGGCAAATTTGCAAAGATGGGGATGAGTGATGATGTGATGAAATTGATGAATGCGGACACTCACAAACATCCATGCCCAGGCCATGAATCGAACCCGGGACGCCTGCCGTAATGTGCGAACCAGTCCGCCACGAGTGCCGGCTCTAGGGGGGTAGGCGTCCTCCCCTCTGTCCAGCTAACGATGTACGTGCTTTCTATGCTGAATGATGGTCGTTGGTTAACATATGGTTCGTGTAATAAAAAGTAGATTGCGAAGTATGGTAGTCTTGCGTTGTACATACCTGAGATTGCATGTTACACTAATTAGTTTGGGTTAGCCATTACTTTTTCCTCACTCTACTGCTACCCTGACCTCGTGTGTAGGAGGGAGGAGCTGATGACGTAACCACTAGGAGCTGATGAACCAAGCATCACGTTCGACCAGGGTTGATTGAGAAATTACCCTTGTCCCCAAATCAGCTAGATCCTCTTCGCTGCATGCTTGAAATCATTTCTCGCCATGGAGAATATCTTGTATTTTGGCGATTCGATTCACAATAAACGTACACAAGGTAGAAGGTGAAGAGTTCATCCAAGCAGTGACGGCGCCAGCCAGATTCACGGGGGGACAGAGAGTGAAATCATTGAAAATTGGTGGGGGGAGAAAGTTCTTCATCTACAAACCCCCTCCCCCACAAACATATGTGTAAATTATAAGATATATATTTGTAATGTTATTAAAAATAAAAATAAATTACTCAATTAAAAATATTATTATTATTATTATACTATCATTACTATTTACATAAAGGAAATTAATTTGTTACTTTTATACATATCAGATATTGCAAAGCAGCTAATTAATCCCTTTAGTAACTGGTTAAAGATTATAATAAATTATGAAATAGTTCAAGTGGTTTCATTATGCGTAACTTTTTGTTTAGTTTGTGCTTCATGATAAATCAATTAGATTTCATAGTTATTATTTTCTTGCATTCTTGTTTCTCTTATGGCCTCCCGATGGCGCAATGGTAGCCAAGGGGTCCCGGGTTCGATTCCCGGTGGAGGCACATAGTGGTTCGGATTCCACTTTAAACTGTAGGTCCAGTCCCGATTAGCCTTACTGTGCATAAAGTGGACTTAAAACAACAAATCAATCCAATCAATCTTGTTTCTCTTTTATTGTGCGTATTGATGTAGATTTGTTAATGATCTCTTGAGAGAGAATGCATTCAATACTCAACTACATTAATTTGTATGTTTTTTTTCGATATTATTCTTAGTAAAGTATATTTCAAATTAAAGGTAATTGCTTATATTTTGTTTCTTATAACAAAAACTCTCCCTCCCAGAATTTTTTTTGGTGGGGGAACCCTGGGACGGGCTACAGATTTTGTTTTCTAATTCTAGGGGGTTAACATTGGCGTAACTTGGGACCTAACTTTGTGGGCTGTCAGGATCGGAAAGTTTTCCATTCCATGAAAATAGTGTCCAGGACTATCTTGCTTGCTACCTGTTACATTTGAGGGAAAGACTGATAGAGGACTCAACCTCTACTTACCAATCCGACTACGAAGGTAACACTTGAATTGCCACAAACTAGAAAAAATGTTATTTCACATCCCTTGTGGATGGGGTATGCACAACGCAATAACACAAAGCTTATAAAGTTCGTGAAAGGCAATTTGAGTCATTGCAAGCAGCTGATGAGGGTCCTTTCCTTTCTGCCTCGTAGAGTGCCATAACTGTTGGCATCAGCTTTAATTCGGATTCTAAACTGTGCAAGACTAGCTTCTAGTAATTCAGAAAAGCAGGACTCTCTGAATTTAAACGGCTAACTCCAATTAACACATCACTGCCCTTAGTAAACCTTTCCTTTAATTTAGAAATTAAATGGCCCGACCCTGTGGCCGAGTGGTTAGCACATTGCGCTGCGACGCCAAGGGTTCGAATCCCGGTCGGGCTTGGTTGTTTGTGAACGTCCCTTCATCAATTTCATCACTCATCCCCATCTTCGCAAATTAGCCAAGAGGCACAAAACGCGAAGTAAAATAAACTAAATCAATCAATCAATTTAGAAATTAAATGATCATGAACTGGAAAATATATCCTAACTTTAATAACACAGAACACAGAGTAGCTATTGCCCCCTCGATTTCAATTTTTATGCAAATAAAATTTACTTCCTTGCTTCGCTCGTAATATGCTACTTTTCTTACAATCTTTTATCGTCAAGTTCAAAGCTGTAGCTAGGGGGCGACGGGGGTCGGTCCTGGGAGTCCAACGATTTAAATGAAAATAAATTGTAAAAGAGAATGCCATGGCGCCTCCCTTAAATTAATTGCATTCTATTAAATCAATATTGCTTTAAGTTTGCAAAAATTTAGATTTAATAATTTTCGCTCGCAACATTTTTTTTTTGTAATGCATTGCAAGAATCAACGATGTACTTCAGACTGTTGCTACTGAATAGTTTTGTTTTAAATGCATGAACAACTCTTTTGAGGAAAAGGAGTGAGCACATTTGAGAGACAATTTATATAATTTTTGCTGTTGGTTTGTTATGATGCCGATGAATTGATTATGTAATGTATTTAATAATATGTTATATATATATATATGTATGGGGGGTTAAATAAACTTTGAATACGTACACAATTTAGTGTTAAGATGTTGCACATGTATTGTAGGTTTCCATGACTGGGTTACGCTACTCATTCGTAGCTCTCCAATTTCCCCACGGTGGTGGGTGACCACCGGTCCCATACACAAGCCGAAATTTCTGGAGAAAAGTTGTTACGTTTCCCCCAGAAGGCTCGAAACTGCGCACGACCCGTAGCCAGAGCCTTAGGCCGCACGACCACGGTGCGGGAATCCTCATATAAAATATTGTTTCTAGTTCTCGGCTGTAATTCCAGTTATGGCTAGCCTGTCTGAACAATCTTCCATTATCCGTTGGAACACTTTGAAACTATATCATTAGCCTACTCTAACATCCCTTTCCAAAATTTTTACAAAAGATCTATAGGTCTACTGCTCATCCATTTTGACATTTTCCTTCAAAGATTATTGTTTTTGATGAATGATATACAATGCATATGATAAACAATGATAAACAAAGTATAAATGTACAGAAAAATACTGGTTATACAAAGTAATGAATGGGAAATATGCTACTTTGTGAGTGAACAAACTAATCATACTGGTCGAAATTTATCAGGAGGTTCCCATTTGTTTTTCGGGTGTCAAATAAACGTAATTGGCCCATACATTTGACACTTTTTAGTGCTTTTGTAGTTTCATTTCTTAGAGTAGTGCATGTTTTGAAAAAAGTGCTTTGGTCTGGCTATTTAGGCACTTTGAGTGCTGAAATTCCGCCCTGTAGCTGTAAGAGTTTTAACATTTTTACCTAAATACAGAGGTAGATCATAAAATTATCGTAACATAATGTTAGTATATGCTCTGGTCGGAATTTATTCGGCCTACGTATAGGGCCGGTGGCAACCCACCATCGTGAGGAAATTGGGAAGCTCCGAGTGAGTGAGCGTAACCCGGTCGAGAAGACATACAACAACGGCTGGGGGTTCGTCGGGCTGATCACCCGTTACCCCAAAACTGGTCTAAGACCTCCACGCTATACCAGGTGACGGAGGAACAGTGTGGGAGGGAGACCAGCAGTCGGTAGGTAAGCCAAGGCCCTCCAAGGTGCTGTAGCGCTGTGGGTTATGTTAATGTTAGTATATAAGCAATTTTTCAGGAAAATTCTAGTGAGTTAGCTGTAAATTATTATTATTATTTTGCTGTTTCTTAGTAGTAAAGAAATATGAATGAATAACATGTATCAGGATCTGAAGCAATCAATATAAATTCAATTAATTATGTGCGTATTTTTTGCTTCAGTAAAGGAAGGAAAGGACAATATAAAATTACATGTACAGGTAGTTAGATGGGGAAAGTTGGACTAGTGAAATGTGTCCTTAATGGGTTTGCAACCGAGATGTTCCAGTGTAAACCTTTGGAGCACACATTCTCGTATTATTTAATATTTTTTCTTCTTCCTAACATTTCTATTTATTATGGTTAATTGTGACGATGTATTTGAATAGCGAGTAGAATGGAACTGATCAGAGACAAACACAAAGCAATGCCCGCCTGCCTGCTTGGCGGAGTGTATTGGTGTAGAATGCTATGAAGCTATGGGCCACAGCTTCAAATTATGCTTTGATAACAGATATTTCATTATATTAGTTTCACTATACATTTCAGAATTCTCCCTTTATCTTCGTCACCGTTAAGCAAGAGACCTAGAAAAGCCACGTAAGTAAAAAAAATATACGCACAAAATAACATATATACTTAGGCTGGGATTCGAGTATGTTATTAGTTCGACCTTCTGGCAACAGGAAATATAAACGTTTTTTTTTTTGCGTTTATTACAAACTTCCCTCATGAAGAGAGAACGACAGAAAATTGATTCAGACAAATTGGGTCCGTTACCGGATGCAGCGAGCATTCCTTCATGGTGGAAATCCGAGTTCTTCAACCCCACGCTTTCCGCTTCCATGCAGCCTAGGCTAAGAATAATTATCACCAGTTGCGACTTTTCTTTCCAGAAATAATTCCCTGGACTTACAATTCGTTGACGTTCATAACCAGATACAATTTCTTCAGTGCAGATATATTTATAAACTTCTGGAGTAGAGAAACAACAATTAATAAGCTGTCTTTATATAAGAACACAATTTCAATATTTTTACACTTTATTATTCGGATAATTTAGTTGGTTCTTTTGGTTTCCTGCAAGTTGCTAGAACTACCTGGAAAGAATTGCTGGGGAAATATGTAGACGGTATGTAATCTAATATAATCATTACTTACCGAGCAAAGGTAGCCTGTAGTAAATGTAGTGCAAGTCACTGGATCACGAAGAGATTTGATTTACTACTTTAGTTTTATTGATCTGGAACTTTTTGAAAACTTTCTAAACTCCAAGGGCGACTGCTTATGGCTTTGTATTGGCTTAACGAAAATAACGTAGGGCATCCCTATATTTGATGTCGGCCTCCGTTATGTATCGGCTATGTCCGCATGCTTTCAAGTTCACGCGTTTATGTAGAATGGTAAAATTAGCATACTACAACATATTGAAGGGAAACTTTTGAGAAAATCACTGTGACTTGTGCAAATACAGAGTCATGGCTTCTAAACATTGGGGAGAAAATCATAAATGCAGAGGAGGAAAAAGAAAGGGAAAATCAAATACTCGTGTAAGCAACATAGAAAGCAAAATGCCCTTGAGTTAACAGAAAAATTATTATCATTGTTTTATAAGTGTAATTTTAATGAATTTTTATGATAATAATAATCATAATATATTATTAGAATTATTGAATTCTACTTTTACTTTAACGTTGCAATTCCAACTATTTGGATTTATTGTGAGAAGTAGATGAAATGAATTTAAAAACTAGGCCTAATACATTCAAAGACAATGGAAGAATTGAAAGTAGAAACTGATTTTGTATGCAAACCAAAAAAAAGGAGAGAGATTCGTGCTCGTAGGATAATTTTGTATTAGTATATGTTACATGCTGATATCTCAAATTAGCAATTATTTTGTAATAAAACAAACTATGAATATTAATTTGAACAATATAATTAACTGTTATAAAATAGTTATAAAAGCTATTATATCGAAAATAGGACGAAATAAACAAGTCATTACATTTAACCCGTTGGGCCCCTTGCAGAGCCCCTTTCCCTTTCCCTATAGTCTCTCTTAGTGGTATTCGTAACAATCCCTAAGATTGTATGTTTATTTTATTAAGTCTCTCTGAATGCTTCATGGTGACCAGGGCATTCACTTGTTTTTCTCAGCTGTCTCAAGCCTCTTAGGCATGTTTGCAATGCATTGTGTTGTGCCATGCAAACCTCCTGAGCATTCAGGAAACAGGTATACTTCTGGTTATGGTGTCAGCGGTTTGCATGGTAGCAATTATTATAATCACACGATTCGGCGATTCGGCATCGAGGAAGAGCTCGATGGCCAGGGAATATAGAGGTGAGACAAGCTGGGAGGTGACTGACTTTGGAGATTGAGTGGAGAGGGAGAAGGTGGTCAGCAAGGCAGTAGGTGAGGAGTAGAACAACGCTCTGGTCGGCAAATAGGAGAGAAGCTTACAGAGGACTTCGCTATTTTCATTCAGCTAAAGACTTCAGATAGACAGGTAATTATCCTACACCCAGCCATGATACAGGTTCAACGGTTCGCAAAACCCAACGAGTGACCATTGTCTTTTCAGTAGTTTAATTCCTTTGTGTAATTTGTACCTTTCGCATGCCAAGCGATAACTCGTCATGCTAATGACGAGTGGTCTCATCAAGAGGATGAATGATGAGTAGTTTACATCACCCCATCGATTAACTGGTTCAGATCCCTTCATTCTATAGAATGACACGTGGTGGAGATACGTGGGCCTTTTCATTTCTTACAGGAATGAAAAGAGTTTGTTAATCAGTTCTAAATCAACCCCACCCCAAATATTGACACATGGTCAAATCCCACCCCAAAATTTTGCTCATTTATTTAGTTTCTTTAGTATGTCCTTGCCATATTTTATTTTTGAAAATACATAGGGCTTAAAGGTTTTAAAATTATTGGGGGGAGAAGAATTTACTTGTGCCATGATAGATGTCGAGCTTTCATCTTGCTGATGAACTCGACGAAACATTAGATCAATTATTAGATATAGCACGAGGAACTACAAGTTTTAATTTAGATGTCAGCGGTCCAGCTGCAAGTTCCACCCCCAAATTTAAACGTAGCCCAATTTTAACTAGACGCCTTCAGCGACAATTATTAGAAAAACAGAAATGTGAACAGCAATTAGAGCAACAAGATCAGGATATTAGAGATTTAGACCAAACACAATTCGCAACGATGGCTCAGTCGCAGTTTGTTCCCCCAACTATTTTAGAGGGTATCCCATTTCAGGGGATATCCGGGGAAGATGTATCAAATTTTTTAGATAAAGTGGATAGCCTTGCCATACTAAATGGATGGAACAGTACCCGTAAGCAGGAATTATTCCCAGCCCTTCTGGCCGGACCAGCGTTACGATGGTACCAGACTTGGAAAGATGGTACAGAAAATCAAGAAGTTTCTTACGAGGAGATACGGAAAAAATTAAGGATGAATTTACAGGGTCCTTGGATCAATTCCAGATCGAGGAACAAATTCGATATAGATTACACAAGGAAACTGAGCCAGTTACGAATTATGTTCGGGACAAACAATTACTTCTACTCAAGGCAGACCCCAAAATGAGTGTTCAACAACAGATCAAACAGATCATATTAGGATTACAGGTGGATTACATGAAAGATATCCACCATAAAGAGTATGAGTCCGTGCATGGGTTACTTAAGGATTTAAAATCCTTTGAAAAACTTCAGTTCTTGATGAGGCAGCGCAAGCTGAAAGAACTGAGGTACGAAGATCAAAGGGATAGTTTATTCTCTCCTTTGCATAACACACCAACTTTTCCGCAACAGCAGCAGATTTTACTGCAGAGTAACAATCTGGTTGCTGCTGAGTCTGCGCAATCGCGACCCACTTCAGATATTGAGGCAAAATTTAAAGCCTTGCAAAAGGAGGTTGAGCAATTAAAATTATCTAATAATCCTCAAAATAGCAAAGCTCAAGGTCAGGCTCAGGAAACTGGTCTGGAAGCGAGATTAGCCAGTCTCACTTTGAGATTGGATAGCATGGAGGATCAAAAACAGAACCCTGGCACCGAATCATCTACTCCAAAACAATTTAGAGAACCTTATTATAGGGATAGCTATCAGTCAGGTAATAATTATAGAGGCTCCTATCGGGGTAACAATAATAGACGACAGTACAATAGGGGGTACAAGAATGGACGCAATAATAATGGTAACAACTCAGATCGCAATAGGCGATATGGCAATACCCAACAATGACGAGGACGTGGAAACTTCCGTGGACAGAACTCGCGGGGTTCCTCGTCTTCAGCAGGGCGAGGCCAGGAAAACAGGGAAGAGCAACGGGGGAGACCACGCTGCTATATTTGTAATTACCCTAATCACACAGCAGCCACTTGTTTTCAGAACACGGAGGCTTTAAACGAACAGTGACTGCCCATAGAAGAGACGTATGCGCAGATTTCGTTGGCAAACAAATATCAGTCTCTACTTTCCCCTATGAGGAATTAATTTACATTAACGCAGTGTTAGGGGGACAACGTCAGAGGTTTCTTGTGGATTCCGGAAGCCAAGTATCAGTTACCAGTGATCGAGGCATTCCTTCAACCGCCAAACGTTTTAAAATTCATACGGCCATAAGGGGAGTAGCAAAAGAACAAATTGAAATTAAAGAGATTGTCTTGTTAACATTTGCAATAAACGGCCGCAATTTTACCCATCCTTTTCGGATGATTCCAAATTTTGAACATGGGACAATCCTAGGAAATGATTTTTTAAGAGCTCATAAGGCAAATTTGGATTTTGATCAAAATCGACTCACATTGAAAAGATTTGGTACTCCTCCGCGGAACCAGTTAAGGACGGAACACAGAAAAACCTTTGACGTATCCATAAAAGTTGCTAGTCTGATCAGGGATCTATATGTGCCGGAATTTGTAACTTCCAGACAAATTAGAATTAAACCTAGATCTCATTTGTGCATTCCTGTCAAATTGACAAATTCTCGTAATCAGAATTTAACATATTTGGAACCAGATTTACAGTTTCAAATGGACACAGGCTTAATGGTGCCTCGAGCCATTGTAAATCCGGAGTCATTTTTAATTTGGATTACGAACCCAAATTCTTACAAAATTAAAATTAGGAAAGGGGCACGCTTAGGTACCGCAGAGGCATGGCAAAATCCAGTACCAGCTTCACGTCATATTGCAGATGACAAAGGACCTAACGTTATGGTGACCAAGGAGACTGACACCGTGACAAAACCAGTGCACGATATTACTAAATTTGACATTAATCCAGCATTAGAACCCGATCAGAAGTTGCAACTTAGACAATTATTAGAGAAGTATATAGATGTATTTTCTTGGTCTGAGCAAGACATTGGTTGTGCCACTAATTATACGCATCGTATAAAGTTAAAGGACGATTCGGAATTTCACGTCCCAGCTTACCCTATACCAGTTCACCTGCGTAAGGAAATTAATCAGCAAATTGACAACTTGCTAGAAGCAGGGGTCATCAGTCCTACAACATCACCCTACAATTCACCAGTTTTTCTTGTTAAGAAGAAATCAGGAGCTTATCGCATGGTGCAAGATTTTCGATTGCTGAATGCCAGGTCCGTTTTCGACGCAGTTTCAATTGGAAACATTTCAGAGATATTTCACAATATGGCCGGTAAGAGCTACTACTGTAGTGCTGATTTGAAACAAGGATTTTTTCAAATTCCATTAGCGGAAGAATCGAAAAAATATACTGCCTTTACTATACCAGCCAGGGGACAATTTGCGATGAATTTTACACCTATGGGACATGTGACTTCTCCTGCGGCGATGACCCGATGTGTTCAGCTCGCTACAGCGGGTATGAATGACAATAACTTTGCCTTTTATATCGATGACATGTTTGTTTTTGCCAATACATTTAAGGATATGTTGGTGAATTTAGAGAAAATGTTTCAATGTTTACGATCTGCCGGATTGAAACTGGCTGTACCTAAATGTTCATTTGGATACTATGAGACAATTGCCTTGGTCCACAATGTGGGCAAATATGGCTATCGTATAAGCGATAGAATACTGTCATCCATTAAGAATTATAAGGTTCCCACCACCACGAAGAAGGTTAAAATGTTTTTAGGTCTTTGCAGCTACGTGAGGAAATATGTCAAGAATTTTTCTGATATTGCATCACCATTACAGGGTTTAATTCGTAAGGGCAAGAAATTTACATGGGGTCCTGAACAACAATCAGCATTTGAGAAATTAAAGGAAGCTCTAATTACTGCACCTGTTTTGTTACCGTACGATCCAGTGAAGAACACCAAGGTTTTCACCGATGCTTCATCTCATGCGGTCAGTGGCGTATTAATGCAGCCCAATGCAGAAGGAGAGTACTTGCCATGTGCGTACTGCAGTAGAACATTGACGGACACTGAAAAAAGATTGAGTGTTATTGAACAAGAACTAACGGCAATTTTATATGCTTTCAAATCATTTAGATTTTATCTTGTTGGGCGCCATTTTGATTTATATACGGACAATAAAGCTATTACGTACATTAGAACATCCCGTAATTTGAGCTCAAAGCTTCTTCGATGGAGCAACCTTTTGGATGATTTTTCATTCACTCCTATCCATGTTAAAACTACGGAGAACATCGCCGATCCCCTCAGCAGAGAATGTGGAGAAAACGTAGAGGATGGCAACACTGAAGAGGACATTCCCGAACCCAGGACACTTACTTTATTTGATGCAACCACAGATATCGCGGAACATCAGAGACAGGATTCATTTTTTGGCCCAATTATTAAAGTTTTGGAGGACCCAGACAGGGACGATGGAACATTACCTTTATACATCCAGAGGCAGGTCTATCATCATGTGTTGGAAGATGGATTATTATATAGACAGCAGAAATTAGGAGCTACTACCAAGAAATTATTATGCATTCCAATGACGTTACGTGATTCTGTGATTGAGACACTCCACGCTTCACCCATAGGAGGTTCTCACCTTGGATTTACCAAATGTTACAACGTTGCATTACCACGAATGTATTTTCCAAATATGAAGTTATTTATACAGAGGAAAATTAGGGAATGTATTACATGCCAGCAGAATAAACGCCGTCCAGGTCTACCAGCAGGAGAACTGTGCACTTTTCCCGCACAGAAGCCATTTCAGCGGATTTGCTTGGACTTTTCAGGTCCATATCCTCCCTCATCCAATCTTCGTCATCGATACATAATCGCTGCAACAGATTTTGGGACGCGCTATTTAATAGCCAAACCAGTTGCAGATTGTACGGCCAGTACAGCAACTGAATTTGTGTATGAGGAAATAGTGTTACGCTACGGAACCCCGCAGGATATCTACACCGATCGCGGATCAGCATTTAAATCTAAGCTTTTCCAGGAACTTGGCAATAAATTGGGAATCACCATCAAGTTTTCACCAGTCGGTCTACATAAATCTATAGGTCTTTCTGAACGGAACCACGGCGTCCTGCAAAGTATAATGAAGTGTTATGTTAATTCAAAACACACTGATTGGGTCCAATATTTACAGCCAAGTGTATTCAGTTATAACACTACAAGGAATCAGAATTTGAGGTATAGCCCATTTTTTTTAGTACATGGATTCCAACCTACTTTGCCCTGGGAACTTGCATTACACACACCAAGCTGTGAAAATGTGGAGAATGATGTACGGTTCCGAGTATTGGAGAAAGCAAGAACCAATGCTACGGATAACTAAGCGAAGCGACATGTTGAAGTAAAGAAGTATGATGACCGAAAGAGGAAGCAGATCAAATTTCAACCAGGTGATAAAGTATTAATTTTTGACAGCACCCAGAAAATTGGAACCGCACGGTGCTTTTCAGGTATTTATAAAGGCCCAGCCACAGTTATTCGAGAAGAGAATCCGAATACATACCTGGTGGAATTCCAAAACAAGCGCGGAAAGACATTAGTGGACTCTATTGCCGTCCAGAGGCTCAAACAATATTATGCGCCAGATGACGGTGAAGGCGAATAGAACTTGGCAGGTGAAGGTGAAGATGAAGATCATCAAGAAGACAACGCGGACTCACGCAAGGATAATGGTCACTAAAATTGAAAATTCATATAAGTAACAGGTTTAACATTTTAATTTCACTTGCATGACATAATAATAATAATAATTTATCATAGAATAGCACTAATAATAATAAAGATTAAAAGCAGACTTATTATTTAATAATGTGCTTTAGGCACAAAAGTTTTTTTGCAGTATGTAACAATACTAGCTCAGCAAATATATCACTAGAATTTTATAGTTACTCTTCAGAAGAAGGTATATGATTTATATTAGCAAAGTTTATTTTAAGCGCCAATTATGAGAATATTTATATTATATGAATATGTAGACGTCGACGTCAAGATTTTTTTGCGCTCCAATAACAAGTATTTTCCTTCGGATATTGGATAGCTACCGATAATCCTGGAAATCCATTCTGCCATCGCAGAATGATAATGATTAAACCACAACGGTTTTAGTTTCTAACTTTGCCACAATAATATGCTAAGCATTTTTTAGAATGAGTAGAGAGAATTAAAAGATTCTTCAAGTTTTAGTGATGTTAGTATTTTAATGCACTTAAAGATCGCATAAATAATAATTGTTATTTTATTTCAGGTAGTCAGGAGTAAATCAGACTCAATTTTTCCTTTACCTTGTACCTCAGTACGGTTGGATTGATTTTAAGTATTTAAATATAAAGTTAACACCCGAAATTAAATAAGATAAGTTAAACAGTGCTAATAAATTTAAAGGATAAATAAATTATATCAAGTAAATAAATTACGCAGATAAATTGAGCCTAGTCAGAAATAATTAAAAGCTGAGTTAAAATATCTACTAATTTAGACAAGGCAGGCTTAAAGGACGTGTTAGCTTTGAAGAACTGTTTGTTTTGATTGCCTAAGCAACATGAAAATCATTGCGATTTTAGTTATTTTAAACGGATTATTTCCACACGTAAAAGCTTCTAATTTTATTTATCTGTTGAACAAGTCCTTTGACTATCCTTATAATATAATTACAATTTTATTATTAACAACATTTATTATTAGTATTTTTATAATTTTCATAATCTGTTATTTTCAATGTCAACGCAAGAAATCTATTACGTATGACCATGAGTGTACCAACGAATTACCGTTAAGCAAACTTAATATTGATTCACCGTCCATTGATCAGATTTACGATGATGTTGCACCGATTGTTGAAGTGGTACACTCGAAATCGAATGAAACGCCCCCCCCTTACGGTTATGCAACCCGGAATTTTATATCATCTGGTTTCGCCAGGAATAGCAGCTCGCGAGAAGCGTAGTGTTTCCAACTCTTGAATCTAGCCACAGATTCACGCTACCGGGTGGAGATCTTGCTTTCCTCTTGATTTGATTTTAACGGACAAGAAGTTTATTTTGAGAATGTCTCTGGTAATAATAACAAGTGTTATTAACATTTATGCTTGAGTTTTTTATTATTCTTTTACCACTTCCGAACGAATATGTGAAGATTTTTTTTTTCATTTTGCAATAACGCTTTCGGCATTTTTCCTTCAGAGTTATTCTTTTTGTTTTTAAATTTTTGGCGACATCTGATTTGGAAAAAGTTCCACGAAGTTTGTTTTAAGTGTAAATGCATCTGGACATACAGTGTAGAGTGGGATTCGAACAACAAATATGAGCTTCCGTCGCGAATCGAACCAGCGCTCCTTTCATTATGTTTTCTTTCCACGTTTATTAAAATTTGCTTCCTTCAGCCTACTTCTGATTGTCGTATATTTCAATTCGTATTCCCGTTTTTTTTTCATTTGCATTGTTCGAGCCGTGATAACTTTCTCTCTTAAACTGGTTATTCGAATACTTTTATACTTATTTTTTTTTTCTTTTCTCGATTTTCCCTTCGCACTCATTACAGATTTCGGTATCGCGCTTTTCCATATTTTCAGTAATTTAATTGTTTGACTATTTTTAATTTGCCCTTAGTCCGAATCAAGAAAATATGTTAGGAAATGTTTCCCGTGTAAATCTTATTGTATTGTGGTGTAAAATTGATGCCAGCTTTTTCTTGCGATAAGGGTTTTGAAAGTGCAAGGGTCTCATTTATTAACCATGGTGGGAAGGGGGGGGCGGAGGGGTGCCAGAAACCTTCCAGTCGGAATATGCCTGAAACGAAAAGTATAGATCGACCACAATGAAAAAAATCCTTGGGACGAAAAGTACCCGCGCAGATCTCCCTTCTTCCCTTCAGCTCGGGCCATAAGGAAGCATGGTCCACTCTCCCCCGCCCCTCCTCGCGGGAGTACGGTGCACAGGAGTCGCGGGTCTGTGCAGGTTGTTTTGCTTGTGGTTCCACTTTTCCATCAGCATGTGGGTGCTGAGAAGGCTATGCTATCTGCGAGTGAGGGGGAGGGGGTGACGAGCAACACTGCCACAGCGAGTCGCTGTAAATGATTTCATTGTCTGTGCTGGGTGAAACCGGTTCTTGGTGCTCTTACACTTTTCCGATACATTTCTGTCAGCCTTTCTAGCGAAGCGAGGTCATATGTTCCAGATTCGAACTCTGGTCAGGCATGAATGTAACACTGAGTTTGTCCCGTCACAATTTTATAAATTGATAATTCATTTGTATTATAGCGATTAACTCAAGAGGCAGAAGAGTGATGTAAAATAACCGAAATAGAAATTGATGCATTTGTGCCTGGTGCTAGTGTAACGACGAAGTTAACTCTTTATAAATGATGAAATAGGTAGCCCTTGCGCTCAAATACACTTATACCTTGGCACAAAAAAAAAATCTAACTTATCGCTGATCTCTTACTACATTTGGAATACAGCCAAGAGCGATGTAAAGCAATGCAATTACATTGTGAATGTTTCACATCCTATAGTCTTTCTTTTTCTCGTAGCGGGGGCGGGGGTTCATTCATTACAAATATCTAGGAATGGATTTAGCAGCAATCCGTGATATACTTAAATATCATAACATGCTGCGTAGCCAGGGTTCTTGGGTCCTAGCCTCTGATAATGAGTTTTTCTTTTTCGTTGTTTCTTCAATCTTCATCAATTTCCCTGAAGCATCATTCATCCTCTGTCGCCATTGGCTATATGTAAAAGTTGACATAAAATTAGTAAATTTTGAAAAGAAAACACAAGGATCTGCTTTTCTCATAGCTCGCCAAACATGCACATTTCTGTATTTTATGCTTTCAGCGCTATCATTATTCTTGGCAGGCAATTGAATTGAAGCAACTCTCACAACTAACGTAAACTACATATCACTCAGGCATGACAATTCTCGCGGGCAAAGTGGATTTTTTTGGCACATGGTAGCGCAATAACTATCTTCTGGCATAGATTTAAATCCGTACTTTTTATTCCAGTTGAGTGATTGACTCACAATTTTGCCATTGAAGGTTTGGGTTGTATGTGGGTTATACGTATTGTGTTTTTGGTGCGCTAGGAAAAAGCTATCCCAAAGGTTCGCACTGAACAGAAAATTGTGTGCTTTTCCTCTCTCTCTCTCTCTCTCTCTCTCTCTCTCTCTCTCTCTCTCTCTCTTCCAACTCCGTCCCTCTCTCTCACCCCAAGTCCCCACAATTTAGGTAAACTGTTGTTAGAAACATATTTTCCGAAGACTATCCACATTGAAAATAATATTCCCCAATTGTTTTGATAGGGCATTTCTATTGCTCCGAACGAATTATCTCCGTAAGAGGACTAGGGTCTCCCCTATGGCGCAATCGTAGAGTCGTCACCTTTAATCAAGGGGTCCCGGGTTCGATACCCGGTGGAGGAACATAGTGGTTCGGAACCAACTATAAACTGTAGGTCCAGTCCCAATTAGCCTTTCTGTGCACAAGTGAACTTAAAAAACAACAATTCAATTCAATTCAATTGAATCATCTTATCAATATTTTTAAATCTGCATCTAGATTATACATTTATATTCATTGCGGGCAGAAATTGCGAGAAAACAATGCATTTTTTTAATGGAATGCATGAGTCAATAATAATGTATATTTTACGGTATATACTCTTTTATATTGCATTGATTCAATAGTATCCTTATTTCCTAAAGCAAGCGTGAGTTTCTTTGCACACACCACACAGGCCCTGCTTGACGTAAATCTCAGATGCAGTAACTTCACGGTTGCCTTTGCCACCACGCTTTGGCTTTAATTCGAGCCCCGGTAGGTGCTTCGTTCGAGATCCTGCAGCAGTTTTACTCGTATCTATGCCTTGAGCATGTCACTTGCAACGGAACCAATAAAATGAAACTTTCTGCACCGGAATGGGCGTGAAACTCTACATGCACCAATGATAAGCTGTTTTCAAGAGGCATGTGCCACGTGCTGCATGTCCCTTCGGTCCGAATGTTCCTTTACGATATCATTTCATCATGCCTTACACTTCGGAATTTCCAAGAGAGGAGATAGTCCGCATGTTCTTGTGCGGCGGATCTGCTTTCAAGAGTAGATTGGCCAGCGAAGTCTTCCAATCGAAAACATTTGGGCGTTGATGGTGAGAGAGTGGGAACCTAGACAACTGAGAACAACGGAAGCTCTACTGGCTCACGTGTTTGATGTTTCGGAGAGTTTAAGGAGAAGACCAAACATCTGCTCGTGGAATCCTTGCCTCGTCGACTATATGATGTGCTTGAATCCAACGGCGGGTGAACACAGTATTGAAACTCCGCACTGTTTAACCGATGTTCTTTGCTACATCCCAGAACAAAACTAATAATTACACACATCTCCATATGCAACTTATCTTTCCAATTCTTTCTTATTGATACCTTGGTGCTCTTGGTTACTTTTTCGCACATCTGCACAATTATATTATATTCTATAATATTAATATTCACATTATTGACAGATTTGATTCACATGAAATTCAAATGCGCAGCACACATGCACCCATTCCTAACACTTAACTGTTAGTTACATTACACCTATCACGTTGCCACAGTTCTAAATCAGGGGTGTCCAGGGGGAGGGGCATTATGGCGCAGACTGTGATGGAAATTTGACTGAGTAAACAGGGCACAAGTTGAATTACGTCATCAATTAGCCATTGCTGTTATACAAATAGTCATTTGTAGATTGTCAGGGGAATTGTTACGGGTAATAAGTAATATTGGTGGGGGGGCGATATCTAACTCTTACATATTAGGCCTTAGATTGATAGGGAAATTATGGTGGGCGATTAATGAAGTTAGTGAGATTTTAAGGTAGCGGGATTGATAATTATTTGGGGGGGGCAGGGAATCCCAAGTCTTGTGTATTACTATTACGTCTTAGATTGCTTTTTTGGAGGGAGCAATATCAGCAGGAAGTCTAAAATTGGCATGGAAATTTTGTTGGGAAGATTGAGTATTAAATTTGAGGTGGAGGGGAGGGGAATGAAGTTTTGATAAAATGGTATGTCTTAGATTGTGAAGGGATTTCTGACGATTAAGAAATGGACAAAGATCCGGGCGGGACTCGAACCCGAAACATTCGGTGTCTGGATCGTTAGTCCACCACTAACCCCGCTTGGCCGCAGAGCCGGTTCTCTTTGGTGGCCAAGCGCGTTAAGTGGTCCACTTCCGATACCACGAAATTTCCGGGTTTGAGCCACGGCTTCAGTATTGGTATCATGGCATCAATTTAATCTAATCGTCACTCATCCTCATTAGCCGAAAGTGGCAGAAGAGCGACTTAAAATAACAAAAGGTACAAAAACAACTTTAACACTCTAGTAATTTCTGATCTATAGATGCGTATTAGCTTTGATTGTTGACTCTTGAATGATAAGCTTACGATTATTATTGTTAATATAAATTGCCATCCATCAACAGAAGGACGGACCAATCGATCATTTAATTCATGACGTTTTTTTGGTATTTGTTGTCCCTTCGGATCAGCTTCGAAACCTAAGGACATTATTAGATGTTTGTCTGAAGTTAGTGACGATGGTTCTTTAAATTCCTGTAGCTCTTTCAGCCGACGCGGGAACCACCTTTATGGCAGTGATCCTCTGTTGCCGCGTTTACCTACGAAGGAACTCGTGGTCAATCAACCAATTAGGCCTACCGCTTGGGCAAGAAAAGATAACTTCACAAAGCCCTCTTCTCCGAAGCAGCCAGCAGGGAAACAGGATTTTGTCACAATAACCCTTTTGAACACCGGTTCTAACAACGTTTCTACTTAATTGGACATTATCCATTGTTTTTCCTTTTGATTGAACATATATTCTATCTATATATTTCGAAACATTTCAAGAGATCACCTCTTCTCTCATCTTCAGGCGAACAATTTTTGCTATGTCTGTAGTGTGATTGGAACTATGACAGTCCATGATTTTGCTCCAAATCCGGTCCGCTAAGCAACCAGTCTTAGATGCCCATTCGAAATCGACAGCTATAAAGCAAAATATGTTTGAAGTGAAGATCTTATTGAATGAAACATAGCTCGACTCACCCTCACATTTGCATTTCTTTAGATAACTTGCATGCACTTCGTATAGAAGACTGAAAATTCACACTACTTGGCATGGCAAATAGACCTTATTCCAGCTTCGCTGAAAGTTCGATGTATGTAATAATTGTCAGTCATGACGTTCAACGCCCTCTGCGCGTGTGTTGTGATGGGTTAGCGTGTTTTAATTCCATTTCATGCTCAGAAAGGCTACCCGAAGTGGGACCTACAGTTGAAAGTGAGATCCGAACCACTAGGCAGTTGTGTCTCCACCAGGAATCGAACCTGGGACTCCGTGATTATAGGGGGTTAACGAGTTCATGGCTTTACAGTTTCGTGAATTGAAGGAAGCCAAGGTGAGAAAAATGTGAAGAAATATCTTCTACACGGAACTAACTATGTGTGTGTATGTATGTATGTAAAACTTTCTAGCACATCCATTTTCCTACCTTCATTTTATCATCATTACGTTGAATTTTGCACCAGTGATTTTTCACTACGTTCTAGGTCACGTCACTTTGAGTCGTAAAGTATTGTCTGTAATTCAGTTTTAGTATAGTTTTTAGCCTCTCACCCAAGAATTTTTAAGGTGGGAGAAGGGAGGTGGGACTCAACTTCTGGAAAAAATAGTGCGAGTTCAATTGAGAATACGAAAATGGAGCGGAATGATTATATTGCTAAAATATCTTGAGGAAAGTAAAGCGTAAAATTGAATTCTGCCTCTGAGTGAGTCCATGATATTGTTTATGTTTGAAGGTAATATATTAAACATGACTATCAGCATAACCGAACGCATATAATGAGATGATTTATTAGTGTTACCAGGCTAAAGGTGTGGAGTGCTGCCTGTTGCCTCCTTCATTACGGAATTCCACATGTAAAAATTGATCAGCTCTTATTGCGAGTAACCATTATAGGCTTAGACCAAATTCTGGCGTTTATATTTCAATTCACTTCCTCAACAAATCCTTTCTCGATTGACTAGATTTTAAGCGGAGCGTCATTCAGTTGTCTGTCAGTGTTCTTTTTTGCAGAAGCAACAGCAGTTCGCTCGCACCCACAGTGCCCCGCCCACTCGACGAGACGCGTTGTCTGTGCAGTGCAGAACAGTGACAGTGTTGCCTCTCTATTCGATCTATGTATTCTCCTTTGCCTGCCACTACACACACATTTCAGACAATTCTTCCCATACAACAAATGGAAAAGCAATCAGGCAACTGTTAAATGGCTCTTTTCTAGATTTTCTATTAACACTTTCCACGGTCAAGATATGTTAACTTGGTTCTGTTTCGTATTCCCACAATTTGGCTTCGTGCAGCAGGGGTTTATATTGCAAGCTTAAAAAAAAAACGTAGGCAGGTATTTTAACATTTTAATTTTCATCAGTTGCATGATTGTATGAAAGAATATGGTGGAAAAATACACTACTTAAGACAATATCACTAATAATAATTGGCCGCCTCTGTGCCCGAGCGTGGTAAGCCGTCGGGTTTTGATCTCGCTGCCGAAATTCCCGGGTTGGAGTCCCGGCCTGGGTATGATTGTTTATGAGTGTTCCTTCATGCATTTTATCATACACTAATCCTCATCGTTGCGATTAGCCAAAAGTAAAGTAAAAAAAGAAAGATAATACTAG
Organism: Lepisma saccharinum; assembly: GCF_977018435.1. Lineage (NCBI taxonomy): Eukaryota > Metazoa > Arthropoda > Insecta > Zygentoma > Lepismatidae > Lepisma > Lepisma saccharinum. The sequence goes on from NC_139230.1 coordinate 90,281,682, forward strand.
TAATAATAATAATATGAATCTAGCTCCCATGGTTTCTTTATGACTGTCCTCTTATCAATTTCATGGAGTCATCATTCATCCTCATTGTTCCGATTAGCCAATAAATGGTAGAGAAGCTGCGAAAAATAAGATGTAAAATAATAACAGAATTTTCTCCGCAGAAGGAAAAATAAATGCTCCAGAACACATGCAATACAGGAAAAGAGTGTCCTGTAATGTGAGTCTGTAAACCAAATGTAAATCACGAATGAAGAAGTTTACGTGAAGGTTTCATCTTCTACGAAGCAATACAGGCTTGGATGGCGCAATGGTATCGTCGTCGCCTTGTCATCAAGGAGTCCCGGTGGAGGCACAAAGGGGTTCGGATCCCACTTTAAACTGTAGGTCCAGTCCCGATTAGTCATACTGTGTATTGTGGACTTAAAACACCAAATCAACAACCAACCTACCAATACAGGGTTGGAAACACTACAGTTATAGGTTTGGAAACACTGCTCTTCTCGGGAACTACTCTACCAGGCGAAACTAGATGATATAAAATTACGGGTTGCATAACCGTAAGGGAGGGCGTTTCTTTCGAATTTGTGTGTACCATTAAAAACGAGTCACCCGCCAATTCCCCCACCCCTGCCTCAGTCCATTATTATTCAACCTAGGGTACAACAAGAAATTCAGGATGTATCCAGAAATATTTTAGTCACTAAAGACGACAGTATAGATTTGCCGAAGAATATTTTATCCGTTAAAGATAGAGTTCAGAAATTTGCCGTAAGCAAGGGTCCTAATTTTGTTCAAAACAGTCGCAAAATGGAAAGTGAATTGCCTATTTCACCCTGTGTTCAGCCAGTTGTAAAAGTTAAAGAATTATTTGCGAATCAGTCACCAGTAAAAGTCGAGAAAGTTTCAAATGTTACTTTAAAAGCAGAAAGTAAGCCAAATTTTCAGGTTCCCGAACCTGTTGTATCGTTCACAGACCATATTTTTACGACTTCACGTTCGCCTAGAATTTTTATATTAATTACGATTCAAATTTTAAGTATAATTCATTTTTTACGTTTGATTGTACCTTATGCAAGGTTTATTAGTCATTTAGTTTGCTAGCAGCTTTCCAAGTTTTGTTGTACGAGCACGGAAGTGTTCAAGTAAACACACTGTCGCAAGCGCGACGATATTTTTTCCTTTCCATCCCGCCTATGATGTAATTTTCAAAAGTCCTTGACTTCCATTTCGATTCTCGCAGCGCTTACTAGACTTTGTTTGTAGTAATTTAAAGTTTTGTACACATTAACGCGTCATGTTGGTAGTTAGCGAATCATGGCGTTGCATTTTCTTCCTCCGTTCCTTTGCTCGCTGCCCGAAGCAGCGATTTTCCCCCTCCACCTCTCCGACGGCATCCCGAACGTACCAGAAGATGTCGACCGAACACGCCGACAGGCGAGCCTACGATTTTCCTCGCTGTAGAGAAATTAGTTCAGTCCTTCCAAGCGACCACGAAAATGCAACTTTGCAGGAACTTTGTCAGCGAATTCCTTTCTCCGCACTGTAGCTCTCTCCCGAGTACTTTGAGCACGTTAGAAGCTTAGAAAACACTTAGCATGGAAATTACTACAACCAGTGGCGTTCGTTCATTAAAATTTTATGGGACCAGTTTAGCTAAGCATATAGCCATCAGGATTTGATTTTCACGATAGAACTTTATGTAAACAATGTTAGGGATAATTTTTGTTACATAGATAAATCTAGCCGTAAAACGTCGCATTTATGCACTTCAGACTAATCACGACCAATAATTTTACAAAGGAACAACAAGACGAATTTTTTTTTCGTTTTTCTCGCAAAATTTTCCCGTTTTTCATAGAAATATTTGTAGTAAGTAAATTTTTTGGGGAAATCGACGTACATTTGGTTTAAATCAGGATAAAATCAAACGAAATTTCGATCAAAATCAGGGAAATTTTACAAAAGGGCAATTTTAGCACTTTATGCACTTAGAGTAATCAAAATTTGTCAGCAACATGCCAAGGCTAAGCCTCGGTGATTGGCACAGGCACGTGCAGCAAAAGTCGCCACGGCATCGTTAGCCTTTCCAAATTTAGACAGTGTGGTTTACCACAAATGTTATCATTTGAGAAATTATTATTATTATTAATATTTATTATTAGGAAATTTAGCTCACTTACCCAAGTTGCACCTTAGTTGACGATGCAGCAATGAAATTCATTACTTCTTACTGATTAACTTAGTGTTAATTTTAGTACAGTAGGTAATATTAGTAATTTGTATTTATATTTTAATATATTGCATAACTATTCTCGATCTATTTTGTTTAGACATACCTAAGGAATTGACACACCATTCTTATATGAGTCAAGTATACCTTTCCGCGGCGGGTCTGTTTACACGACCAAGTGATTTGAGGTATACGGCGGACTCAAGAAGTTTTGAGTGGTTAAATTTATTTTGTTTAAAGAAAATTTGAAATTGAGAAAGTTTTTATTATCTTTATTGTGTTTCAAAATTTGAATTTCACTCTTTTAATTCCCTAATGCCATATTTGTTACCACCTGGAGTTTCGACGAAACTCAGAAGTAGCATTTACTGAAATTTTGTTTTATATTGCATTATATTGAACCACGGCAAATTGCACCGGCCTATCATTTATTAGGAGGCCATTAGAGGCTTGCCAAAGCAACCTTTTAGCATACTAATAGCTTGCTTTGCGCAACTCACATTTTATATATTTATTTTAAGGGTTCACAACATAATTTATTTTATAATTTTCAACAGACTTTAGAACATGCGTGCAACACTTACCTTTGTTTATTAATTTTACATTTTGTAATTTTGAAGTGTAGTCTATTACTGACAATAAATTATTTCAGTTTATTAGAACACGTAATGGTATTTTAATATCAGGTTCAGGTCAATTTATTGTTATTCAGACTTTAAATAATAATTTGAACACCCACAGATCAATTCAGCTTAACGAAGGGCAATCTATATTTTTTAATTATCAGGATTTTTCTCAGATTATTGTAGACCAACAAATTTTACATACAAGAATTTTAGCGTTTGAGCAAGTTAAAATGAAGGAAATTGAATTATTACTTAATATCCCCAAGAATTTATCTGATTTCACTATTCCTCAATGGACTCCGCTTGAACTTGCTTTAAAGCAACTTAATCAATCGATTAGTAAGGGCATCTCATTTCAGGAATTAGTCCTAAACCCTTTGCCCATGTCTATATTAGTTTTTGTTATTTGGAGTGTTTTATTAACCGCAACCTAGGATATTATTTGTATAAACATTATCAGCTTTCTAAACAGGTTCACTCAGAGCATCACGGTAATAATTAATAGTTTAATGCAACACATTAATCATGGACATTAATATTTTAATTACGGTTGGATATTTTATTTAAATTTTCCTTATTTATTTTCAAAGAGTTATGGTAATTATTTTAATTATTTATTTAATTTATTTTATTTTGATGAGACAATTTAATTTGATTTTAAAGAAAAGGCAATGGAAATAAGTTGGTATTGTGTACTTGCATGAACATGAATTATACATTTCCCATCCTTCACTATTTCCTTTCTTTGTCACAATTTTCCTTTTATTCAACCTAACCTGTCTATACGGAACGCCATGGACAAGCAATGCCTACACCATCCATGGGCATTTTTCATGACGGACATCCGCAGGCAGTCTACTATTACCAGGCAGAAAGACTTATTACCATACTACAGGGAGACATGCAGACATTTTTAAGTACTATTTCAAGGAGAGACTCGTCACCACCAATTTGAGGGAGACATGCAGACATTTCTAATTATTACTACACGGAGACTACCTTTTACAGGAAGGATGTAGTCAACCATACATTTCCCAGTATAGCGGACTATACACTATCAACGACACCTAGTGATGGAGCTAGATAAAATTTCCCTCAACACTGTTTGCAGCTCAAACAACCACTTTTCCCCATCTCCCAAGTTCTACGGGTAATTTACCACATTTTTTACATTGCCCCAATGCAGTCAAGACGACAAGCAATCCAGAAAGAATAAGAAGCATAGAAAACATACATTCTACAAACAGCAGTTCCGGTCACAAACAATAATTACAGAATTGTGCTACAGTGTTTCTACACATACACATGCGAGCTCCTATCATGTGTATCTATTTGGTCATCTAACATGCATTATGGGAAACAGTACTTTTCCATAGCCCTTATACACATTTTCAGTTTTGTGCCATGCATGAGAACCAGTTTTATATGCATTCAAGTTTACATTATACTACAAGGAAGCGACAAGCGCCAGTGGTGTCAATTGACCAGTGCTAGCATCAATTAGTGCATAATTTTTTCTACGATGAAATTTTGCACTTTGAATAAATAAACGGACATGCAAGCAATAAAAAACATAATTACAGCACTTTCGAACATTTTAGAAAGCATGCTTTAGTGCCAATATTTTATGCATATGTTTGTCGCATGCAGTTATTATTGTTATTTTTTTTTCTTCTCACCAACATGGAATATCGAAAGCGACACATTTGTTCGCAGAATATTTTTTGATATTTATAACTCGAGAACATAGTTTTTGACACTTGCAAGATTATTAATTTTTGTGTGCAGTCATACAAAGGTATTCACCAAGCCATATATATGTATACAGTGTACAGATTAACGTAGAAAAGAAAATTGAACGCTATATTTATGTTTTTACCAGCGATAGTTTTCAGTGTAACTAATTATATGCATTGAATATTGTATTATAATACATTGGAATGTGCAACATAGCCGTGCAAGTTCATATATTCAACGACGTTAGGAGTGAACTGGCTACGTAGTTAGCAAAACGTATTACACAGGCTTTAACACAGACAAAACATTGAGATATATATATTGTGTCAATATTTTACATGCCTATTTAGGACGAATGTGACTATTCACATTTTATAGACTTGCGTGTGTACCCTTGTCAGGGTTTGTAGCGTATTTACGGGCTCCAATCTTAAGAAACAGTTGGAGCTATGTTTTGTTTTGTAAGACGCTCCAGCCGTTTGCCTCGCTGGGCGACACAGAGTGGAAACCGCTTGGCTAGGCATCACAGACTATTGACTAAGTGATCACGCAACGAGCAATTCTACATAATAAACATTACGTACGCACAAATGTGGTATATTAAGAGCTTTATCGCTTAACGACACGAACTTTTGTGATTTCTAGTCTTATAATATTACATATTATTGTGTTTTACATCGTATAAACATACGAATTTGTTAGTATTACTGGTATTATTTATTATAATGTTTAGGGAATAAAAAAATTTTTTAGCAATTAGGACAATTAGTGATAGTTATGTTCGGTGGTCTTATTTTGTATATTTGGTTTTTCTAAGAAAATATATGGAATTGGCGAACCTGGGTCATGTCAAGCTTTGCGATTTGACTTTTAAATTTTCAAAGGAGAAAATTTTTCTCCACCGGGGCGAACGTAACAATCCCTAAGATTGTATGTTTATTTTATTAAGTCTCTCTGAATGCTTCATGTTGACCAGGGCATTCACTTGTTTTTCTCAGCTGTCTCAAGCCTCTTAGGCATGTTTACAATGCATTGTGTTGTGCCATGCAAACCTCCTGAGCATTCAGGAAACAGGTATACTTCTGGTTATGGTGTCAACGGTTTGCATGGTAGCAATTATTATAATCACACGATTCGGCGATTCGGCATCGAGGAAGAGCTCGATGGCCAGGGAATATAGAGGTGAGACAAGCTGGGAGGTGACTGACTTTGGAGATTGAGTGGAGAGGGAGAAGGTGGTCAGCAAGGCAGTAGGTGAGGAGTAGAACAACGCTCTGGTCGGCAAATAGGAGAGAAGCTTACAGAGGACTTCGCTATTTTCATTCAGCTAAAGACTTCAGATAGACAGGTAATTATCCTACACCCAGCCATGATACAGGTTCAACGGTTCGCAAAACCCAACGAGTGACCATTGTCTTTTCAGTAGTTTAATTCCTTTGTGTAATTTGTACCTTTCGCATGCCAAGCGATAACTCGTCATGCTAATGACGAGTGGTCTCATCAAGAGGATGAATGATGAGTAGTTCACATCACCCCATCGATTAACTGGTTCAGATCCCTTCATTCTATAGAATGACACGTATTAAACACAGTGAAGCAAACCACTCTATTATTGGCACAGGGACAGGTCGGAAAAAGAAAATACGTGACACAAAGAAGCAGGTTACACAGAGTGGCATTCACGCATGAAACAACAAGATACCACCCAATTTTTACCTGCTGGTTTTCTTCTAGTAAAATGGAAAGATGGATCGAATCATTAAAATTGCATTACGAGAGCGTTAACACATAGACTGTTCGTATCCATCGCCCAAAGTGAGAACAAGCACATTGTGAACGACAGGTTTTGACGCGAATTTTAACTGTACCTGTCCTGTACAAAACTAGAATTGCTTTGATTGATTGATTGACTTGGACATTTTATGTCGCTTTTCTTCCACTTTCGACTAATCGGGACGACGAGGATGAATTATGATTGATTGATTGATTGATTTGGTGTTTTGAGTCCACTTTATGAACAGTAAGGCTAAGAGGATGAATTATGAAATGATAAAATTGATGAAAGTGTGCGATGTAAATTAGGAGAGCCCTGTTTGAATGACCATCCTAATTAGCACCGTTAAAAGAACACTAAGCCGAAACCCTTTTAATTATTTATTGGACTATATGTTTCTCCTGAAAATACATATGGCAGGCCATATATACCACAAAAGGACAATCACAACAGACACGTAGAGGACACATCACAAGCGACTCAGAGGATTATACTGGGCGCGTGTCTAGAGACCAGAGCTTCGTTAGTCTGCAGCAATGTGGTGCGTGGTGCAGTATGTGCAAGGGTTGTTGGCGCTTGAGTATCTTCAGAAAAGATCACTCCTAAAACTCCTAAAGCAGACAATAAGATAGAAATTTCATATCAAGAGTAGTGTAACGAAAATGGAACGAATGACCTTTTCTATCTTATTGCCTCGAATAGTAGTAATTGCACACGCAGTGACTGGGGTGCCCATCCTCCCCAAGGTCCATGACGCACTCCCCCCAAAAAGTAGAACATCCTCCCCCTAGTTTACGCCGAATTAATTACTCAAGTTATTTTTGTCAGACAAAATTTGCGGAAAAATATAATATAATATAATATCACGAATTTTTGTCGGGGGTACCAATATCAATAATAATAACATTAATAATGGCTTTATTATTATTACTACTACTACTACTACTACTACTACTACTACTATTACTACTACTACTACTACTACTACTACTACTACTACTACTACTACTACTACTACCATCAGTAGGAGTAGTATCAATGAAGTTATTGTCCTCATAAAGTACGCAAAAAGGGGGTAGAAGTCTGTGCATTAGCATTTGTTTCGAACAAACTATTTGAAATAATTTTTCAACACAGTCAATTTCACATTAGCTAATAGTGGGAAACGAGGACACAAACTGTATTTTCGAATGGAAAAAAATGAATGATGAATGCATTCCGAAGATACATGTGTAACTTTCATGTACAGTTTTACACATATTCAACATGGAGTGACATAAAATAAGAAAATACATTTTCAACAAGCTAACACTAAATTGTGTACGTATTCAAAGCTTATTCAATACAAATATACAACACATATTATTTAAATACATGACATTACAGAAAACAAGTAGATTGCGAGCGAAACGAGCAAGAACATTTTTAGATCCAATTTTTGCAATTGAAAACAATATTGATTTAATAGGGCGCAAATAATTTCACTGGACGCCATGACATTATCTATTTTACAACTTTTTTTTAGATCATTCGTCGCCCATGACCGATCCCCGATGCCCCAAGCTGGAGCTCTCAACTTGAAGAAAATGAGAAAAGCAATAATGCGAGCGAAGCAAGCAAGAAAATTTTACAAAATGTATTTTTATTTCCATAAAATTTGAAATCTAAGTGGTAATTGCTCCTATATCCACTCCTATATCAACCCCTGCAGGTGTCTTTGGCCGTCAATGTTTGTCCCTCCCCATTTGCCCTTAACCCTTCGTACACCAAGGTGGGTTAAAAATTGTCCACACTTTGATTCGGATAAGAATTTTTATGGATGTTTCTTTAGTATCATGTCATAACTCAGGTTTTGTGTCAAAAATAATATAAATTTTATTTTCTGTCATTCAATACTTTTAATTTCTAGAAAATAACCCAAATTTTAAAAAAAGTTTTCGTGGTGGACATAAAGTACTGTAAGCCCATAGTGTAATATTGCTCATGAATGACGGATGGAGACTCAACAGACAGGTGACTCTGGAAGGTTCTGCCATTGGCTGGGCTTCTGCGCTGGTCGAGCGAGAAGTTTAGCGTGGCAGCAGCGATGCCAACCCTAGCATAATGGTGCTAAACCTAGCATAATTTAACCGTCTTTGGCACCTAGCACCCTGTGTTTGGCATAACAGCCAAATCTAGCATAATCTGCAACCGTCGGTAGATATTGAACTCAAAAGAAAGTGTTCTGAAGAAGTAAAAATAAAAGTAACTGCACATCTCTATTTCAGGAGTTAACATGTTTCCAACAAAAGAGAGTAAACCGGCCCAGTGGTCCTCTCCCCCACCAATGCCTTTCATCTCTTCCGCATCTTCCTGCCATAAAATCGAAGAGGAGGGTTGGGGCGGCCCACGCTCAAAAGTTTGTCCTTTCAAATTTTGCCCATCTTTGTCTTCAGCTTGTGTTCGGTTCGGTTCAGTCAACTCGACATTTTACTATTTCGGAAGCCGTCTCCCGCGGCGAAAAAATCATTGTTCCTGTGAATGATTTTAATTCTTCGTGCGTACGTCTTGCAGTGTATTTTTGAGCGTGTGTTTGAGTGCATCTATGAGTGTTTTTTTTCTGCTTTTTAATTATTTTTATATAAAATATATTTGGAAGAATTTCGAAAAATGAGTACTAATAGCAAAAGAAGTAACTGTGAAACTCCCGAAAAGAAAAAAAAAGATCGTGGGGATTTAAACCAGAAATGGGCGTCGTAAGCTCAGAAATATAGAAAGGAGTGGGAAAGAGGCAGTTTTTATTTTTTTCGTTTGGCGAGTACCTTTTTTCCTTTCCTTTCCTTTTTCTTATTTGGAAAGAATGTTAGTTTACATAGAAATGCATTGTATGAGCATTTGGAAGTTGTAAAGAACTAGCACAAAAGTGTGTGTCTCTAGCAAGGTGTTGTTGGAGGTGGAAATGGGTTAATTCGTCCTTCCATATAATGCAAAAAAATGCAGTAGTATATGAAAGATATTTGTGAATTATACACCGACCCCACCCCGGCAGTAATTGAAAGGTAATGACGCTTAACTTTGTCATGTCATCTTCCCTCTTCCCATCTGCTAGAAAAAATATGTGAAGTATTTTTACAAATTTACTAAGCCACATGCCCTAGTTCGACCCTTGGTAAGGTATGGACATGTAATTATGTTTTTTCCATCCCATAATCCATAGACCATTTCATCAGTTCTTCATTCACCCTCATTGTCGTACTTACTCCCAGAGACTCTAAGGCAAAAACGCGACTTAAAATAAATAGATCTTAGGGTGGGATAAAATATAACATTTGAAAATAGTAATAAAATATATTGTTAATAATAATAATAATAATAATAATAATAATACTGCCCTAGCACAATTGGGTGGCATTCTAGCATAATTTCACAGTTCGAACAGCACTTTTAGTAGCTGAGGGGTTGGCAACGCTGCGTGGCAGATCCTTGCCGACTACGAGAGACTTCTGACGTACTGGACACTGGCTGGACAGGCTGAGTATATTGCATTGCAGTCTATCGCCCTTTATAGGCCCTCATGGCCGGGTGTAATTTACCTAAAGTCTATTGATTTATTTTGAGTTCTTAAAAGTGCAAGAAAAGGAAATTGTTTTAGTTTAGATTTTTTTGGTGGATTGCTCCGGGTCATGTTGGCTGTGGGGGGTTTTGGGCTGGGTTGCGATTTGCTCTGACTCGTGTAGCCTTTACTTACTGACTGCTGACTATCAAATGAGACAAATTAAACTAGGTTAACTGGGAGATAATCCATAGACATTTCTGTTGAATTAATTGTATTTGGAAAGTATAAGTACTAATATGTTTTGTAATAAATATTGGGTTAACGAATATTAAGTTCCAATTGTATACTTTAAGTACCTAATATATGATCATCCACTGCGCCGATAAGACAATCCTCGTCTCACTTCTTTGGTATTAAAGGGGAAACAAGAGACGTAGAGGATTATAGTACCCACCCTTGGTGTAACGTGTTACCATAATGTGCATGTAGTAAAAAAACCGAAGACAGGAAGAGGAAGATGTGTTCTTTGTTGCAAAGAAGCCAGATCAAAATATCTACAGTTGAACAAGTTTACAAAAACAACAATTGTATGTGGAAAATGTGAAGCCTTTGTTGCTGGAAAGCATAGTGAAAAAATGTAACGTGTGCCGCTGTTGCAAACGCAGAGTAACCAACAATGATTTTGGAAAGTATAATACGACAATAATGCTTACTCTGTAGCTTCCAACAACAAAAATAATTTATGTCTGTAGTACTACATCCTTGCTCTTATAATTCGGTAAATATGTGAATATAATTTCCATAATGTTAAAATATATTGTAAGAATAACACATAAAAATGGTGATATACTTAATAGAATTTCCATAACGTTAAAATATATTGTAGGAATATCAAATAAAAAAGGTGATATACTTAATACCTACACTGTTCGTAGCCTTCTGTTGTCTTAGTTTATAATTACTTCAAAATAGATAAGAATATTAAATTTTCTGGGACAGAAAATAATGATTTGTGTGGTGGACATTTTTTAACCCTCCCTTGGTGTGCCGTGTTACGCGTAACCCCTTGGTGTACGTAGGGTTAATAAGGTGCAAATAATTTCACGGGACACCTAGGCATTCTCTCTTTCACAACCTTTTTTCATTTAAATTATTCGGCGTCCATGGCCGACTTTCGTCGCCCATAGATACAGCTCTAAACTTGACGAAAACGAGAAAAGCAGATAATGCGAGTGAAGTAAGCAAGAAAATTTTACAAAATGATTTTTTATTTGCATAAAATTTGACATCGAAGGGGTTATTGCTCCTTTGTACCCCCCTGCAGGTGCCCTTGGCCGTCAATGTTTGTCCCCAACTTGCCCCCCTAGAATTGACTTGCGTCAAAGGTGGAGGGGAAATGACCCCCCTGCCTCGCCTGTGGTTGCGTCACTATATAATACAGACATATATAAGTAGTATATGTTTACTTTAGATATTTAGGCTCATTGCCATTGTTAGTCAACCTTATTCTGCACAGTTTGTCTATTCGACTAACCTTGTATTAATGCAAATACCACTCCCCCTCCATCCAAACCGATTCTAAAGGCATAGGAGGTGGTGTTTCATTTCAACCCTATCGCCGCGATCACCCACAGGTAGGTAGAAAAACTAAACGTAATAACCAAAACTAAAAATCCATAACAAGTCAATCAAACGATATGATCCCCCCCACTTTTGTGTGAAGATACATAGATTTGGTATAACATTTTGTCCCCCCAAAAAATTCCCATCACGCAGGCGCGTCATGGACCCCCCCCCCCCCCCAGTTGACACCCCTGCGCAGTGAGCAGCATTGGATACCAACCGAGAGTAGTGAAAATATTAGTCTGATTATATTTGAGTAAATTTAGATTTGTTCATTAAATATTTCTGTCATAGAACAAATATTGTATAGTTTAACAGAACAAGACGATTTACTGTTATTGTAACATGAACAAGTTATCAGATCAAATGTGATTCATATCCATCCATCTTGATAAAAATAAATCAAATACGTTCATTGACATAGATGTACGTTTACAAAAAATCAATACATTCAATGTGTTCGATGTGTTAATACAATTCTTCTTACACGTCAGATTTCTCAAATACACTTTATTTCATGAAAAACTATCTGCTATCAATCTTCTCAACTTGGTTGCAATTATAGAACTCCATGAAAAACCCAATAGTGAAGTGACAGTAGCCACCAATCTTGTTAAAACACCAGAATATGCATATAAGATGTATGTTCCAAAGATATGTACGACAGTTTTTTGAGTGCAGGTTACATGCATTAAAAATATACTATTGCATGCTAACTATCACAAATATATATACTTGAACCTTGCAAAAAAAAGTTTCAGTTCGTTTTGTGCTTTTAGTACTAAACCCACGTCTATGTCTTGTGATTCAGTTGTGATGTCATCTTCTCATTACGATCATGGCCATTACCAACAGAGCACTGTAAAGTTGGCCTTTTGCCTACCCGCTGCTTCTTGCCCCGTGAGAACAGGTTTTCCTGCTCCCCGGCCCACGGTAACGAGTCGACTTGCGTCTTTACCCGGGTTCCTCGTCTTCAAGGCGCTCTGCGCTTACAAGGTAACTGGGAATTCAACAAGACCCGGGCGCCTGTAAAAATTGCTGGAAGGAAACAGCCCTCCGGCAGCGTGTTGCTCCAGGCGTTTCTTCACCACGCAGACATCTGCAGCCAGTGTTGCCTACTTACGTAGCTCTTAAATCCTACGAAGTCCTAGGAGGAACTTACTTCTCAAAGCAGAATTTATATACTTAGCTATTTCGGTGTAAGCAGTTTTTATCTTATTGCCAGGAAATGCACGCAATATTACAGCTTCATTTATTTAAATCAATGATCGGGCAAACAAAAAAAAATCCTCATCTAAAACTGATTGTTTTTCATAGCATGGTGTCTTAACCAAGCACGCAGTGTGGCAACCACAGGGGCGCAGGCGCCTTGGTCATTAACCTTGGACAGAAATGAAGTTTAGCGGGGGCAAAGGGGTAAGCAAATATTAAAGTACAAGCAAGAACCAGGCTATCAGAATTTAAGAGTAGCATGCTCATGGATTCTAAAGATGCAATTAGTTTTCATATTTTTCATTGCATTTTCCTTCCACATGGCCAAGGGCAGGTGCAGAATGGGAACGGAGGGGCAATTGCAACCCCTTGATTTAAAATTTTATGAAAGTAGAAATATATTATAATATATTATAATTATAATGTTGGAGTGCTTACCAGTGCTAATTTTTATTACAAGATAAAATTAAATAAATTGATAGTGCAACGACAGAAATGTTTTTGAGAATATTTTTGTTAAATTAACTTTTTTAATTTGCCTATTTACGACTTTTCTACAAGTAAATTTAATAAAGATTGCGAATAGCTGGCATTCTTACATGTTTCTGACCTAACCAGAATTTAGTATTAAAAAAATTGATGAAATTTATAACTCGTATAAATAGTTGTGATAATTTGAAAATTATATTATTGTAATTTATCTAGAGCATGTTTCTGTAATATACAAACTAACGAGTGTCCGAAAAGTCACGCAACCCGGAGTTTACGACCGTATAACGGAATAGCGAAACGGAATGAGAAGAAACGCTTTCTGCCTAGAGAGTGCCCTGTATATTGGGAAAATGTAGAGAGACAAACATATGTAAGAACATGCATTTTTAAAACAAATAAGCAAAGTGATGCCAATGGCGGAATGTTTTTTTTTTTGTTTTTTTTTGCAAATCGTGTGTATTGATGCATAAAACACACTGAGGTAAATTGTTGCAGCATTTCACAATTCCAACGAACAATTTGGATTACCATCTATTGAATTTGACAGAAAAAGAACTTTGACGAAGTTTCAAAAACATTGCACAAGGGAATATATGGGCTGTTCCAAAAATCAATGTTTTCACAGTATTACGAGGGACACTGGCAACACTGTTGCTGTCACGTGGCACTACCAGACGCGTTTCACCTCAGGCTATCACACTAAGGTACTTTTAAAGACAAAGGAGAAAGTTGGTTATTCTCGAACATATGCAATAAATTACACACACCTTGCAACCCTGAAATGTGGGTATAGCTCAACACATATATTTCTGCCGTGCGATGCGCGACACAACTCAAGAAGCAGTGTTGCTAATGGAGCAGATAGAAAAATCGATGCAGTGCACCTATGCACAGCTGTTACGTACAACAAGAAAATTAGAGAATTCAGGTCTATCTAACGTTGAGTTTTAAACGTCATGCATTATACCAGGACTAAGATTAATATGTACTAACAAGTGGCTTTGTATGTAGCTACATACGTATGGACTAAATATTCACAAAATATGGACTAACATACGTAAAATTACCAAAAATGCTGCAAAGAAGACTTCTTCAAAGTGATTTCTTATTTGAGTGATTTCAAACAAATAAACACTTTATTATTTTCCATTGCATTAATGCACTGGTGGCGTTGTAACTGTTCACTACCAAAACCCGTCTACACTGGAACGGAACTCAGGCAAGTAGACAGGAATTCTTTGTACGGGTGGCGAAGTCAATCCTAGAGGGGGCAAATTTTTAATATATTGTGTCGCATTGGCAGATATAGCAGGGTACACAGAGGCACTTTTTTCCCCTCCCCCAAAAGATATAATTATCAGAAAAGGGATGATATCTTGAAACTGCAAAAAACCTTCCAGCAACATCAAATAGCAATAATTCGATGATGACCTTTGCAGATTGATAAACAATATAAAGTTGAACATAAATAGGCTAATAGGGACTGTATCTACTTGATATTTAGAGGTCGATAATGTTAATGGGCGAATTAATATGTACTACCAACAGTTTTGGGCCTCTCTGCAACTGATTAAGGAAGCCCTTTATAAATCGTGCTTGATACTGTTTCCCTCTAGTTTCCAGTATGCCAGATTTTTACGCACAAAGGAATCTAACGAGAATCCAACAACACCATTGTGTTGTGTTATGCAAGAAAAATCAAATTAATTAAGTAATAATGGTTATATATTACATACACTTTGATGAATTGTGTAAACATTTGTAGTACATTTTTTATACTTGCTAAAACCTTTAAAATGGCTCCTTAGTCCACCACGGACTGTATTTGGCTACTGGTTACGTTAACCATTTTGCAAAATAGTTTGTATATTGTATTATATTATAGTTGAAATACATGTTTTGACACCTGACAAACAAATAGGAATCCTTTGATTGAAATGACTTATTGGATTACAGTCATCATTAATATTTCATATTAAGTTGCATAGAAATAAATTGTTTTAATAGGGCCCAATAATTTACGGAGCGCCATGGTATTCTGTTTAATGTTTTTTTCATAAAGATCGTTTGGCTACCAGGGCCGACTCCAGCCACCCCATAGCTTTGCCTCTGAACTTGGACTATAAGAAGAGAACAAATTGCGAGCGAAGCGAGGAAGAAAATTTACGAAATGTATTTTTATTTGTATAAATTTTGAAATCGATAGGGGGCAATTGACCCTCTGTGCCCCTTGCAAGTGCCCTTGGCCGTCTGGAAGAAAAATGCAGGGAACACGTAAAAACTAATTCCATCATGGATATCCAATTGTTCTGCTATTCTTAGATTCTCCTAGTCTTGTTTTCTTTTTACTTCAATGTTTGATTCCCCTAGAATAAACTTCCGTCCAAGGTCGCGGGGGGGGGGGGGGGGAGGACAATGCCATCTGCACACCTGTGGTTGCGGCACTGTTATTGAGTGTCTCTTTATCAATTTCACGTCATTACTCATTGTTGCGATTAGCTAGAAGTGGCAGAAAAGCAACGCTAAGGAACAGAAATCAAATATCCATTCCTTCTCTCTACCACATGAATCACTTTTACCAAATGGTAGACTTGGGAAACAAAACTTTAAGCAGTTCCAAGTTCATAGCAACACATCCAAGAAAAACATCCGAACACATTAGGCACCTTTAATACAAAAATACTCAAAATGCCACAAATGTTCTAGATACTGAAAATTGCGAAATCATTTACCGAAGCCTGAATCTGGAAGGGAATTCCCCCCCCCAAATAAGATATTATACGGAATCCCATACACCCTAATAAATCACAAAATCTTTGTTATGTTGCTAAAGTAACACATGATATAATTGTAAAGATTAGTGAGAATTCCAGGTAGGAATGTGTTCTGGACTTTTTAACTGGGGGGGCAAAGCAGACTCTCTGCTATGAACTTGTCACCCATCAAAGCATGGCAATTTTAACACAGAAAACAATATGCATCGCATTTCTACAAGATCACGTGCCGGAGGCAAGAGTTGAAATACTCATGGAGCGGCATAATTTATTTCTTTTGAACAATTCCAAAATTATGAGATATGAACAATTTGTGAATTTCCGAGCTTGGCTATGCAAGGTTTTTGATTTCAACTTTGACAGAACTGGAGGCATTATGGAATTTAACGTTCATTAACAAACACACACTTTCACATACACACGCAATACACGCACACAACGTCAAACCGGTCAAATACTTAGTATAAAATAAAAATATGGTGCTTCCAATCCAACAAAACTCACCGTCACTTTAACTGCCTTTCTCCTTCCGTGACAGAAATAGTGCTTCATTATTACAGTTGGCAACACTAGTTATTAGCTACCAATGAACATGCACTGCATAAAAGAAGCAAGCACTTCGTCATGCTATATTGCCACATTACCGTCCCTGCCGAACGGTGTGAACCGCGAGCTGGAGCGCTATTCAATTGTTTTCAGTGATGTTTGCGCGAGTGTGTCCAGGAATGGAATGACAATATGGCAACAATGGCGAAAGTTGGCGAGCAGCGTAGAACACGTGATGCTAAGAGAGAGGGAGACGAAACGAAAATTGGTATGTGCGCAACTGCAAAGATATGTATGATGCACTCTACAGAAGAACGTGTATCAATTGTTATGTTTTCTGTGCCTTAAGTGGTTGCTGTTTGCCGCGAACGGCATTCCAGATTGTGTCTACTTATGCTGACGTCGTGTGTGTGTGTGTTTTCAAAATGCCATATTGTACACAGGAAAGAGTGTTTATTGTTGAAGAATATATCCGAACATCGTCATATTCTGGCGTAAGAGAAGCATTTAGTGCCAAGTTTCTGACTACTCCCTCTCCAGATAAGTCGTCAAATTTTCGTCTTGTGCAAAGGTTTCGCCAAACTGTGTCAGTACATGACAGGCAACGTTCAGGGCGCCCTTCTGTGTTAGGAGCTGATGTTCTGCAGTAAAGGCCTGCACAAGACCTGGAGCAGACCCGTTCGCGAGACATCGCTCCTGAAATGCCATGCAACCTGCGCAACACCCTCGCTTGAGCAGCTTGTATGCCCACCTGCACAGATCGTTCCTGGCAGGCATTGTAGACCCGGTGGGTACCCGCAGTCTTGCGATACCTAGTAGGTCTCAGTTCGTTCTTTCCATCAACTGCAGACCCCTCCCTCTGCATGACGTAGTTGCTTCGAGTACAAACTGCACCGGGCCCACACCGTTCTGCAGTGTTGCCAACTGCAATAGATTTTCACTACTTAAAAAAGGGAACTCGAAGCTTCGTAAGCCACATCACCAATGAAATGAGATTTACGAATGTTGCTACCCCCCCACACACACACATTGAAATAATTTTTCCGTGGCACAGGATCCATAAGTATATGTCGTAAACAACCAATATACGTATATATAGTGATATAGGACAGGACTGAAACATGTCACGTTCGACGCTGAGGTCGCGAGTCGAACAACACACTGTTCTACTGCGAACACCAGGGCCGTAGCCAGCCAGGGCCATTGCCGTTACCCTCGTTTGGGGGGTAGGGCCAAGTACTTGGATAAACGTGCCAACAAGAACAATCACAATAATAGTAATAAAGTAGCATGAAAGGCATTATAATCCTCATAAATCACGCAAAAAGGGGGTAGAAGTCGGTTCTCACGCGCATTTGTGTTGAAACAGAGGATTAGAAATATTTTTTTTCAACACGTCAATTTCACATTAGCTAATAATGGAAAACAAGCACACAAACTGTTTTTGAAAGAAAGAAAGTGCATGATAAATGCATTCCGAATGTACAGACATATGGCATGTAAAATTTCCATCTACAATATTTTCTTTTCACATGGAGCGACGTATTACATAATCAATTCATCCAACTCGTAACAAACCAACATTAATAGCAAATAATATCACGGGCCGCCATAGCATTCTCTGTTTTAAAACTTTTCTCACTTAGATCGTTCGGCGCTCAGGGCCGACTCCCGCTACCCCTTTGCTACGGCATTGAACTTGATGAGACTGGATAATATTTTATAATATATTTCTACTTTCATAAAATTTGAAATCAAGGGGTTGCAATTACCCCTCCATTCCCCCTCTGCAGGTGCCCTTGGCAGTCTGGAAGGAAAATGCAAGAAAAATATGAAAATTAATTCCATCTTGAGTACCCTTTAGCCCTGTTACTCTTAAATTCTGCTAGTCTGTTTTTTCTTGTACTTTAATGTTTGACCCCCACCCTGACCCTTCCGCTAGACTTAATTTCCGTCCAAGCTTGTGAGCAATGCACCCTACCCCCTCTGGTTGCGCCACTGCGTGCCTGGTTAAGGCACCATGCAATGAAAAGCAATTAGTTTTCAGTGAGGAGATTTTTGTTTGCTCGATCATTCATTTAAATAAATGAAGCTGTAATACTGCGTGCATTTCCTGGCAATAAGATAAAAACTGCTTACGCTGAACTGAAATCGCTAAGTATATAAATTCTCCTTGGAGGAGAGAGCTCCTCCTAGGACCTCGTAGGATTTACGAGCTACGTAAGTAGGCAACACTGGCTGAAGCTGTCCACGTGGTGATGAAACACCTGGAGCGACACGCTGCCGGAGGGCTGTTTCCTTCCAGCAGGTTTTGCAGGCGCCCGGGTCTTGTTGAATGCCCAGTTACCTTGTAAGCGCAGAGCGCCTGGAAGACGAAGAACCCGGGTAAAGACGCAAGTCGACTCGTTGCCGTGGGCAGGCTAGCAGGTATACCTGTCCTCACGGGCAAGCGGGCAATGGGTAGGTAAAATGGAGACTATGCTGGCCTCTATTCTGCAGCGTGTGGAACAAAGAATGGTGACGTCGCCACAAAAGTCTGTTCGGAAGCTCGCCTCAGAAGTCAACTGCTCACAAGGCTATATGGAAATTGAAATTTTACCCGTATAGAGTTCGTGTTGTTCATGAATTCAAAGCCGTGAATGTCCCGGCACGGTTGCGTTACTGTCATTGGTTTCAATCATTTGTTCGACAAAATGGTGTCAATGTACTGAATAAAGTTTTTTTTTTTTTAGCGACGAAGCCGGGTTTCAATTAGATGGGTATGTCAACAGCCAAAATTCCAGGCATTGAGCGACAGAAAACCCACATCAGTTGCATGAACTACCCTTGCATTCTCCGAAAATCGGTGTATGGTGTGGAATATCGCGACGTCGTATTGTGGGACCGTTTACTCTTTGAGACAACAGTGGATACCGCTGTGTATGCGGATCTCATAATGCAATTCGTTGCTCTCCTGGAAGTAGACGAACGAGATGCTTGGCTACAACAAGGTGGAGCAACTTGCCATACATCTAATGAATCTATTCGTATGCTGAGAGAATGTTTTTGGTGATCGTCTAATATCCAAGGATATATGGCCCAGTAGCTCGCCCGATTTAACATCTGCAGATTTTTTTTCTGTGTGGTTTCTTAAAGGGGAAAGTATATCAAACGACAGAACATTGGAGGAGCTGAAACGAAACATTACACAGGAAATTGATAATATCGGTGCTGCAACCCTCAGGAAGGTATCTGAGAACATGCTCAAGCGAACCAACTTATGTATCCAAGAAAATGGTGGACACTTCGAACATTTGCTTTAATTTCTAGGGATACCCAAATTTCAGGGTTGCATATGTTCGAGTATAACCAACTTTCTCCTTTGTTGATAAAAGTACCTTAGTGTGATAGCCTGAGGTGAAACACGTCTGGTAGTGACACGTGACAGCAACAGTGTTGCCAGTGTCCCTCGTAATATTGTGAAAACATTGATTTTTGGAACAGCCCATATATTCCCTTGTGCAATGTTTTTGAAACTTCGTCAAAGTTCTTTTTCTGTCAAATGCAATAGATGGTAATCCAAATTGTTCGTTGGAATTGTGAAATGCTGCAATAATTTACCTCAGTGAGTTCTGTGCATCAATACACACGATTTGTAAAAAAAAAATCGCCTTTGACAAGACTTTGCTTATTTGTTATTAAAACATGCATTTTCTTTCATATGTTTGTGTCTCTAAATTTTCCCAATATACAGGACATTCTCTTGGCAGAAAGCGTTTCTTCTCATTCTTTCGCTATTCCGTTATACGGTCGTAAACATCGGGTTGCGTGACTTTTCGGACACTCTGTATAATTTTAACACAGTAACCTAAAACAAGTTCAGGTCAGTCCTTGAAAATATTACGAATTTTTTTCTCAAAGGTACTAGCTACGAAAAGGCAGGTTCTGATCTTTTAGTTTTCAGGGCCCAATTCTGAGTTTTTAATGGTGATAAATAGAATACAATTTTGTTACCAGTGTTATTTTGTTGTATTGTGGTTTCTAAACTGTTGAAATTACATAAAAATTAGGTGATAAAAATTACACAGTTTCTTATATTTTTATTCTTTTTTCCTATTTGCAGAGCCTGTGGATTGAATATTGAAAATTTGGAATCCCCTTATCCTAATTATTGTTATTTCCTCTTATCACACACATGCACAATCTTGTGCAATCCACCTGATAAAAATACCACCCACATAAATAACACCAATCACAAGCTCTCTACGAGCAGACAGCCTTTCTAGGAAAAATACACATAGGCATTCTTGCACACTCTACCAACACAACACATATATAGATAAGACAACCCAAAACCTACCCACCATGCCGTCTACAAAATTTGCCCCACTTGCTCGAAAAGCGTTTCCAGCAATGAATTTAAAGGACACTGTCGTTCCTGTGTGCCAGGTAAGCGCTTGTTGCCCACCAAAGCAAGGCGGTGCTCAACATCAAAAATGCTGAAAACAAGTGTTTTCTCTGGTCGGTGCTGGCGGCGTTGCACCCGGTAGAGCAAAGAGACCAACCGCACCGTGTTAGCCATTATTTGCGATACTAGCCAGAGCTGCATGACGCGATGGCTGAGATCTCTTATCCGGTAAAGCTCTCAGACATTCGAAAGTTTGAGACCCGCGTGCGAAACTTTCTGGACCTGCGGCTAGCGGTCAATGTTTACGGCTTGAATAAGAAAAACAAGATGTATCCCATGCGAGTAAAGAATGATGTCGACGATGTCAGTGCGCAGTAAATCGACCTGTTGCTCATTCGCTACCACTACACCCTCGTCCGCTCGCTCTCCCTGCTTGTTTCGAGCCAAAGCGGACATGATGGGTACGTCGAGATGTGTCAAAAGTGCACGAGCACCTTCAACAACCAAGAACAGCGATTTTGAGGTCCCAACATCGCCGCCGAGAAACTCACCAAAGAGCCAGCAATACCGGTCATGCCTCAATCCGGTTCTGTCGAGAAGTTCCGGATGCACCGTGACTTGATGGAACACCCCGCCATTATCATCGCGGACTTCGAGGCCTTCCTCAAAACCATATCCACCTGCCACCCTGACCATGAAGTTTCCTCCACCACCTCTTACCAGCTCCACGAGGCTTCGAGCTTCGCGTACGTTGTGATGCGACGAGGGCAAGATATGGCCCCCGAGCCGTACGTGTATCACGGTCCCGACCCGATCAAGCACTTCCTCGACAGGATGAAGCAAGAGGCCATCGAGATAGGTAAGGTGTTGTTAGCCCCCCAGCCTATGCTGTCGGTGTCTCCAGACGATCAGCATAGGCACGATGAGGCCATTGCCTGTCCCGTTTGCAACTCGACCTTCACCTCCAACAACTGGAAAGTGCGCCACCACGATCATTATGGCACCGGCAGCTCAATTGGTCCGTTGTGCAACAAGTGCAACCTGATGGGCAGGACCCGCGCTTCGTCCCTATGTTCTTCCACACCGGCTCGGGTTATGATTTCCATGATCTTGTGCCGCATCTCGGGTACGACAATAAACACATCAAAGTCCTGGCCGAGAACGAGCGTCATTAGCGTCAGCAAGTAGGTGTCGATCCCTGGGGGGAAAAACATCGAGCTTCGTTTCCTCGACTCCCTGAGGTTCCTCCCGGCAAACCTCGACGTTCTCGCTGGCAAGCTAAGGGAGGAGCAGCTAACCGTCACCGCCGCCAGTTTTCTGAACTTTGACATGGGACTCTTCAAGCGTAAGGTGGTCATCCCTAGGAATACGTCATCGACCCTACCAAGTTTCGAGGAAACATCGCTGCCTCCCCAGGCTAAATTCGACAGTCGGCTGAAATGCTCGGGCATCACAGACGAGGAACACTAGCACCCGCAGTTCATGTGGCACGAGCTGGATTGCCGAACTCTCGGGGATTATCACAACTCGTACCTCAAGCTCGATGTGACGTTCCTCGCCGACGTATTCCAGGCTTTTCGCGCGACCGCGATGGACATCTACGGCCTGGGTCCTGCGTAATTCTACAGTCTCCCCGAATTTTCATGGTCGGCCATGCTCCTGCTGACGAATATCAAGCTCGAGCTTCTCTCGGATCATGACATGATGCTGTTTGTAGAACATGGTCCAGGTCTCGCAACGATACGCACCCGCCAAAATTCGCCACATGGCAACCGAGTACGACTCCTCCCAAGCATCGAGCTACATCTTTCACACGGAAATAAACAACTTGTACGGACATTCCATGATGCAGCGACTCCCCTCCGGAGGGTTTGAGTGGGTTGAACCTTCCGGTTTCAACGTCGAAGCTTACGACGATTCGGAACGTGGGTTCTTTGCCATGGTGGACCTCGAATTCTCCGACGAGCTGCATCATATGTTCTGCGATCTGACTCCTGCTCCGGAGTTCAAGTGCCCGCCAGGCTCGGATCAACCCAAGCTGATCATGGACATGGTACCTAAGAAGCGTTCGGTCCTGCACTACCTTAACCTCCGGTGGTTTATGCAGTAAGAGGTTACGGTCAGCACGGTTCACCGAGTCCTCACGTTCGCGCAGTCTTCATGGTTGAAGCCATACATTGAGACTAACACCGAGCACCACCCCGCCGCTTCCTCTGAGCTTCCTCGGCGTTCGCACTATGGTCACGACATAGGGCTGCTATACACCGACACAGACAGTTTGGTGTACCACATCCGGACGGACGACGTGTACCAGGACATAGCCGCTGTCCCATCCTTGGCTGAGCTCTTCGAAACGTCAGGTTATCTCTAGCCAAACCGGTACGGCATCCTGGTTTGCGACAAGAAGATACCAGGCAAACTCAAGGACGAGAAGAACGGCGACGTGGTTCTCGAGTTTGCCGGGATTCGCGCCAAAGTCTATGCCATCCGGGCTGAGGGTTTTGTTGCTAAAAAAGCTAAGGGCGTGAGCAAAATAGTTGTCGAGCATTCCCTCACATTCGAGGACTATGTTGAGTGCCTCCGAACCCGATCTCCCGTTCTGCGAGTAGAGCAGCGCGTCCAGACCCACGACCATGTGTTGACCACGAGGGAGGTAAAGAAGGTAGCCCTGGGCGCGGACGAGGAGAGGAGGTTCATCCTCGAGTGTGGAATCCACACACTCCTGTGGGAGCACTATCGCTTGAAAACCAGCTTGGCTTGCACTATCTGTCCGTAGAGCGCACCTCTACACAACTACACCTCACACACACACACACACACACACACATTTTTACTGTATCATATTTGTGCAAAACTATAACGGGGAAATCGCAGTTCAAAAACCTGACGACCCAGAGGCACTGGGACATAGCGTTTGCCCTTGAATGCAAACGGGTGGAGGTTTGGGTTATATTTCGAGGGTTTCCCCTCATCGTACACATACACGCACACACATTTTTGTTGCGAACACAATGCAATGTTTGTGAAGTCGTTGATTTTGTTCCTGTATTTTCCGTCGTTTGGTTTCCTCGTCATGTCGATCGTCACAAATCCGCGTCGTTCCAGTACGACGGGCAGAATTTCGAAAATTCGTTGTAGCTCTAATCTCCACCCATGTAATCGTCATGCATGTGCTTGAGGTTCGTGGTATCCTGACGAATCAGGCACACGAGGTTGGCGTTGTCCCGGAGCAGCTGCTTGGGAATCTTGGACAAGGTCTGCGCAAGATATAATCAGTCCGTGCCCCTGTGGCGACCCTGCGTGAAGAAGTTGCGAATCTCATTCTGGTTCTGCATGATCACGTCGTCAAAGACCACCATCAAATTTTCGAGGCAGCAGTTCACTGGCATCACTTTACAAGAGAACGTGGCTATGCCCAGTCCTTCGTACAGTTTCGCTAGCTGGCGATACTTGGTTTGCACCAAACTTTTGGAGAAAATATTCAGGTGCCTGTTCTTCCAATCCAGCCAGTCAAGCTCGAGCAAAAAGTTGACCACCAACAATATGGTCGGTCCCGAAGGTCCGACGAGGAGGCAGCGAATGTTGTCGGGCAGCATCTCGCCGTTTTTCCTAGTCTGACGGTCCGAAGAGGAATCGGCAAGTCGCCTCACCACGTCCCACGCGCTGGTTACACGATCACATCGTTCGCGTCGATCCAGATTCTTTCCTCGAGTCCCAGCCATTTGACCAGCAGCTACTTACCTTTCCAGCACACGACCATCTCGATGAGGTTCGCATCCCGAAGTCTTGTCCTCGATAGCTCTCGCAGAATCGCCCTCTCAAGATACGTGTGCCTCCTTCCCGGAATGACTAGAACCACGGTGAAAAGTTCCATTATCCAGTTTCTGGTGGACCCCTTCTCGAACATGCGGTTGAACTTGCTGATCCTACAGTGGTTTCCTACTTTGTATTTCGTTTCTTTGGTCGTAGGTCGGTACTTGGGACAGTAAACGGTGGAGATCAGACATGCCTCCTCGGTTTCGTCGACGTCTGCAGGTTTCATGCGTATCGTCCGGTGGACCGAGTTGTTTTAGTCGAACCACTTGTAGTTACCCTGAAGCGTAAACCTTTTCTAAATGCGTGCTTTCAACGTGTGGTTGAAGCATTCCACGATGCTGACTTCAGGTCGCTGAACGTAGAGTACTTTATTGATTTGTTGTTTTAAGTCCACTTTATGCACTGTAAGGCTAATCGGGACTGGACCTACAGTTTAAAGTGGTATCCTAACCACTTGTGCCTCCACCCGGTATCGAACCCGGGGCCCTTGATTACAAGGCGACGACGCCACCACTGCGCCATCGGGGAGGCCCGAAAGTCGAGTAGTGTCGGACGTCATGCTCTTCCATTAGGTCGATTTGTGGAATTCCATCCCATTTTCCGTCTGCAGGAATCGCGGCGATTTGCTGGATCGCCGGAAGATCGAGTCGAAGGATTTCGCGACGCACGCTGTAAACTTGGCTTTTAACGGCACGGTCACGCGAATTTGGAAAAGGTGTCTATGACGGTCAGGAGGTACTTGTGGCACTTGTTGACTTCAGGTTGCCGCTGCTCAATTCGACGACGTCCGCCTGCCATAGATCGTCGATACCCTTGGGGACCACCGGCAAGCGTTCGTAGTTGCGACGTGCTGGTTTTTGCAGCTCGTCCACGATGGCTTGCCTAGAAATTGAGTGAGAGATTTCGTCGGAAGGAAAGATAACGTAAAACGGATTATCCTCCGGGTACAATTGTTTGACTTCGAAGAATAGTCTGTCTCCACTTTCGACGTCAAAAACAGATAATTGTTCATCCTCGTGTATTTTATATACACGTCTTGCCAATATGCAATCGGTATTTGAATACATAGCGCTCTGAATACATAGTTCCTTTCCTTTTATGGTGAAGAGTGGCACCTCTGGATACTTTCCATTTTTCCAGTATCTAAATTTGAGAAACCGAACGGTACCGTCGAGGAAACATACGTGAGACTGACTGTAAGAATACATTTTGTAATCGTGACCGGCTCGTGCTTACGTCCAATGCCCTCGAACATTCGGAACGCTGTGAAGCCTCGCAATCTCGATGGAGATCAAAAGACGCAAGTCTGAATCGTCCAATCTGCTCAGCACGGGTTCCAGGTGTTCCCTGATGGTGCGAGCAACCTCGTCGTAGCTGGGTTTGATCCCCACGTCGACGTACAGTTGCAAGAATTGCTCTTTCAAATCATGAAGCTTCGTACCGAAACTTCGCAAGGCCGATTCCTAGTTCGCTTCGACTGCGCCGATCTGGAGCTTGACGTTCGCGACGATCTGCTGCCACGAGTTGTTTGATCCTCTAATCGCTGTTTCAGTTGTTCCACATAGGTGGTCCGTGCCTTGAGTTCATTTTCCAACTTGCCGGCGCTCATCTCCAAGTCGATGGACGCGAGATCGGTGTACATTTGCAGTGGTGATTTGAGTTCGGCGTTGATTTTGAGGATGGGGTCAAGGCACTGAGACTGCAGGCTGGCTATCTCGGACTGGAGGCTGGAGTTGAGAGTGTACTGCAGAGCCTGCATGTCGCTCAGCAACTTCTTGACCCTGACGTCGAGCATGATAAGCTCGTCGCCATGATCGTCACATTCGTGTGACTAAAGATGTCGTTAGGCATTGCTACTATGGTTATTTATTATGGGGTAGGTGATCCGCATCTCTACGAACAGAGGTATCAGTTTGTCGTACGTAATCACCCAGAAGCTCGACCTACAGGCAATCGTCGGCAGACACATCGTCCGTGGTGGCGGTGTCCATCCTATCGTGCAAGATGCTATAAATGATCTTACCTGCGAAAACTTTGAGCTCCAATTTGTTTTCTGAATTCATGCTGCTTTGTAGTTTGCCGGAGATCGGGAACTTATAAAAATGTAAGTTGTTGTTGAAAACATAGAATGGTTTGCCTACGTTTTCATCGTATTCGTTCAGGATGCTGTTCAGGTGAATGATGAACAGGCCGTTGAGTTTAGATAATAGGGGATGCAACATGTTCTCCGAGTTCGGCGGCGGCGATGCAGTCTGGTTTGATTTGATTGATGTAGTATATTTTACTTCGCCTTTTGTGCCTCATGGCTAATTTGCGAAGATGGGGATGAGTGATGAAATGATGAAATTGATAAATGGACATTCACAAACAACCAAGCCCGAGCAGGATTCAAACCCGGGACCCTAGGCGTCGAAGCGCGATGTGCTAACCACTCGGCCACAGGTCCGGCGGTGCAGTCTGGATACGTGCTCCCTTGCTTGCTTTCTGAAACCAAACAATTTCATAGGCATGGTTATTTTTTATATATAACAGTTGGGCTGAAAAGTTCGTAGGCTAACATAGTAAAAAATATTTTTTTGACAAAATTCGATTTTATTATTCAATATAGTTGCCTTCGAGGGCGATACAACGATTATAGCGGTCATACAATTTTTCGATGCCATTTTTATAGTACGATTTCTCTTTAGCCTCAAAATAGGCCTCAGTTTCGGCGATTACCTCTTCATCAGTGCTAAATTTCTTTCCAGCGAGCATTCTTTTAAGGTCTGCAAACAGGAAAAAGTCACTGGAGGCCAGATCTGGAGAATATGGTGGAGGGGGAAGCAATTCGTAGTCTAATTCATATAATTTTGCCATCGTTTTCATTGATTTGTGACACGGTGCATTGTCGATTGTGAGCACGCGCGGCACCCATTTTGCACACAGCTTTCGCATGTTCAACTATTCATGCACAATATGTCCAACACGTTCCTTTGATATTTTTAAAGTCTCAGCTATCTCGAACAACTTCACTTTACGATCATTTAAAATTATTTTGTGGACTTTTTTGATGTTTTCGTCGGTAACAGCCTCTTTGGGGCGTCCACTGCGTGCATCGTCTTCGATGCTCATTTCGCCTCGTTTAAATTTAGCAAACCACTTCTCAACGGTTGATTTTCCTGGTGCAGAGTCCGAATAATGTTTATCAAGCCAAGCCTTGGCTTCAACAATATTTTTTTTCGCCAAAAAGCAATGCTTTATTAACACACGAAATTCTTTTTTATCCATTTTTTTCACAATAACAAAAGCTGCTTCACTCACAATGCTATATCTCACGATCTAATTATCCGGCAGCTGTGAAATTTATACGCGTATCTTTTGAAGGTTAGTACGAAGTAAAAATCACATGGATTTAATTCTAGTAACGCCATCTATGAGTCAGCCTACGAACTTTTCAGCCCAACTGTTATGTTAGTGTGGAGCAAGTGTGTCTAAGTGTTGCCTTAACTGTTAGATGTGATGCCAACTATTAGTTACATATTACAGCTTAACCCGTAAAGGACCGTAATATTTTTACATGATTTAAGTTGGCATACTCTGCAAGGCTGTGTGTGTGTATATATATGTTACCAGCTTCTAGCTGTAGAGGATTAGTTTTAACCTGCGAGAAAAAAATCATTTTCAAGGAGGCAAGTTTTGGCAACATTGTTAGTCGAAAGCAGCACAAACAGCGTTGCCAGCTGTAGGTTAATTTTCCGTAAAAAAAAATAGAAATATTTGGAAGATGTGAATTATCCATACTCTATCTGGAAGGCTTGGTGTGCGCGCTATGTGTGTGTGTGTGTGTGTATGTGTGGTTCATGGCATAGGTTAGTTTAGTTTGCGATAGATTGTGTGTGTGTGTTGGCAATTGCCAGATTCCCTCACGGGTTAAAACTGCCTTACTCTGTAAGGCTATATTTGGGTGGGTGGGTAAGGTTAGTTTAGTTCGCGATAGATTGTGCATGGTCAAATAAGTGTTACAAACTCACTTATTGTTGTTTATAGGGGTGTGCGGGATCCCGATTTCGAGAAATGACTTCCCGACTTTTCAGGATCCCGAGGAGCCGGGAAATCCCGAATGGTGATTTTAAAAAGTCCTTATTTCTTGTCGTATTCTGCATTGTAAATGTCTGGAATGTATCGAAAAATTTAGTTTTTGTACCAGAAATGCAAAAACAATCACTTATTGTGAAAATGACGTGTAGAATTCGAGATTTTAAGAGCTTCGGGAAATTTCGAACAATACCCGTCCCGAAAATTTCCCGACTTCGTCGGAAAAATAGAGAATTTTTCCCGTCCCGAATGTCGGGATTTAAAAAATTTCCTGTCCCGACCCAAACAGTTTTGTCCCGCACACCCCTAGTTGGTTAGGTTAACCTATGGAAAACAGTATGGGATAATTTTCATGGGTGAGTTGGCAACACTGACTGAGTCACGTGTCCTGTCTCGACCAAACTGAGGAGGGACAAATGATTGAAAAAGGGACAATTGATGTTGCAGAACCCACTTTGAATACGTACACAATTTAGTGTTAACATGTTGCATATGTATTTTCTTATTTTACGTCACTCCATGTTGCATATGTGAAAAGAAAATATTGTACATGAAAATTTTACATGCCATATGTGTACATTCGGAATGCATTTATCATGCACTTTCTTTCTTTCAAAAATAGTTTATGTGTTTGCTTTCCATTATTAGCTAATTTGCAATTAACGTGTTGAAAAAATATTTCAAATCCTTTGTTTCAACACAAGTGCGTTAGAACCGACTTCTACCGCCTCTTTGCATGATTTGTGAGGATAATAATGCCTTTTCTGCTATTTTATTACTATCATTGTTATTGTTGAGCACCTGGCATTGATTTAATACCAGCTGAGTTAATTAAATATGGTAGAAATTCATTAAATGTCAAATTCATAAATTAATTGGTTTAATATGGAATAAAGAAGAAATCCCTCAACAGTGGAAAGAATCCATAATTGTTCCTGTGTTTAAAAAAGGTGATAAAATGAACTGCAATAATTACCGTGGAATTTCTCTACTCTCAACAACATATAAAATATTATCTAACATTCTTTTAACAAGACTAACCCCATATGCTAATGAAATTATAGGTGATTATCAATGTGGATTTAAACATAACAGATCAACTACAGATCAAATTTTTCACATCAGACAGACACTTGAAAAGAAGTGGGAATATAATCAAAATGTCCATCAGCTATTCATTGATTTCAAAAAAGCATATGATTCGGTCAAAAGAGATAAATTATATAATATATTAGTAGAGTTTGGAATACCTAAGAAGCTTGTTAGTATGATAAAAATATGCACCAGTGAAACAGAAAGTAAAATTCGTGTGGGTATTAATATGTCTGACAAATTTACAATTCAAAAAGGTAAAAAAGGTAAAGGGTTCCCCTGTGCATAGCACCACGCCATGAAGGCGTATAGGAGGTGTCGGGGTAACGCCCCACACTTTCTTGATCCGGTCGTGACTGGGGGTGATGTGATGTGACCGCCTTTACCCCCCAGGGTTTACCCCAGGTACCCATGTTATTCGACGCTGGGTGGGCGCCGGGGCCGCTTCCACAGTTAGAAAAGTTCCCTAATTTGAACCGGCCGGGGATCGAACCCGGGACCTTTAGCATGGTAGTCAGACGCGTTACCAACTGAGCCACCGCGGCCACTAAATTTATAATTCATGATGGGTTAAATTTACAATTCATGATGGGTTAAAACAAGGAGATGCATTATCTCCTTTGCTATTTAATTTTGCCTTAGAATATGCTCTTAGGAAGGTAAAAGAAACTAAAGAAGGACTAAAATTAAATGGTGTGACTCAGTTGTTAGCATATGCAGATGATGTAGACTTACTGGGGGATGATGTGAATACAATTAAGAATAATGCTAAAATATTTTTCAAAACTGCTAAAGAGATAGGTTTGGAAGTTAACAAAGAGAAAACTAAATATATGCTTACAGGCCGAAACCAAGTGTTATGTAATAATCAAAATCTAATTATTGATAACAACTCATTTGAACCAGTTTCCAAATTCAAATACTTAGGAGTAATATTAACAAATGAAAATTATATTAAAGAGGAAATAAAAAGTAGGCTTAATTCAGGAAATGCATGTTACTTCTCTCTTCATAAACTTTTGTCTTCTCGTTTAATATCTAAGAAACTAAAAGTTAAAATATACAAAACAGTAATTTTGCCTGTAGTATTATATGGATGTGAAACTTGGTCCCTTACATTGAAAGAGGAACATAAATTGAGAGTATTTGAAAATAAGATCCTTAGGAAAATATTTGGACCTAAAAGGGATGAGGAGACAGGTGAGTGGAGAAGGTTATATAATTTAGAACTACATAATTTGTATTCATGTCCAGATACTATCAGAATAACTAAATAAAGAAGACTTAGGTGGGCAGGCCATGTGGCACGAATGGGAGAGGAAAGAGGAGTTTACAGGATTCTTGTTGGGAAACCTGATGGTAAGAGACCTGTAGGAAGACCAAGACGAAGATGGAGGGACAACGTTGAGATGGACCTAAGGGAAATCGGTAGAGATGGAAAAGAGTATATAGATCTTGCTCAGGATAGGGAAAGATGGAAGGCCTGTGTTGCTGCAGTCATGAACCTTCGGGTTTAAGAAGGCTAGGGAGTTAGTTAGTTAGTTAGTTATTGTTGTTGTTGGAAGGTTTATCCAGGTACTTGCCCCCCGAAACGAAAATTCGTGGTTACGCCTCTGCAGGCCCGTAAGTAGTATAAAATTCCCTATTACTGGGACGAGAAAGTATGAACCCCCCTCAGGCAGATTTGGCTACACTTAAAACTAGCTCAACATGCCCATATGAGATTTTTGCTCAAGTGTGGCACCCTGTCTAATCCAAGATTTTTGTAAAAATGCCCTCGGGAATTTCCCGTGAAAGTATGACCCCCCTCAGATTGATTTGCCTACACTTATAAAAGGCACTTCTGTGAGATTGTTGTCCATAAATTTGTTAAAAATATGCCCCTCTTGATATTTTTTTTTTGGCTACACTTAAAACTAGGCCAAACGTATTAACACACACACACACACACACATATTTACTTCCGGTCCACTTCCGGTCCACTTCCGGTTATTTCTGTAGTAGTATGAAAATAGCGGAGCTGGATCGCCCGGGCGAGTCGTAGCCTTTTAAGCTGTATATTTTAAGGTACCTTCACGATAAAGAGATTTTGCATTACATATCAGCTAGTATTGTGAGAGTGGCTGAAGAGTGTGGGTATGTTGTTGCAGTGCTCCTCATATTTTTAAAAAAAACACAAAAATATAGCAGATTTGTATAAATTGAATTATAGGTTTGTTTGATTTACAGAATATACAGAATTTTTTATTATTCATATCAAACTAGTACTAAGACAATGCATTTTGCAGAGGCTTTCTAGAATTGCTCTGTGACTCTCTCATTTCTTATATCATAAACATATGATTTTTCACCTATGAGAATAACACTACATATGGTGTCATCAGGGAGTGTATTGTGGAATTCACAGATAATTTTAATGTTTGTCATGTTATTAGCCACAACTTGTTTCCTTTTTGAAGTGTTGATGACAAACATGGGTCTCTGTGCTTTGAATTCATCTGGTGTGTAATACATGTCAGTATTGCCAGTAGTGACCCTTTTGTATGCTGTAAATGCTTCATATAATTTAAGGAAATCATCCTTGGACATGTCTAAATTATAATTTTCTCTAGGGAATACCTCATTTCTGCCATTTTTAAGATATATGTTCTTGATGTTGCAGTTATCAAATCTACTTGAATTTTTTTCCTGATTATTGTGTCTTCCAGTCTGAAACAGTACCACCACAAAATCCGGCATGTCATATTGTATACTGGAGAATGAATTTGTAGCATCAAACTCATAATAAGTACCAGTGGCAGGCTTCTGTACACATTGATATGTATAAAATTGTAAAGGTACTTGTGGATTTTTTATTATATCTGCTTTGTATTTAAGAGCATAACTGGCTTCATATTCAACAACTGGGATTCTTAGCTCCATAGTCTGAATAATGCATTTGCCTTCATCAGGTAGGGTATTGGGCAGAGCTTCCCCTGTAGAATTTAATGTACTGTACCTCATCAAAGCATTATTATCATTGGCAGCTCTTCTAAATGTGATTCTTAAACCACCCTTCCACATAATATATTTGTAATCTGAGAAGAATCCTGGCAACAGGCGCATTGGAAACAGTACTGTGTGGTTCTTAGATAATATCTTATCACCAGCCTCAAATCCACCTATTTTGTAGTAAGAAGCCTCGGTTTTGGATAATTTTAGTGTGGCCAAAGCTGTGGAGGTAATGCCGGGATAATCCACTCTGTTTATAACAACACCATGTTTTCTGATCTCAATTTCAGAGAACAGATGCGGCACAAAATTGTCCACCAATCTTATATTTGAATTTGCCGGATAATCTGCACCATCGAGCTTTACAACATCAAATTTGATGTATAGATCTGCTCTGTGGGGGTGTATAAAGCCATCCCCTACATCAAGATCAACCTCAATCTCTGTGTTGGGTTGATTTAAATTTGCAAATGTCCTCCTGTTTGGAGGGAATGATTGTAGCTCATAACTCTCAATATTTTCCATTTTTTTTTGTATGTATTTTTATTTAAATATTAATCTCTATGATTGCAGTTGTTGTGGCTCCAGCAAAATCAACTAATTCTTCTTTTTCATTAGTGACCATCAAATCAATGTAATCTATTCTATTATGGCACACAGGAAAATATAATGTTGGTGATGGAGTGTAGATGATGGGCTCCATAAATTCAGAGTTAGGTTTGAATGTTGCAATGATGCCAGTTTGTTTGTGAGTGCCTATGCCATTTGATTTGGTGATCATACCCTCGGCCACATTACAGTGAATATTCAGAGTCTCTATGGCTAAGAATTTAGGTATATTAATAGCAGTGTGTTTGATGGCTGGTTCAAGTTTTGTGTTGTTCTCAAAGCCTAACAGCTCTCCTATAGTATCCAGATCCACTGTTTCTGTAGCAGATACAATCTCTACTCTGTGAGTGACAGAATTTTGAGTTAATACTATACCTCTGGGTAATTGAGCATTTAGAGTGGACAGATTATACTGCCCTGGAGTGATGACAATTTTTTGATCCCCTACTGCAATTTTGTTGTTGTGGTGTGTAATATTAGGGATCAAGTACATGCCATAAAATGCTCTGAGAGCTATTGTTTTGGGATACACTATATCATCATGTAATTTGAGTTTCAATATTGAATTTTGGCTGGTGAGATGGAATACCCCCATGATGTTTTAAATACCACAGGGCTTTTTGAAAATTTTCAATTGATGGTTTATTTATTTGAGACATATATCTAAGAACAGATAAACACAAATGTCCACAATTAACATCTTTGAAGTTTTGAACACGGGCATTATTGTAATAAAGATTAGCTGATTTTAGATATTTTATTAAATTTTCAGGTGGAACACCTCCAAATGAATCAAACACAAATGCCTCATTGTTTAAATATTTAAGATAACAAATCCAGTGAGTGCCCTGATTTTTGTACTTATCCAAATTAACAATGCCACACTCTTTGTTGAGTGGTTGTTCTGGTAAAGAATCAGACATGTACACACCTCTAAAATTTTTGATGCCCAGTGGCTTGATTAAAGCTTCAATATCTTGGTTTGTAAGCGGCTCTTGTTTTTTTTAAACTTATTCATGGCTCTCTTAACACCTTTGCCTTGTTTCTCCATGGCCAGGTTATGGCGCTTCAATTCATCTAATTCTGCCCTATTTTTCTTGGCATCTATTACTGTTTTTGCTATGGCAGCTGATCCCCCAGCCAAGCTCCCAACAGCCCCAAGTGCTGCTAAGATGGCCGGGATAGTAAATATGAAACCCCCCACATGTGATTTTTTTCTAGATTGTTGTAATTTTTTTAATTGGGGGGTACTAAGCAACAATTTCATACCATGGCCCTTTGCAAGACAAGAGCTTTCTTTCTTGCGCTGCTTTTTGGTTAAAAGACTATCAATAGTTTTAAGAGATTTAAGACCTGCATAAGGTATTTGATACATAACACCCTTGGCCTTCATTCTAGGTTTATTATATACATATTCACAACCCCCACCCCAGTTTTTGTTTGGTGTTCATAGCTATGGTGGTCCCCAATGCTGCTATTCTCTCACTCAAAGAAGCATCTTTGCTTACAAATCTACCAAATGCAGCCTCTTCTAATTTCTTGTCTGCAACATGTCTCTTGTCAAGATCAGAATGTGTGTTGTATGCTATGTCATGGTCTCTGCAAGCAGCATCTAGGGGATTAACACCAGGATCACCTCTGTTTAATCTATGGTCCAATTTTGTGCCTGGACCACAATACTGATAGCCTGGAATATGTAGTTCAAATGGCAGCTTGTTTATAATGTCATTAACCAACCCCCGACCCTCAGAAATATTCCAAAATTTAGGTGGTAGAGTATTAATAATTTTTATAAGATATCCAATCCCCTTAGTGTCATTCACTATAAAATTAGACAATTTTGTGCTTATCATGTCCATAATTCCAACCTTTTCATTGTAAAAATTGTGGTTGCCAGCATTTTCCTCCCCAACTATCACCAATAAACTATCTACAAGTTTCCTGACCTCATCAACCCACACAAATTCTTTAGGCAGGGTGTTGTATTGTTTGATTCCACTGCCTGTCTTAATTTGTGACCATATGGGCTTGATTAAGTTGTTGTATTTTGCTCCACTGCTAGACTTGACTCTTTTTTGTGTGGGATCATTGTTCTGGTATAGAGCATCTGATTTTATTAATATTTCTTTGTAATGCTCATAATCTTGATCTGTATAGCTGCCAGGTCTCTTCCTAGTCATCAGTTCCCACAACCCAGGTGTGCCGGGATATTTAACAAAACCACCTTTTTCTCCAACATGAGATTCTGAATATACAATTATATCATCTCCCATAAATGTTACTTTGAAATTGCCAATTCTATGTATGATGCTACCATCACGCTCTGTGTCAGCATATAAGCCAAAGACCTCATCTTTGTTGTCTTTAGGTGTGCTTAAATATTTTTGAGCAAGAAGACCCAATTCAGTAGGATCCTGAGTAGCTTCAATTCTTCGAGGAGCAATAGGACTAGGTGTATGAATACTGGAAAGTGGGGTGATTGGATAATCTAATATGTTCCTTGCAGCTACAGGTACAAGCTCTGTGATCAAATTTTGATTTTGCTCTGTAACAGTTTTGATATTTTACCTAATTCACTAATAGCATCAATAATAGGCTGTTCTGTTTGTTTGTGTTGTTCATAAATTCCTCGTTTCTGTGATTTCATCCCTTAAATCTTTTTACAAGATAACCTCTTAATTTAAGATCATCAATGATTGGCCTTTTCATGGTTATTTATATATGTTTCAATGTCTAGAAAATTGTTAATTTTATTTCTGTATTTGCCACTATTGGGTTTTCTTGTCATATCAATTGTGACAAACCCATAACTGTCCTGGTTCCAGCACCTACTGCAAAACTTGGAAAAATCATTGTAGCTCAAGTCCCCACCTGCATATTCATCATGTATGTGTTTGAGGTTGGTATGATCTTGATGAAACACACACATAACATTGCTGTTGTCTCGGATCAGCTGCTTCGGAATTTTAGAAAAAGTCTGTGCCAGGTAGAAACAATCAATGTTTTTGTGTCGCCCCTGTGTAAAGAAATTTCTAACCTTGTTTTGATTATCCAGTATAATGTCATCAAACACAACAACAGAATTATCGAGACATTCATGGAGTGGCTTAACATCTGGTTCAAAAGTGGCTATATCCAATCCATCATATAGCTTCATCAGCTGCTGATATTTTAATTGTTCCAAGCTCTTAGAAAAAACATACAAGTGCCTATTTTTCCAGTCTAACCAGTTGGGTGCCAATAAAAAATTATCAATCATTAGTGTAGTTTTACCACAAGCCGATGGCCCAACAATAAGACATCTAATATTATCAGGCAGCAACTTGCCATTTCTCTTAATCTGCTGTTCAGGTTCTGGCAGCCTTTTTATAACATCCCAGGTGCTCATATTATCACTTTGTCTGCTTCGATCCAGCTGTGTTCTGGAAGTCCTAGCCATTTGACAAGTAACTTGTTGCCTTTTCTGCGGATGATTTTTTCTATGAGATATGTGTCAGGCTGTTTAGTTTTGTTGAGTTCTTCTTCATAGAACCGGCCTTTGAGAATTTCTCCTCGGTGGTCTTTTATTATATATGTGTTAAGGGTCCCAGGTTTAACTTGAACCACTGTAAATAATTCAGTGCTCCAGTTTCTTGTAAAGCCTCTTTTGAATAAGTGCTTATATTTGCTGATTCTTACTTGATCACCCACCTTGTATTTGGCTTTTCTTGTTGTTGGCTGGTATCTAGGATAATAAACAGTCCTGATCAATTTTTGCTCATCAGATGAAGTTACTTCAGAGGGTTTCATGTTGATTGTGGAATGGACCGAGTTGTTATATTTATGTAGAAGTTCTGGAAGAATATTAAGCCATTTATAATTACCTTGAAGTGTAAATTGTTTATACATAAGATGTTTTAGGGTTTTGTTGAATCTCTCTACAATTGAGGCCTTGAGATCACTGTAACTCGAATAATGTTTTATTGACTGGCTTTTAATAAATTGTTGGAACACAGAATTATAAAATTCTTTGCCATTATCTGTTTGCAAATAGCGCGGTGATCTTCCACTCTGATTGATGATTGTCCTGATGGCTTCTGTAACACATTTTCCAGTCTTGGATTTGAGTGGCACAGCCCAGGCAAATTTTGAAAATGTGTCTATTACAGTAAGTAGATATTTGTAGCCCTTGTTGATTTTGTCTAAGTTTTTCAGCTGTCCACTTGCCATCTCAATCAAGTCGCTCTGCCATAAATCATCTATGCCTTTTGTGACTACTGGCAGTCTCTTATAATTATGTCTGGCTTGTCTGTGTAATTCATCAACAATAATTTGTCTAGACATAATATGAAAACAAGAATATTGCAACTAT
Organism: Lepisma saccharinum; assembly: GCF_977018435.1. Lineage (NCBI taxonomy): Eukaryota > Metazoa > Arthropoda > Insecta > Zygentoma > Lepismatidae > Lepisma > Lepisma saccharinum. The sequence goes on from NC_139230.1 coordinate 90,319,551, forward strand.
GTGGTGTTCAGCAGCTGATACTACAGGATTTTCTAAATACAGTTTGTCTCCTATTTGTATATGAAATTCCAGAGAGCCATCATCTTCAGCATAAGCTGTTTCTAATGTATTGGGGTCTGTAAAATCTTCTAACTCTACACTGGTGATTTTTGGTTTGTTGTCAGCATTTGTTATTGATAAGGTTGGGTAGTGATGTGCCTGTGGTTGAAGCCAATATTTGATCTTGATTGGTCTCAGTGTGCCCCCAACAAAAAACTGGAAATAAAATTGTGCAGGGGACAGCATATATATTTTGCCACCTGGTGTAAATGGTGAATCATATTCTTTGTTGGGGATGCTGTACAATTCAAGAATTACTGTATGTTTTGGATTCTCGATTATGCCGGTTATTTCTTTTTCTGCTGTAAGCAATCTGCTTGTTACAGATTCAAGGTGCTCATTGAAGGTCCTAACAACATCATCATGGCCTGGCTTGATTTTTATGTCCACAACAAGTTTCTTGTATTGTTGCACAATCTCTTGTAGCTGGGTGGCAAAAACAGACAGAGCATTTGCTTGATTGGATTCCATGGTCCCTAGCTGTTGCTTGATATTAGCTACAATTTGTTGCAAATTTTCAATAACTGCCAATTTTGAATTTTGAGCAGTAAGATCATGGATTTGTTTTCTGATATCTTCAAACAGGGCATGCAGTTCATTAATATGTTGATTAGTTGGTAGAGTGGCCACTGTCTGAGTAAGTTGTTTGATCTCTGTCTGGATATTCTTGATATCTTCTGATTTCAATATGCGATTCACTGCTCTCTTAATATTTTTAAGTTCCTGTGATGTAGGCAGATTTGTTACAGTATTTTGCAAAGATTCAAGTGCCAATTTCACATTATTTAATTCAGATGCATCAGCCACATTTTGCATAGCATTTTGGAACAGGGCTATATCTGCCTGAGTGGGTGTTGATTGTTGTAAAATTTCAAGTTTTGTTTGGATATCATCGATCAAGTGATGAAAATGAGATAGCTCAGATTCAGTGTTGAGATTTTCAAGCTTTGTGATCTGTTGCTGGACACTGACAAGTGTGTCTACAATACCGGGCAGGCGGGATTCTAGAGATTCTTGTACATTTGTCAAATCACTTTGCACTGCTGCTATTGTACCCTCAAGATGGGTTATGGTACTTTGAATTTTTCCAAAATCTTCATATGTTTCAAGTTGCAGCTTAATGTTGGCAACACTCCGAGTTATTGCACTCAAAGCATCAGAAGATGGCTAGTTGTTCATAAAATTTTCAAGTGTCTCAATTTTTTCTTTAACCTCGGCTATGGCATTGTTCAAGGGGTCCAGATTAAGTATCTGGAGTGATTGAATCTGTTCCTTTAGAGTGGAAATCACTAGATCAAAATCTTCTTGTAATTTTATGCTTTTGACAATTGTTTGGAGCTGTGTCTGGACATTATTTATCTGCTCTTCCAATTGTTGTTTCAATTGCTCAGAGTTGGTGGCCTGGGTCTTAAATTTGGCTTGAAGAGCTGCTACAGCTTCTTCTAAACTTTGAAAATTATCCAATGTGACCAAATCAGTATATTTCTGAAGCAATAATTTGAGTTCTGAGTCAATTTTAAGAAGAGGGTCCATGCATTGTGATTGTAAATTTGTAATTTCTAGTTGAAGACTGGCATTCAGTGTGGTTTGTAAAGCTTGTAAATCACTTCTTAATTTCTTGACTCTGACACCAAGCATCAGAATCTCATCACTGTGATCTTCATGTCTTGTATGGCCAAATATATCATTAGGCATTTTGTTTTAGTGGTTATTTATTATTGAATATCTGATTTTTAATTCTATAAAAAAAAGGTATAAGCTTGTCATAGGATCCAGGGACCTCAATATATAAGCAGTCACCAGCAGAAACAGTATATACAGTGCCAGAAATCATGTTTGAGTGCTTTATCCTGTAAATATTTTTGCCTATTGAAATCTTGACATTACCCTCAGGGGTTGTATTAAATTGTAATTGACCACCTACAGGTAATTGGTAATGATTTAAATTATTGTTAAATATGTACAATGTTTTATCTGTTTCATCATCAACATCTGTAAGTATGCTGTTCAGATGAATAATTAACAAAGCACTTAGTTTAGATATTATATCAGAAGAGGGTTGTGGTGTTGGCAGGTCCATAATAGCCTGTTTTTTGAACCCAAATAAGTTCATAGGCATGTTTATTTATTTCAAATCATGCTCTGTAATTGGGCATTGATTACCACTTTTCAAATCACAATGACCCCATGGTAAAGTATGTATGCCACATGACAAAATGCATCTCTTATCATCATGTGGGTCCAGAGCCACTTTTCTTACAATATTTGTAGTCAACAAGTGATCCACACTCTGAATTCTGGATTCTGATGTTCTGATTGTGCTACATGATTTGAGGCAATTTTTGTAATCTTCAAATTCAAGCTCTTTGTCTACAGTCACTCTGCCAATGCCCTTGGCCTTTTTGGCAACAGCGCCACTACATGTTTCAAAACTATACATCTTGGCCCTTAACCCAGCAAATGCCACAATAACATCACCAAGTGTCTCATCTTTTAACTTGCCAGGCAACTTTTTGTTGTGGTGTTTAATTTTTGAATGTTCAGTGGTATCAAAATATTTAAACAATTCAGACTGTGCTATATCTTGATAAACATCTTCTGTTTGAATATCAAGAACAAAACTATCTGTGTCCATGTACATCAGTTTTACACGATCCTTATAAAAAGGCTTCAACACATCATAATACAATTTTAACATGTGTAATTTGGCCAATTCCAATATCACAGCCCCTACATAAATAGGCTTATCAAACTTAATTTTTGTTTTTTTCATGTTGAAAAGTGCCATATTCTCATCATAAATTCTTCTGTAATTGAAGTTGGGCTTTGCAATCAATTTTTTGCTCCGGCTGGGGTCAGTAATTATTTTAACATCAATATGTTTTCTGACATTTTCAATTGTTTTGCCATACACAGAATTCACCATCAATTTAAACAAGGTCTTATCAAATTGGCTTATTGCAGATGTTCGAAGCTCTGTGTTTGTATCAATATATGGTTTCAACCATCTTCAGTGCCTGAACCTCAAAACTTTTCCAACTTTGGTCACTTGAACACCATGTTTCATCAGGAACTGGAGGTTTTTGTAATATATGACATAATCCTGTTTCGGCTCTAGAGTCATCATCAATTTCTTCTGTTTAGAGCCAGGTGAGCACTCAACCTCAGGAATTGGGGGCAGATCAGAAAATATGTTGTGTAAATCATCAGGAATTGTCAGATCAACTTCTAAAAACAGGCCGTAGTCACTGTCATCAAAATCCTGAAGATCTTCAATATTGAAATCTTCGACCCACTCAAGCCCTGCATATGGCAGTTTTTTCATCATGGCATAACCATAGAGGCTGTTGGCATCTACATACAGTATATAATTTGATGGCAGTGCTGGGTCATAATCGGGAATATACTTGTTATTTGCTCTGGCATATATCCAATTGCATTTTAGTGTTTAAAAACATTGCAGACCATGCTAGACCCGGAGCACTGTAAAAATACATTGGATCCAGCTTATAATTTTCCATGGAAGATTTTCTGAATGCCTGCAGTATATCAGCTAAGAGGGTCACATCAAGTTTTAAATAAGCCTTGTGATAATCACCAAATGTCTGGCATTTTAAATTGTTCCACATCAACTGGGCATGGTGATAATCTTCATCAGTGATTCCAGATCCTCTGATTTTGCTGTATAACTCTTGTTGTGGTGGCAGAGAACACTCATCAAATTTAGAAAAATCTGTAACATAATCATATGGATATACACCCTTCCGCTTAATTAATTTCAGGTCCTGATTTGGAAACAAAGCACATGTGATTTTGAATTGATCATCAGATAATTGAGTGGCCAGTGTAGCCAGGCTAGCAGACAGAATTCTGTAGGAATCAAGAAATCTTAAGTGAATAGGAACACCATTAACTTTAATTATTTTGCTAATAGCTATATATTTCTCATTATTTTCTGCTAAAATATTTAAATTCTGCTTGTCAAACCCCTCGTACCTGATCAAATGATGAAAATCATAATTGGATGCACCATGGCAAAATATAGGGACAAATTTTGGTCTCTGGATCTTAATATTACAGCTATTACACAGGGCCATTAAGAATTTACCATCTGTATGAGAATGGTGTTTCACCTTGATATTTGTATCTGAAAATTCAGAATCACATACCGGGCATTTTTCTGCATTGTTGAAATCTTCAATCTGTTTCTCTGTTAAAGTCAACATAGGTTTTGATTTTAATAAGATATTAGATGCTATACCATAACACTCATTTTCTATTCTATGTGCAAATTCTTTGATGGCATCTGCTCCCATGTATAAATATTCTTTACTAACAACACCATCCTGTACAATCACATAATAAAAACTAGAAGGTTCATGTAACTGGTATGATGTAATTGAAGATTCATCAGGATCTGGGCTGCAGAATGCAAGGGGTTTGAGGTTTGATTCAAAATCACTGACTATATATGCTGGGTGTTCCAACAAGGCTTCAAATTTTTTGAATTTGACATTTTCACTTGGATGAGGCATCACCATATGAACAGGTTTATGGTTGCCACAGTATTTTAAATGTTCAATTAACTTGTTTTTAGCAATTTCTGCATTTTTTTCACGAACCCCATTTATTATTTTTTGACCATCAAATACAGTCAAACATCTTCTGCACAACTTGAATATTGTCTTAGATTTGTCTAGTTGTGTTCTAACTAAAGCTTCAAGATTATGTATCAGAGTGTAATGATATGTGTCATCCCTTTCAATTAAGAGCAGATCAATCGGAACAGCAGAATCATCATCAAGTGTACTGATTCTGAGAGGTGCTATCAAGCAATTGCCACGGCCAGTAGAACAAATAAATACATTAATAGATAATTTTTTACCATTGATATCCCTGGCCTTTTTTTCAAATTTATCAATATTCTGAACAGACATTGGATATTTTAAGCCCTCCATTGCATCATCAAAATCATGTTCATGCTGTATATAATAATTTATTCTCTCTGGATGATCTAAAACTGGATACAAAGCAGCTAAAATACACCACAGAAAGCATTTCTCGTCATTATTTTTTATTTTAACCACAGCTTTTTTGTTTTTGATATTGTCAGGTAAGACACATATGTAGATCCTTGTAATGGGCTGAATTCAGAAATATTAATATATAACTTGTGTGGAGATCCGCATAGGCTCCATCCTGATTCTTTTGCAGCAAATTCAGTGTTTAATATTCAATTGATCTATCAAACTGCTTATTATTTTGTCTGAATTTGCATTTGAATATATAGCTACAGTTTCTGTTATGTGGGGCTGTGTAAATTTTGTGCCATTTGATTTCTTATATTGTGTAAACAATTTGAGGGACAGCTTATAAGAGCCATTTTGTGCATTTAGAATTGCCTGCACATCAGGATTTATACTGTTCAAAAAATTCTTAATACCACATTTTTGCTCTGATACAAACCGGTAATCCCTAAGTTGGCCAGCAAAACTGCTATGGATGGGTTCATAGCGTGGCTGCTTTGCTGCTCTAGCATTAACAGGTGTTTCATGCTTCCTTTTCAGACCAGATGTAGATGGTTGTGGGGGCAATGTTGATGACTGTGCAGAACAAGTACCTATATGTTTATATGTGAAGTATTCCATGCTATATTTTCTATGGCATTTAGGGCATATTTTTGTGGGAGTTCTGCATTTGTCTGGATTACAATTCTTTTGATGCTTAGCCCAATTGGGGCTGGATATATTCTTTTTGCATTGATTACAATGTTTTTGATTTGGCATTTTTATTATTGGTTTATTATATAAAATTTCTTGGGATTCAAATCAAAATTCTATGCTTAATAAAAAATATCAGTTGGGTTCAGCAGTGTGCTTTGTATATTTAGTGTATATACTTAGTGTGTAAATATGTTTGGCTTTGGCATTTTTGTTGTTGGTTTATTATATAAAATTTCTTGGGGTTCAAATCAAAACTCTATACTTAATAAAAAATATCAGTTGGGTTCAGCAGTGTGCTTTGTATACTTTGTGTGTGTGTGTGTGTGTGTGTGTGTGTGTGTGTGTGTGTGTGTGTAAATATGTTTGGCTTTGGTATTTTTGTTGTTGGTTTATTATATAAAATTTCTTGGGGTTCAAATCAAAACTCTATACTTAATAAAACTATGACAGATTATATAAAGCTGATAGCCTACATACAAAAAAATAGAATAAGTATTAATCTACAGAAGCACTAAGCCACCACAAATACATATCAACACAGGCATGTCCTAGAAAAGCAAAAACCTAATACCATGTGTCATGTATAACAAACTGGGGCAGATATAAACCCTTTGTTCAATATATTAGAAATATGTTTGATATGAATAATAAAAAATTCTGTATATTAAATCAAACAAACCTCTAATTCAATTTATACAAATCTGCTATATTTTTGTGTTTTTTAAAAAATATGAGGAGCACTGCAACAACATACCCACACTCTTCAGCCACTCTCACAATACTAGCTGATATGTAATGCAAAATCTCTTTATCGTGAAGGTACCTTAAAATATACAGCGTAAAAGGCTATAAATCTTCCGGATGAGTCAGCTCCGCCATTTTCATACTACTACAGAAATAACCGGAAGTGGACCGGAAGTAACCGGAAGTGGACCAGAAGTAAATATGTGTGGGTGTGGGTGGGTGTAGGTGGGTGTGGGTGGGTGTGGATGGCTTATATGAGCATTTTTGCCTTAGTTTTAGGTGTAGTCAAAACAATATCAAAAAGGCATATTTTTGACAAGCTTATGGACAACAATCTCACAGATGTAGCTTTTGTAAGTGTAGGCAAATCAATCTGAGGGGGGTCATACTTTCCCGGGAAATTCCCGAGGGCATTTTTACAAAAATCTTGAATTAGACAGAGTACCACACTTGAGCAAAAAGCTGATATGGGCATGTTGGGCTAGTTTTAAGTGTAGCCAAATCTGCCTGAGGGGGGGTTCATACTTTCTCGTCCCAGTAATAGGGTATTTTATACTACTCCCGTAGCAAGAATTGATTACTGAGGGAGGGGGTGCTACTGTGTTATCAGGCAGGGCTTCATGAACCAAGTCCTTTTCAAAAGTTTGGTAGTGTTATATGAAAGTACATTATATGTGTGTGTGTGTGTGTATGTGTAATTATTATGTTAATATAGGACACAGGAAATCTAGAAATATCGTTCAAATACTTACAGTATATTTTCAAAAACGTCCCACTCATAGCTGAAGCCGTGAGAAAATATTCTAATTACTTCCTGCTACTTTGACTTCCACTCGTAAATCAGATGAAATATATTTACGCCTATGTGTTCTTTGAATTCTGTGAATTTAAGCTTGATCAAGTTTTGAGCAATGTAATATCTGCAGTCTACACTTTCAATCGCCACTGCAAAGAAATTTTACAAAGTAGTTTACCAAACTTCAGGAAGGGCGAGGGGGAGGGTAACGGCATTGCTCCATGTTTATTGCTGGCTACAGTCGTGGTGTTCACAGTAGAACAGTGTGTTGGTCTACTCGCAATTTCGGCGTCGAACGTGACATGTTCCAGTCCTGCCCTAGATTATTGGTTGTTTACGACATATTCTTATGGAGCCTATACTACGAAAAACCTATTTCAATATGTGTGTGTGTGGGGGGGGGGGGGAAGTAACACCATTCTTAAATCTCATTTCATTGGCGATGTGACTTACTCAGCTTTGAGTTCCCCATTCTAAGTAGTGAAAATCTATTGCAGTTGGTAACACTGCAGACAAGTGTGCGACCGGTGCAGTTTCTACTCGAAGCAACTACGTCATGCAGAGAAAGAGGCGTGCAGTTGATTGAAAGAACGCACTGAGACCTACTAGGTATCGTAGGACTGCGGGTAACAGCCGGGTTTACAATACCTGCCGCAGCCAGGAATGATCTGGGCAGGTGGTCAGTCAAGGTGCCAGTGGCGTCGCTAGGCCATCTGCTTTGGGGGGGCTGCAACCAGATACATGACTTACTACTATTGTAAATATTTTTAATGTTTGAAAATAGCAAAGTGATTAATAAGACACTAACATATAACAAACATAAGGAATTAAAACTAACATAGACTTCCTGCATTAATTTTTATAAAAACAGATGGATATTCTTGTCCTGTTTTTCTAATGTTGGTGAACTATGTCTTTATGTATCAGCTGTACTCTGCGGTTCGAATTTCTTGCAAAATTATCAATAACACAATCCCTGGAACAAATCCTGAGGACGTCTATGACGTCCATAAAACCCGAAATTTCTTTCATAGATGTACAATTTATTGTACTTAGTTTTAGCCCTAATATACGCACACCTCTACTATGAAACCTCATTCTATGAAAAAATTATGTACCAATCTTTTAAGCCCTCTCCCCATCCCTTTGTTTCCCGAAAAAAATCTATTTGCGGAAACTGGATATGTGTCATGACTTCGGTGAACCCCCAGGAAAATAATGCACGAGTCGCGCCTGCATGAGAAGCACATTTCTCATCTTAAAATTTTCTATAGTCTTTTTCCAGTTACGAACACCGATACTTGTAAATGCAGGATCTGCCTTACCTGTCTGGCCTACGAACTGTCTCCAGGGAAAACAAAAGGCTGCATCGTGATTAAGATTGTACTCAATCCACCGGAAACTTTTGTACCATACTTCATTTAAACACCTATTTAGGCCCTTCGCTTTTACTGCCTAAATCTGAAGTGATGAAACTCTCGACTTCTTTTGTAGATTAACTTGGAGTGGGAGGACATGTTTCCGATTCAGCTGGTGCAGTTGAAGCAGGTACCTTATCTTCATCGAGACAATCTGTGGCTGTGCTGCATTCGCTTAAAGCTTCCGATTTCAGGCGCTTACTTCCAATAATCAATTTGTCCATTGTTGTACGAACAACAGTAAATGTCTCAAAAAGCTTTGATAACAAACACACAATATCACAAACTCCGTAACACAAATCGCACCACTACCGTTTCTTCGCGTAGCAACCGTTGTGAAAATAGAACAAATGACGGCGATCGCTTGCAGTTGCCAGCTAAAGACATGGCGTGTCAGATGTAATATCGTGGTTTAAAAAAACACACAACGAAAAGATTATTTTCCAGAATATGTATCTAGAGGTATGTTCCTGCATTAACAATTGTTCAAATATGTTTTCTCGAAATACTGTATGTAATAATAGCTAAAAATTGGGAGGGCTTATCGAGGGATTGGGGGCTGAAGCCATCCCAAAAAGGGCCTAGCGACGCCACTGCAAGGTGCTCAAGCGAGGGTGTTGCGCAGGTTGCATGACATTTTAGGAGCGATATTTCGTGAACGGGTCTGCTCCAGGTCTTGTGCAGGCCTCTCAATCGACTATCACGGCTTATTCTAAATACATTGTTACTGTACTACATAGCACTAAATAATTACTGCAAAATGTCAATTATGCATCTGCGATGCCTTTCCATGCTATTTCATCACGTAACATGTATTAATTTTTAGGTAACAGCCATGGAAAACTTGCAATTACATTGCTTCACCTCTACCTGTTTTTTGCCTTTTTTTTTTCTTTTTTGCTCGCCGTACAATCGTACCAGATACTAACTGTAATGAACACAACGGTCATATCCCAAACACTTATGCACAGACAAAATTCTTGTTTTACATGTATATATGAATGTAAATGTTTGTATTGTACAAAAGAATAATGAAAGTTAAGTTTACATATTTTAAATTATCATTTATAAAATCTGTTATATGATTTATCCATACCTTGTTTGTACGTAAGTACATTATTGTATGACCATTAACTGGACTTTTGATGATGGACAATTTTTAACATGTGCAATACTAGCAATGTCACAGAAAATGCAGTATTACATGCAGTGATGTGCGTCTACGCGTAAACAACGATTGTCTACATTCTACGCAGGGACGTCGTTAGGGGGGCTCTGGCCCCGACAGTTGTAACTCTGGCCCCAGCAAACAAAATTTTGATCTCTTAAAAATTATCCTAAATTAATACTACGTATTATTTTCTGGTAAATTTGTAGCAGAGTTGGAAACACTGAGCGGGAACAAACCTGCTATTCCGAAGAAAATCTTCGGAAGCAAATGTAGGAGTAGATGTATTTACAATAGGATGAGCGCCAGAAAGGAAGAGCTCTTCTCATGCAGATTTGCTATATTTAAAACAAGCTCAACATGCCCATATGAGCTTTTTGCTCAAGTGTGGAACCCTTGCCTAATCCAAGATTTTTGTGAAAATGCCCTCGGGAATTTTTCAGAAAGGAAGAGCTTTCTCAGATTGATTTGTCTATACTTAAAACTCTTCTCATCTTATTGTTTATAGTATGTTTTTCTGTCAAAATCCCAGGAATCTTGAATTGATATTTATTGGGTTCTGAGACCCAGTGGAGTGTGGTGCATGGTTTTTATTGCCTTGTAATCAGGAGGTTTTTGGGTTTGAGTCCTAAAAAAATCTGATGGCAAAATGTTAATATTGTAGTTTTGTAAACAAGGAGCTCTGGGTTCGAGTCCTGATAGATGTGGCATTCCATATGTGAGATTTTGAGAATAAATACTGCTAGTTGATAGCTCCCAGATCTTAAATTTGGTAAAAAATGTTATACAACAGAGCAAAATTATTCTCTATTAAGAATCACCAGAGTTTTGTTATCTGGGTAAAATATCAGCTCAACAATACGGGCAAAACTGCCTGATCAATACAATAGAATGGAGGTCAAGTAAACATTCCATGTTCTTTCCAATCTTTTGATCAGTCCCATGTTTCGGCCAACAATTAATCATGCTTGCCTGGGAAATTATATTTCTTGTATGCTAGCAGATATAATCTGTATTGTGTTCTTTCAGAGTTATTCATCATCAAAGAGTAATTGCCTTCTTTCTGTATGCCTGAGTGATTATATCTGTTGATATTACCTGCACTGTGCCTTTTCCGAGGGAAATTACATGTCATTTGTCATGGAACTCAAAGAGAAATTCTTATCTACACTATGCTCTTTTCAGGAACCATCTATCATATTGAGGAATTGCCTTCTCGGATATTGTCATGCAAAGGTTTAGTCTTGTCGCAACAGAATAATTGCAATGGCAAATGTGCTGGGTAGGTAAAAGCTTTTCTGCTACGAGCAGAAGTGCTATAAAATGGGTAGGTAATATATTTTCTGACGGTAAAGTATTGTTTTATATCCAAAGGGCCTCTGTGTTTGAATCGGATCTCTAGAATTGCTCTGTGACCCGCTCATTTCTTACGTCATAAACATATGATTTTTCACCTATGAGAATAACGCTACATATGGTGTCATCTGGTAAAGCCTCGTGGAATTCACAGATAATTTTAATGTTTGTTCTGTCATTTACCACAACCTGTTTTCTTTTCGAAGTGTTAATTACAAACATGGGTCTCTGATTTTTGAATTCCTCTGGTGAGTAATACATATCAGTACTGCCAGTAGTGACACGCTTGAAGGAAGAAAAAGCCTCATATAATTTGAGGAAATCATCCTTGGAAATGTCTAAATTGTAATTTTCTCTAGGAAAAACCTCATTTCTGCCATTTTTAAGATATATATTTTTGATGTTGCAGTTATCAAATTTGCTTGAATTTTTTTCCTGATTATTGTGTCTCCCAGTCTGAAACAGTACCACCACAAAATCAGGCATGTCAAATTGTATGCTGGAGAATGAATTTGTAGCATCAAATTCATAATAAGTACCAGATGCGGGCTTCTGTACGCATTGATATGTGTAAAATTGCAGAGGAATTTGTGGATTTTTTAGGATATCAGCTTTGTATTTAAGAGCATAGCTGGCTTCATATTCAACAACAGGGATTCTTAGCTCCATAGTCTGAATAATGCACTTGCCCTCATCAGGTAGGGTATTGGGCAGAGCTTCTCCTGTAGGGTTTATGGCACTGTACCTCATCAAAGCATTATTATCATTTGCAGCTCTTCTAAATGTAATTCTTAACCCACCCTTCCACATAATTTCTTTGTAATCTGAGAAGAATCCTGGCAACAGGCGCATAGGGAACAGCACTGTGTGGTTCTTGGTTAATATCTTATCACCAGCTTCAAATCCACCTATTTGATAGTATGAAGCCTCTGTTTTGGATAATTTTAATGTGGCCAAAGCTGTGGAGGTAATGCCGGGATAATCCACTCTGTTTATAACAACACCATGCTTTCTGATCTCAATTTCAGAGAACAGATGCGGCACAAAATTGTCCACCAATCTTATGTTTGAATTTGCCGGATAATCTGTTCCATCCAGCTTTACAACATCAAATTTGATGTATAGATCTGCTCTGTGGGGGTGTATAAAGCCGTCCCCTACATCAAGATCAACCTCAATCTCTGTGTTGGGTTGATTTAAATTTGCAAATGTCCTCCTGTTTGGAGGGAATGATTGTAGCTCATAACTCTCAATATTTTCCATTGCATGTATTTTTATTTAAATGTTAATCTCTATGATTGCAGTTGTTGTGGCTCCAGCAAAATCAACTAATTCTTCTTTTTCATTAGTGACCATCAATTCAATGTAATCTATTCTATTATGGCACACAGGAAAATATAATGTTGGGGATGGATTGTAGATGATTGGCTCCATGAATTCGGAATTAGGTTTGAATGTTGCAATGATGCCAGTTTGTTTGTGAGTGCCTATGCCATTTGATTTGGTGATCATACCCTCAGCCACATTACAGTGAATATTCAGAGTCTCTATGGCTAAGAATTTGGGTATATTCATAGCAGTGTGTTTGATGCCTGCTTCAAGTTTTGTGTTGTTCTCAAAGCCTAACAGCTCTCCTATAGTACCCAGATGCACTGTTTCTGTAGCAGATACAATCTCTACTCTGTGAGTGACAGAATTTTGACTTAACACTATACCTCTGGGTAATTGAGCATTTAGAGTGGACAGATTATATTGCCCTGGAGTGATGACAATTTTTTGATCCCCTACTGCAATTGTATTGTTGTGGTGTGTAATATTAGGGATCAGGTACATGCCGTAAAATGCCCTGAGAGCTATTGTTTTGGGATACACTATGTCATCATGTAATTTGAGTTTCAATATTGAATTTTGGCTGGTGAGATGGAATACCCCCATGATGTTTTAGATACCACAAGGCCTTTTGAAAATCTTCAATTGATGGTTTATTTATTTGAGACATATATCTGAGAACTGATAAACACAAATGTCCGCAATTAACATCTTTGAAATTTTGAACACGGGCATTATTGTAATAAAGATTAGGTGATTTTAGATATTTTATTAAATTTTCAGGTGGAACACCTCCAAATGAATCAAACACAAATGCCTCATCGTTTAAATATTTAAGATAACAGATCCAGTGAGTGCCCTGATTTTTGTACTCATCCAAATTAACAATGCCACACTCTTTGTTGAGTGGTTGTTCCGGTAAAGAATCAGACATGTACACACCTCTAAAATGTTTGATGCCCAGTGGCTTGATTAAAGCTTCAATATCTTGGTTTGTAAGCGGCTCTTGTTTTTTTTAAACTTATTCATGGCTCTCTTAACACCTTTGCCTTTTTTCTCCATGGCCAGGTTATGGCGCCTCTGCTCATCTAATTCTGCCCTATTCTTCTTGGCATCTATTACTGTTTTTGCTATGGCAGCTGATCCCCCAGCCAAGCTCCCAACAGCCCCGAGAGCAGCTAAGATGGCAGGGATGGTAAATATGAATCCCCCTGTATGCAATTTTTTTCTTGATTGCTGTAATTTTTTTAATTGGGGGGTACTAAGCAACAATTTCATACCATGTCCCTTTGCAATACAAGAGCTTTTTTTCTTGCGCTGCTTTTTGGTCAAAAGGCTATCAATAGTTTTAAGAGATTTGAGACCTGCATAAGGTATTTGATACATAACACCCTTGGCCTTCATCGTAGGTTTATTATATACATATTCACAACCCCCACCCCAGTTTTTGTTTGGTGTTCATAGCTATGGTGGTTCCCAATGCTGCTATTTTTTCACTCAAAGATGCATCTTTGCTTACAAATCTACCAAATGCGGCCTCTTCTAATTTCTTGTCTGCGACATGTCTCTTGTCAAGATCAGTATGTGTGTTGTATGCTATGTCATGGTCTCTACAAGCAGCATCTAGGGGATTAACACCAGGATCCCCTCTGTTTAATCTATGGTCCAATTTTGTACCTGGACCACAATACTGATAACCTGGAATGTGTAGTTCAAATGGCAACTTGTTTATAATGTCATTAACCAACCCCCGACCCTCAGAAATATTCCAAAATTTAGGTGGTAGAGTATTAATAATTTTTATAAGATATCCAATCCCTTTAGGGTCTTTCACTATAAAATTAGACAATTTGGTGCTTATCATGTCCATAATTCCAACCTTTTCATTGTAAAAATTGTGGTTGCCAGCATTTTCCTCCCCGGCTATCACCAATAACCTATCTACAAGTTTCCTGACATCATCAACCCACACAAATTCTTTAGGCAGGGTGTTGTATTGTTTGATTCCACTGCCAGTCTTGATCTGTGACCATATGGGCTTGATTAAATTATTGTATTTTGCCCCACTGCTAGACTTGACTCTTTTTTGTGTGGGATCATTGTTCTGGTATAGAGCATCTGATTTTATTAATATTTCTTTGTAATGTTCATAATCTTGATCTGTATAGCTGCCAGGCCTTTTCCTAGTCATCAGTTCCCACAATCCAGGTGTGCCGGGGTACTTAACAAAAGCACCTTTTTCTCCGAGACGAGATTCTGAATAAACAATCAGATCATCTCCCATAAAAGTTACTCTGAAATTGCCAATTCTATGTATGATACTGCCATCAAGCTCTGTGTCAGCATATAAGCCAAACACCTCATCTTTATTGTCTTTAGGTGTGGTTAAATATTTTTGAGCAAGAAGACCCAATTCAATAGGATCCTGAGTAGCTTCAATTCTTCTAGGAGCAATAGGACTAGGTGTATGAATACTGGAAAGTGGGGTGAATGGATAATCTAATATGTTCCTAGCAGCTACAGGTACAAGCTCTGTGATCAAATTTTGATTCTGCTCTGTAACAGTTTTGATATTCTTACCTAAATTATTAATAGCATCAATGACAGGCTGTTCTGTTTGTTTGTGTTTTTCATAAATTCCACGGTTCTCTGATTTCCATCCCTTAAATCTTTTTACAAGATAATCTCTTAACTTAAGATCATCAATAACTGGCCTTTTCATGGTTATTTATATATGTCTCAACGTCTAGAAAATCGTTGATTTTATTTCTGTATTTGCCACTATTGGGTGTTCTTGTCATATCAATTGTGACAAACCCATAACTGTCCTGGTTCCAGCACCTGCTGCAAAACTTGGAAAAATCATTGTAGCTCAAGTCCCCACCTACATATTCATCATGTATGTGTTTGAGGTTGGTATGATCTTGATGAAACACACATATAAAATTGCTGTTGTCTCGGATCAGTTGCTTCGGTATTTTAGAAAAAGTCTGTGCCAGGTAGAAGCAATCAATGTTTTTGTGCCGGCCCTGTGTAAAGAAATTTCTAACCTTGTTTTGATTATCCAGTATAATGTCATCAAACACAACAACAGAATTATCGAGACATTCTTGAAGTGGCTTAACATCTGGTTCAAAAGTGGCTATATCCAATCCATCATATAGTTTCATCAGCTGCTGATATTTTAATTGTTCCAAGCTCTTAGAGAAGATATACAAGTGCCTGTTTTTCCAGTCTAACCAGTTGGGTGCCAATAAAAAATTATCAACCATTAGTGTAGTTTTACCACAAGCCGATGGCCCAACAATAAGACATCTAATATTTTCAGGCAGCAACTTGCCATTTCTCTTAATCTGCTGTTCAGGTTCTGGCAGCCTTTTTATAACATCCCAGGTGCTCATATTATTATTTTGTTTGCATCGATCCAGCTGTTTTCCGGATGACCCAGCCATTTGACAAATAACTTGTTGCCTTTTCTGCGGATGATTTTTTCTATGAGATATGTGTCAGGCTGTTTAGTTTTGCTGAGCTCTTGTTCATAGAATCTGCCTTTGAGAATTTCTCCTCGCTGATCTTTTATTATATATGTGTTAAGGGTCCCGGGTTTAACTTGAACCACTGTAAATAATTCGGTGCTCCAGTTTCTTGTAAAGCCTCTTTTGAATAAGTGCTTATATTTGCTGATTCTTACTTGATCACCCACCCTGTATTTGGCCCTTCTTGTTGTTGGCTGGTATCTAGGATAATAAACAGTGCTGATCAATTTTTGCTCATCAGATGAAGTTACTTCAGAGGGTTTCATGTTGATTGTGGAATGGACAGAATTGTTATATTTATGTAGAAGTTCTGGAAGAATATTAAGCCATTTATAATTACCTTGGAGGGTAAATTGTTTATACATAACATTTTTTAGGGTTTTGTTGAATCTCTCTACAATTGAGGCCTTGAGATCACTGTAACTCGAGTAATGTTTTATTGACTGGCTTTTAATAAATTGTTGAAACACTGAATTATAAAATTCTTTGCCATTATCTGTTTGCAAATAGCGCGGTGATCTTCCTGAATGATTGATGATTGTTCTGATGGCTTCTGTAACACATTTTCCAGTCTTGGATTTGAGTGGCACAGCCCAGGCAAATTTTGAAAATGTGTCTATTACAGTGAGTAGATACTTGTAGCCCTTGTTGATTTTGTCTAAGTTTTTCAACTGTCCACTTGCCATTTCAATCAAGTCGCTCTGCCATAAATCATCTATGCCCTTTGTGACTACTGGGAGTCTCTTAAAATTATGTCTGGCCTGTCTGTGTAATTCATCAACAATAATTTGTCTAGACATAATATGTAAACAAGAATATTGCAACTATAGGGTGTTCAGTAGCTGAGACTGCAGGATTTTCTAAATACAATTTGTCCCCTATTTGTATTTTAAATTCCAAAGTGCCATCATCTTCAGTATAGGCTGTTTCTAATGTATTGGGATCTGTAAAATCCTCTAACTCTACACTGGTGATTTTCACTTTGTTGTCAGCATTTGTTATTGATAAGGTGGGGTAGTGGTGTGCCTGTGGTTGAAGCCAATATTTGATCTTGATTGGTCTCAATGTGCCCCCAACAAAAAACTGGTAATAAAATTGTGCAGGGGACAGCATATATATTTTGCCACCTGGTGTAAATGGTGAATCATATTCTTTGTTGGGGATGCTGTACAATTCAAGAATTACTGTATGTTTTGGATTCTCGATTATGCCTGTTATTTCTTTTTCTGCTGTAAGCAATCTGCTTGTTACAGATTCAAGGTGCTCATTGATAGTCCTAACAACATCATCATGGCCTGGCTTTATTTTTATGTCCACAACAAGTTTCTTGTATTGTTGCACAATCTCTTGAAGCTGGGTGGCAAAAACAGACAGAGCATTTGCTTGATTGGATTCCATGGTTCCTAGCTGTTGCTTGATATTAGCTACAATTTGCTGTAAATTTTCAACAACTGCCAATTTTGAATTTTGAGCAGTAAGATCATGGACCTGTCTTCTGATATCCTCAAACAGGGCATGCAGTTCATTAATATGTTGATTAGTTGGAAGAGTTGCCACTGTCTGAGTGAGATGTTTGATCTCTGCTTGGATATTCTTGATATCTTCTGATTTCAATATGCGATTCACTGCCCTCTTAATATTTTTAAGTTCCTGTGATGTAGGAAGATTTGAAACAGTATTCTGCAAAAATTCAAGTGCCAATTTCACATTGTTTAATTCAGAAGCATCAGCCACATTTTGCATAGCATTTTGGAGCAGGGCTATATCTGCCTGAGTGGGTGTTGATTGTTGTAAAATTTCAAGCTTTGTTTGGATATCATCGATCAAGTGATGAAAATGAGATAGTTCAGATTCAGTGTTGAGGTTTTCAAGCTTTGTGATCTGTTGCTGGACACTGACAAGGGTATCTACAATCCCAGGCAATCTGGATTCTAGTACATTTGCCAAATCACTTTGCACTGCTGCTATTGTACCTTCAAGATGGGTTATGGAACTTTGAATTTTTCCAAAATCTTCATATGTTTCAAGTTGCAGCTTGATGTTTGCTACACTCCGAGTTATTGCATTCAAAGCATCAGAAGATGGCAAATTGTTCATAAAATTTTCAAGTGTCTCAATTTTTTTTTTAACCTCGGCTATGGCATTGTGCAGAGGATCCAGATTAGGTATTTGGAGTGACTGAATCTGTTCTTTTAGAGTGGAAATGACTAGATCAAAATCTTCTTGTGATTTTATGCTTTTGACAATTGTTTGGAGCTGTGCCTGGACATTATTTATTTGCTCTTCCAATTGTTGTTTCAATTGCTCAGAATTGGTGGCCTGGGTCTTAAATTTGGCTTGAAGAGCTGCTACAGCTTCTTCTAAACTTTGAAAATTATCCAATGTTGCCAAATCAGTATATTTCTGAAGCAGCACTTTGAGTTCAGAATCAATTTTAAGAAGAGGGTCCATGCATTGTGATTGTAAATTTGTAATTTCTAATTGAAGACTGGCATTAAGTGTGGTTTGTAAAGCTTGTAAATCACTTCTTAATTTCTTGACTCTGACATCAAGCATAAGAATCTCATCACTGTGATCTTCATGCCTTGTATGGCCAAATATATCATTAGGCTTTTTTGTTTTAATGGTTATTTATTATAGAGTATCTGATTCTTAATTCTATAAAAAAGGGTATAAGCTTGTCATAAGATCCAGGGACCTCAATATATAAGCAGTCACCAGCAGAAACAGTATATACAGTGCCAGAAACCATGTTTGAGTGCTTAATTCTATAAATATTTCTCCCTACTGAAATCTTGACATCACCCTCAGGGGTTGTAATAAATTGCAATTGACCACCTACAGGTAATTGGTAATGATTTAAATTATTGTTAAATATGTACAATGTTTTGCCTGTTTCATCATCATTATCTGTAAGTATGCTGTTCAGATGAATAATTAACAAGCCACTCAGTTTAGACAGCATATCAGGAGAGGCTTGTGGTGTTGGCAGCTCCATAATAGCCTGTTTTTTGAACCCAAATAAGTTCATAGGCATGTTTATTTATTTCAAATCATGCTCTGTAATTGGGCATTCAATGCCATTTTTCAAATCACAATGCCCCCATGGTAGAGTATGTATGCCACATGATAAAATGCATCTCTTATCATCATGTGGGTCCAGAGCCACTTTTCTTACAACATTTGAAGTCAACAAGTGATCCACACTCTGAATTCTATTTTCTGATGTTCTGATTGAATTCTGGGATTTGATGCAATTTTTATAATCTTCAAATTCAAGATCTTTTTCCACAGCTACTTTGCCAACGCCCTTGGCCTTTTTGGCAGCAACACCACTACATGTTTTAAAACTGTACACCTTGGCACTTAACCCAGCAAATTCCACAATAACATCACCAAGTGTCTCATCTTTTAACTTGCCAGGCACCTTTTTGTTGTGGGGTTGAATTATTGTATGTTCACTGGTATCAAAATATTGAAACAATTCAGGCTGTGACATATCTTGATAAACATCTTCTGTTTTAATATCAAGAATAAAACTATCCGTGTCCATGTACAATAATTTTACACGATCACCATAAAAAGGTTTCAGCACATCATAATACAATATTAACATATGTAATTTGGACAATTCCAATATTGCAGCCCCTACATAAATAGGTTTATCAAACTTAATCTTTGTTTTCATCATGTTGAAAAGTGCCATGTGCTCATCATAAATTCTTCTCTAATTGAAGTTGGGCTTTGCAACCAATTTTTTGCTCAGGCTGGGGTCAGTAATTATTTTAACATCGGTATGTTTCCTGACATTTTCAATAGTTTTGCCATACACTGAATTCACCATCAATTTAAACAAGCCCTTATCAAATTGGCTCTTTGCAGATGTTCGAAGCTCCGTGTTTGTATCAATGTATGGTTTCAACCATCTTGAGTGCCTGAACCTCAAAACTTTTCCAACTTTGGTCACTTGAACACCATGTTTCATCAGGAACTGGAGGTTTTTGTAATATGCAACATATCCCTGTTTCGGCTCCAGAGTCATCATGAGCTTCTTCTGTTTAGAGCCGGGTGAGCACTGAACCTCGGGAATTGGGGGCAGATCAGAAAATTTATTGTGCAAATAATCTGGAATTGTCAGATCAACCTCTAAGAAGAGGCCATAGTCACTGTCATCATAATTCTTAAGATCTTCAATATTGAAATCTTCAACCCATTCAAGCCCTGCATATGGCAGTTTATCCATCATGGCATGACCATAGAGGCTGTTTGCATCTACATACAGTATATAATTTGATGGCCGTGCTGGATCATAATCAGGCAGCATAATATGCTTGTTATTTGCTCTGGCATATCTCTGGGAACATTGCACCATCCCTCCTCTTATACATTTCTCCATAAACAGATACATATCTTGATCGTGGATCAGATCCAATTGCTTTTTGGTGTTGAAAAATGTTGCGGCCCATGCTAGGCCCGGGGCACTGTAAAAATACACTGGGTCCAGCTTATAATTTTTCATGGAAGATTTTCTGAATGCTTGCAATATATCAGCTAAGAGAGTGACATCAAGTTTTAAATAAGCCATGTGATAATCACCAAATGTCTTGCATTTTAAATTGTTCCACATCAACTGAGCATGGTGATAATCTTCATCAGTGATTCCAGATCCTCTGATTTTGCTGTAAAACGCTTCTTGTGGTGGCAGGGAACACTCATCAAATTTAGAAAAATCTGTAACATAGTCATATGGATATACACCCTTCCGCCTAATTAATTTCAGGTCCTGATTTGGAAACGAGGCACGTGTGATTTTGAATTTATCATCAGATAATTGATTTACCAGTGTAGGCAGGCTAGCTGATAAAAATCTGTAAGAATCAAGAAATCTTATGTGAATAGGAACACCATCAACTTTAATTATCTTGCTAATAGATATATATTTCTCATCATTTTCAGCTAAAATATTTAAATTCTGCTTCTCAAACCCCTCGTATCTGATCAGATGATGAAAATCATAATTGGATGCTCCATGGCAAAATATGGGGACAAATCTTGGTCTCTTGATCTTAATATTACAGCTATTACACAGGGCCATTAAGAATTTACCATCTGTATGAGAATGGTGATGAACCTTGATATTTGTATCTGAAAATTCACAATCACATACCGGGCATTTTTTTGCATTGTTGAAATCTTCAATCTGTTTCTCTGTTAAAGGCAACATAGGCTTTGATATTAATAAGATGTTAGATGCTATGTCACGGCACACATTTTCTATTATATATGCAAATATTTTGATGGCATTTGGTCCCTTGTATGAATATTCTTTAATAACAACACCATCCCGTATAACCACACAACAAAAGCTGGAAGGTTCATGTAGCTGGTATGGTGTAATTGAAGATTCTTCGGGATCTGGATTGCAGGATGCAAGAGGATTGACGTTCGATTCAAAATCACAGACAATATATGCTGGGTGTTCCAACAAGGCATCATTCTTTTTGAATTTGCAATTTTCACTTGGATTAGGCATCACCATATGAACAGGTTTATGGTTGCCACAGTATTTCAGATGCTCAATTAACTTGTTTTTGGCAATTTCTGCATTCACTTCCCGAACCCCCTTCACCATTTTTTGACCATCAAATACAGTTAAACATCTTCTGCACAACTTGAATATTGTATTGGATTTGTCTATTTGCTTTCTCACTAAAGCTTGAAGATTATGTATCAGAGTATAATGATATGTGCCATCCCCTTCAATTAAGAGCAAATCAATCGGAATAGCAGATTCATCATCAATTGTACTGATTCTGAGAGGTGCTATCGGGCAATTGCCAGTGGAACAAGTAAATACATTAATAGATAATTGTTTGCCATTGATGTGCCTGGCCCTTTTTTCAAATTTATCAATATTCTGAACAGACATTGGATATTCTAAACCCTCCATTGCATCGTCAAAATCATGTTCATGTTGCTTGTAATAAGTTATTCTCTGAGGATCCCTTGAAACTGGATACAAAGCAGCTAATATACACCACAAAAAGCATTTCGCGTCATTATTTTTTATATTGACCACGGCTCTTTTGTTTTTGATATTGGCAGGTAATGGCACATAAGTGGAACCTTGTAATGGGCTGAATTCAGAAATATTGACATATAACTTGTGCGGAGAGCCGCATAGGCTCCATCCGGACTCTTTTGCCGCAAATTCAGAGTGTTTGATATTCAGTTGATCCATCAAACTGCTTATTATTTTGTCCGAATTTGCATTTGAATATACCGGTACAGTTTCTGTTATGTGGGGCTGCGTAAATTTTGTAGCGTTTGGTTTCTTATATTGTACAAACAATTTGAGAGAGAGCTTATAAGAGCCATTTTGTGCATTTAGAATTGCCTGCACTTTAGGATTTATACTGTTCAAGAAATTCTTAATGCCGCATCTTGGCTCTGATACAAACCGGTGATCTCTTAATTGGCCATTAAAACTGCTACGGATAGGTTCATGGCGTGGCTGCTTTGCTGCTCTGGCATTAAGAGGTGCTTCGTGCCTTCTTTTCAGACCAGATGTTGATGGTTGTGGAGGCAATGTTGATAATTGTACAGAGCAAGTATCTTTATGTGTATATGTGAAGTATTGCATGTTATATTTTCTATGGCATTTGGGGCAAATTTTTGTGGGAGTTCTGTATTTGTCTGGGTTACAAATTTTTTGGTGTCTGGCCCAATTAGAGCTGGATATATTTTTATTGCACTGATTACAATATTTTTGATTTGGCATTTTTGCTGTTGTTTATTATATACAATTTCCTGGGTTTCAATTCAAAACTTTATACTGAATAAAAAATATCAGTTGGGTTCAGCTGTGTGATTTGTATGTGTATGTATGTGTGTATGTGTGTATACACTTAATATTTTTGGCTTTGGTATTTATATACAATTTCCTGGGTTTTAAATCTAATCTCTATGGATTAATATTAATAATATTAATCTTATGACAGGTTGTAAAGCCAATAGCCCGCAAGTGTAAGAAGAGAATAAATATTCATTTACACTGACCTTCCGCAAATGCCTGCACGGACATGCATGTATAGAATAGCAATAACCTTGTTATGTATAACAGGCTGGGACAAATATAAGCTTGACTCTAAATATGAGTGGATTACAACAAATATCAGATTTTATATTGTTCAATATGAATTTAAACCAGTAAGTATGAGAAGCACTGTATCAACACGTCTGTTCTCCTCAGTCAGTCTCACAATACTGGCTGATGCAATATTCGGGAATTTCTGTAAATACTGGCGCTGAGGAGAACATGCAAAACAAAAATCAATACTACCGTCTCGGGAATTCCACACACTGACACAGAGAGGAAACATGCAAGCACGGAGCAATTCTAGAGGGGGTCTCTGCATATTGCATTGTTTTAATATTAGATAAGCAAATTGAATGGTATCCAATTAAACTTAAACCTGAAGTAAATATGTGTATGTGTATGTATGGATACAAGTTTATAGACAAAAATCTGCTTGAGGGGGGTTGATACTTTCCGATTACAAAACTCTTGGGTTAGGCAGGTACTACACTTGAACAAATGAACATGTTGAGCAAGTTTTAAGTATAGACAAATCAATCTGAGAAAGCTCTTCCTTTCTGAAAAATTCCCGAGGGCATTTTCACAAAAATCTTGGATTAGGCAAGGGTTCCACACTTGAGCAAAAAGTTCATATGGGCATGTTGAGCTTGTTTTAAATATAGCAAATCTGCATGAGAAGAGCTCTTCCTTTCTGGCGCTCATCCTATTGTAAATACATCTACTTGTAGGACAGCAAAATTCCACCCTTTCGTTTTTTACCAGTTTATAATCAAAGGCATAAAATCTGCCTGCTTTGAGGTTATTACCCTTGCCCTACCCTAAGTTCCTGAAAACCTTTTGCCTTTTGTTGCAAATGACCCTTCCGTTACAGATGGAATCAAAGACTCCGCCGAGGCCGAGCGGTCAACAGTAGGGGGTCGAGCGACACATGGAGAGAGTTTTCCAGTACTGACATTGTTCTGGAATTTATAATTGCTCCTTGCTTCAACTTCAGAGCCACATATTAGCTTTGTGTTCTTGCTTGCGAGCAAGGTCTGCTATCTGGTTGCTACGGTCACTGTGTATTTGTTCGTGTGCGGGAAGAGTTCTAGCGTTGTTGTGAATTTCCATTTTGAATGGATAAATTTATGAAAACTGGATATTTTAAAACTATCTCAAAACATGTGGAACATGACGACAATGAAGATCATGTTGATCCAAGTTCTGACGTTCCAAAGTTAGACAAAACAATGAACGTTGTTGTGAAAATAATTACTGATCATGGGGTAGATAATTTTAGGCAACCACTTTTGCAAAACTATCCAAATACTACTTTCGGAAAGCGAAAGCGATCATTTCAAAAACACTGGTTTGCATCTGCGCCGTGGCTAGAATATAGTGTGGAACTTGACGCATGCTTTTGTTTTCCATACCGTAAATTTGGCACAGATTCCGGATATGCAGAGTCAAGTTTCAGGAAAATAGGGATGCGCAACTGGAAGTAACCATGTGAAAAAATTAAGAAACACGGAGGAACGTCTATTCATCTAAAATGTATGGAACTGTGGGCGAATTACAAAGTGAGTACCAATTAGTTTTGTATAACAATTATATGTGTGTATGTGTTCGTAGTTTAACTTAAATAATGAAATATGTCTGTATCGAGTGTTCGAATTGAAAAAACAATGCTGAGGAGAAAATTTCACAGCTTCCCTTTTCAAATTTTGAGATTTGTACCTGATAGAAAGCCAACTGCGTTGGACAGAAATTTCTCTAGGAGAGGGGTCTCAAGAATCCCGTACTTAAAACATACGGACTGATGGTTCAAAGTAAATAACACAAATTTTCCAATTAATGTACAAGAGTTCAGATCACTGATCTCGTCTCAGTGGACTTTTATTTAATATCAGAATTATTTTTCTTAGAGGAAGGCAAATTAATCAGGAAATATTTTCTCATCAAATACATATTGTAATTTGCATACCAAGAACAGTATTAATTTTAATGTAAAATTCAGTATAGAAACTGACAATTTATATGCTGATATTAATATAATATTTAATTGAAGTTGTAAGAAGTGATTACGTCAAATTCTTAGCAATAGCAAAATATGATCGAGAATATTTAAGAGGGAAAATTCTTTACCTGGTTAGGAGTTAAATTAAAAACTTCTCCCCCCATTACAATTCGAACACTGCATGTACTTTGATTTTCGTTTCCTGATTTTGCATTACTTTACTGACACTTGTGGCTAATGTCAAAGGTATGCATCGGTGATACAAGAAATTAATGAATGGACAGTAACAAAAGACACGCCTGCCTCTCCAGCCGAGGACATCGCGTAGTGGTAATGTCGTCACCATATAATTAAGAGGTCCTGGCCTGTGTTCGATATCTAGTGGACGCACATAGTGGTTAGGATCCAACTTTAAACTGTATGTCCAGTCCCGATTGGCCTATCTGTGCATGAAGAGGACTTGATACAAAAACTCACGGACTCGAACTTAGAACATTTTGGGACAAAATCGTAATTCGGTAGCTAACGTGCTCATCCACTGAGGCGGCTAGAATTCAATAGGTTTTCATTTTGGCTATTTTTCCTACCTCGAGGGTTAATTTTTACAAGTCGATGTGGAGGGATGAATGGTGGACGGATGGAAAGGTGATGGGAGCATAGACAAAGATAATGAGTCACCAATGGCTGGTGGAGGTTTGAACATGTGATCTCTGATTTCGTAGCCCTTTACGCTTACCACTCCGTCACGAACACTGGAATAAATTAAATAAGTAACGCCATTGTTTAGAATGGATGTCGGGGAGAGTGGAAGCCTAGCTAATAACAATGTACACTAATGCATTGTTGGCATTGCTAGCAGATGTTAACGGTCTACCGATACCTCACAAAACGGAGAATTAATCTTTACCTATATTTGCATTGTTTTAAATATATATATAGCACTGGCGAACGAAGTAACAAAATATAATCTCTATGGTCTAGAGCAGGAATTTCCAAACTTTTTCGTTTCGCGGCGCCCTTAGTGTTTCAAGATTTTTCCACGGCGTCCAAATCAGAATATACGCCTATGTAATACTTGCTTTGATTGATTGGATTGATGTTTTTAGTCCATTTCATGCACAATAAGGCTAATCGGAACTGGACCTACAGTTTAAAGTGGGATCCGAACCACTATGTGCCTGCACCGGTAACGAACCCGTGACCCCTTTATTACAAGGTGGCGACTCTAACACTACGCCACCGGGGAGGCCCTACCTAACACTTGTAACGCTCTGTTAGTGTGCTTAGGTTGCTTGCCTTAAGTTAAAAAATAAACATAATTTTTTATGTAAAATGTTCTAAATAAGAACATGTATTTTGGAACAATCATATCAATGACTGAATTTCAGTGAAAATATTGGAACATCTCGCGGCGGCCCCGTACGCCTACCAGGGCGCCCCAGATAGCCGCGACGCACACTTTGGGAACCACTGGTCTAGAGATTACAATTTCTGTAAAACTGAGTCCGAGGTTTGAATCCTGAAGGAGATATTATTTTCATTCACTATTACAATAACTAATCCCATTGTCGTCGTAATCGAAAATAGTTTAAAGTTCATTTTATGCTCAAGTAGATTAATTGGAACTGAATTTATAATTTAAATTTGACTCCGACCCATTATGCAATGGGTCTCCATCGGGACTTGAACCTGACACTCTTTGGTTACAAGGCAACGTGGTAAACCACACCGGGGAGATCATCCGTGGTAAACGTGACGTTATAATAAATATGCAATAAGAATGTTAAAAATATATGAGAATGTTAAAAAACAACAACAAGAAACATTACATTTGAGTCGCCAATAATATTCTGCATTTTACATATCATAATTGTGATGGCGAATTGTGAGTTTTCCTTCATTAATTGCCATTCATGATCGTCAACATTGCGATTAACTAAAAGTAACAGAAAATCCGCACAAAATTTTAAAAAATATAATATACGTAGAATAAAAAAAATAGGTGTGAAACTGAAAAAGAAATGTAATAGGTAACAAGTTGATATTTACTACCTATTTTTTGTGCTTTTTGAAGTTGTCAAATTTTGACATTTTTTGCGCCAATTTAACTGTCTATTTAACATGCTTTTTGGCTATTATAAAGCTGCTCCCTACTGATAACACGAAATCAGACAGAAATAAACAAAGTGTGAAAATACCTACTTCAGTGTCTTCGTGCATGATACTTGTACAAACCATCAACGTCGTTTTGCGAGAATGTAGGGTACAAGTTAAGAGGTGCACAATTTTCGAAATTGCCGCAAAAAAAAAAAAGTGGTACGCATCTATTTTTCCTACTACATCTCGAGGCACTGGTGTACACATGGGGGAGCTGATGGGGCTATAACTCTCCCGAAATTGCTGTCTTTGAACAACTTTCAAAAGGAAGCTAAAAAGTGGTAATTATGAAATATTTTATACTGTCTCTCCCCCCCTCCCCTCTGAAGAAAAAACCTGCACACGTTACTGTCTAGAGGAGAGTTACAAATCACTCGCATAACTTAAAGTGCTGTTTGCGCTGGAATACTACTAAATGTGCTAGAATTTAAATTTGACAATAATTTCAATGTTAACAGCGTCATCATTATTAATATTATTAATAATGTTTTTATAACGTCCTATTATTTTTATAATTACGTCCCTGTCTAAATTCACAGCCAGAAATAAGATTGATTGATTGATTGAGTTGTTTTAAGTCCATTTTGTGCTCAGTAAGGCTAATCGGGACTGGACCTACAGTTTCAAGTGGGATCCGAACCATTATGTGCCTCCACCGGGTATCGAACTTGGGACCCATTAATAACATGGGAACGACGGTACCACTGCGACATCGGGAAGGCCCATGAATTAGAATAAAACGCGATCTTCTTTCTTCAGGAAAGCAACATCTTGACAGGATGCCCTAAGACCAGCACAAAGCTTGAATGGAGACAATACAACAAGCTTGTTTCACAAATGTTGGCGCGATGGTTGCTGACAACCAAAGGCGGCACTGCGTCCCAAATACTCTCTGAACTGCCTGTCATAAAATGTTCCTGCGAGAGGACAGTCGTCACTGTATGAGTAGACCACTTTGTGTCAAACGGGACAAATTGCAGGGAGCGGTCTTTCTTGCTTTAAGGGATCAAGGGAAGGAAATGGCATTCAAATGGCAGGGAAGACTTATTCCTGGGTTGAGTTATTGTACCCCTGCTGTTTCAGTGCACCGTTTCTGTAAGGCAATACGCAAATACGGTTAAATTTTCCCCTCCCCAGTAAACCTTTGTTTTCGATTCATTTTGTTCATTCTGCTAGATTTTGCTTCTATCCAGGGTGCCAAGTACCAGAACGGTCCAATGACCTCGATGCCCTCGAGCAAGCAATAACTTTAGTGAGGAGGTAGGAGGGTTTGGGGGGAGGGGAAGATGCAAGAGGACGAAGAAAATGTGGCAGTTTACTTACATGATGACTAGTGAAAGTATTTGTTATTGCCTGTTTGAAAGAATGAAAGGTATGGAATTGGTAATATTTTTCTTGTTCGCTCCGCTCTCAATATAAGCGTTTCTAATAAGTAACAAGTTTTAATTGTTACCCCCAAAAAACTGTGTATATGTGTGCGTGTGCGTGTATATAATATGATTTGTTAATGATGAGGTACTGGATACCAAATAATGAAAAAAGTAAAGTAATGTGCTCCCCTGTGCTTTTCGCCATGCCATGAAAGCGTATAGGGGTGTGTAGTTAGAGCTCCACACTTTCTTGATCACGGCCGAAGGTGGGGGTGATGTGATCAGCACCACGCCCCTGGCCGCCTTTACCTGCCAGAGTTTTCTCCATGTACCCACTTAATACGTACGACGCTGGGTGGGCACCTGAGCCGCTCGAACAGGTGAAAAAAAATCCCGGTATTCTCCAGAATGAATAGGAGAGATCCTACACAGAATAATTTATCAGATGTCACGAAATCAGTTTAGCACTTCCACAGGGGATATAAGTTTCGATAAATGAGAAGAGGTTGTCATTGACACAGGCAGAAAGTAAAATACATTAAGGAAAACTGTAAAGTAATAGTTTAATAATAATTACATAAATTGATTTGCTTCCTGAAAATTGTTACTTGACCTCCAGTATTCACATATATATTATATAAACTTCTTAGTAGTTTAATATACCAATGCACTATATATGTAGCAATATTATAATGTAATATATATATATGTGTGTGTGTGTGTGTGTGTGTGTGTGTGTGTGTGTGTGTGTGTGTGTGTGTACATTACACACACAGAGTTATTTACCTTTACTGTCTGGTAATATTTACATAGAAACAAATTTCAGATTTGGCCCCTCCGAACTGATCAACCTAGCTACGTCCCTGATTCTACGTGTAGATAATGTAGACTATGTAAACTATTTTTTTACTTTCAACCAATTTACTAGGTATTAATTGAATTGCAAAATAAACTTGTCGCGACATAACCAAAAAAATGCGATGTCCGTAGAATGACAAGATTTGTTTTACTTCTATTTCCACCATTTCACACTTAAAAAAATCTGATTTATGCACTTTTCCTATGCAGTAATAAGGCAAGAAAAATATTTTTAGCCTTCCCTTTGGTGGATGTAAAAATAATACCTGTTTTCACTGCGGCTGTTATTTGTTTTTCTTCCGGTAGTCCCTTTTCGCCTCGTTATAGCTCGATAACTCGGATTACGTCGGATGGTCTTAACTTAGTTATAGGCCCAGATTGTCGACATGTTTGAAGAAAAAAATACTTTCTCTTTCAAAGACCACTGGGATTTCTTTCTTCCCTGTTATTTGCATTCTCTACAGTAGACTATGTAAACTACAGTCAATATAATATTCGTGTATATTACGCGTAGACAACGCATATAGACGTAAACTTTTAGTCTTTAGTCTACGGCACATCACTGATTACATGTCCAAAAGTGGAAGTATTTTTCGGAAATATTCAACGTACTTTACAAATTCCTTAATTTAACATCAAAATGAATAAAATCACAGAAACTCTTCACGTAATTAAATTTGTCATACTAGGTAAATTTTAAATGAAACTTTCAGTTACATTACACTTTCTCAGATCTTCTGCATGTAAATAAAAATAAATAATTTAGGTATTTAACTTTCCGAATTATTACATAAAAATTCTTTTGTATGAAATTATGCTTAATTATTAATAAAAAATTATGGGAAATGCACCTTTATACATTTTATGTGTTTGAAATATGTGACATTATAGTCACAGTAGAAGCAATATACAGGGTAGCCACAATTAAAGTTACCCAACACAGAGCCCTCTGTAGCCTGTTCGAGGCATCGTAAACTGAAATTTGGTGAATCCACAATGCAGACCATTGGGAAGAGGATGGATATAAAAAAATATAGTTCAATTTTCCGCCACCAGGTTGAAATGTGGTTTAGCTGAGTTATTAATTAGAAAGACATTTGTTAATGTTTGGAAGTTGCGAGAAATTAATCTCTCGTTTATTGCAAGATTGCAAGGTAAAGGTAAATCCATAACCAATTGGATCAGTTGACGTCATTATTACAACCTATCATGGAAGTACAGCGCCATATTCAAACCTGGTGGCGGAAAATTGAACTATATTTTATGGCCACCCTCTTCCTCATGGTCTGCGTAGTGGATTCGCCAAATTTCATATTTCTACGAAACTTCAAACAGGCTACAGAGGGATCTGACTTGGGTAAATTTAATTCTGGCCACCCGGTATGTACAGTACATGAATACTATACTCTTTCCCGGTAATGTGAAGCGAACGAACGAAAACAAATTTCAAGTGGTAAGTCGAGAGAGCTCGACGAATGAAATCGTGAGAGGGGAAATGAGTGCAGCAACCAGCCATTTGCAGCAGAGCGCACCGTTTTCTCATGACCAGTTCGTTCTCTCCCTTACTCTTCCCTTCTGTGCTGCATTGCTCCACAGATTCCAGAGACAGAGTATACAGTCTCAATGCGTAGAAAAAAACTCTTCAGCGGTATGATAGCATTCAGGTCAAAAGAGTGCAGCAAACAGCCAGACATGTTGTGATTTTTTCCTCAATATTAAGATTGAAGTGCTTGGTGCAACAACATGACAAGCGACATCCGGTATGTTTTTTCTTTCCGTAGTAGAGCAATTTTAACTTTTGATTTTTTTTATTCATTTAATGATCATCAGGATTAATATTTTTTTTTAAATATATATTTTCCTCGTATCTGATTCAAACGAAAGAATGTTTGAAGTGTTACTTTACTAAAATTTATTTCTTTTCTGAAATAATACACACGATTTCTTGGCTTGTTGTGTTCTTGCAATGATATTGAGTTTGTTTGTAAGTTCACTTTATGCACAGATAGCCTAATAGGGACAGGACCTACAGTTTAAAGTGACATCCAAACCGATATATGCCTCCACCGGGTCTCGAACCCGATACCCATTGATTTCAAAGCGACGACGTTACCATCACGCCAACGGAGACGCCATATTTCTCTGATATAATAAACCAACGGAAGGACTCACAGCAACTTTATGATAAGCCACATTCTCTAAGCCACGTGATTATGCTTTTTCAAATGTCCTCTGCTCCTGGTAATGGTTGTTGTTACTTTACGAAGATATACGATGAACTTCAGATTAAAAAGTCATCTATTTATAATGGTGTAAATAATTTGTACCAAATATTTTGCCCCGAAGAAGTTCTAGAAATTACACACATAATAATATGACATGCCAAAAGTTATTTAAATTTTATTTACTTGACTTGAAGACGACGAAATATGTCACGTGTCTAGTCAGCAGCGCACAATCGTTAATAAGGAAGGAACTAGTTAGAACGCGACAACAGATGGCAGCACGAAGAAAAGATGGAGAGAATGTTGATTGACGAAATAGGAGGGTACGGAATAGAATGATATCGATTAAAAAAAGGAGAAATAAGTGAATATTGATTATAAAAATATATATAAATTATAAGAAACATAAATGTAAATAGAAATTAGATTACGATAGTTAAGGATATACTCATATGTCAAACGTACAGCAAAGTTTAGAAGTTGAAATGTTAGTTCGAAATTGGGTCTTATTTCGATCTTTAGATTGAATTTGTTTTTGATTACCTCTGACGAAGAGTATATCGTCAGTTTTGGTTGTTTGGTCCTTGGTGGCGCTATAGTCTAGTTTAGACGCCCTAAAGCAAAACGGTTTGCGCTAGTTTCTTTAGACGCAATGGCCTACAGGTAGCGCTATACCTTAGCGATATTGGGCTGTCCCATTTTGGTTTGACATAGGAGGTGGCGCTATATCCATATTTGTCGCCCCTGAATCCATTGGAGCGTTGGTTCAGTCCTCCATGCTTAAGAAAAGAGGGAAGCGAGCAGGAAAAAGAGTTCGTGAGTTTGTGATGGAAAGTCGTCGACGAGAGGGAGGAGAAACTATACAACCGCCCGTGGTTAGCACCGACCCTCTGGGGTTAAAATACGATATTTCTCGAAGAGAGAAAGATTTCAAACCAATTCCAATCGACATACCAGATCAGAAGTAAGAAAAATATGCTGAGAATCAAGGGAGTAATAAGGACGATCCAAGAGAAAAGGGAAAGAAGTAGTTGATCCATTTCTTCAAAGATAGAAGAAATGTATGATTGGTGTAAATAAAAGAAGTATATGATCGATGTAAATAGGAGAAATAGATAATCCATGTTTGCCCATGTGGGAAAGAAGAAATCCAAATAAAATTTTATATAGAGGAAAGACGAAAAAGCCTTTTCTTTTCTCACAGAAGAAATCCATATTAGTAGAAGAAAGAAGACCAGGATCATAGAAGAAGAAGAAAGAAGAAATCCAAATAAGATTTTATATAGAGGAAAGAAGAAGCCTTTCCTTTTCCCACAGAAGAAATCCATATTTATTTATTTATTTATTATTACCTTCAACAGAGGTAGGTATATCCTCCAATTACAGAAGGGGTACATAATAATAATAATACTGATAATTACAAATAATACAAAATTACAATACAACTACAATTACAATAGATACATTTGCAATCCAGTCAACTATTGTATTCATTACATAAAACGTACAGAACAGTTTATAAATAAAATAAAGAATAATAATAATCATATAATCTTGAGTATAAATACATACAGTTATTGTGCATTAACTATCTGATATTTGAACTTTCAGAATTAACTCTAATGTTTTCCTGTAAGTCAAGAATGGTATTGAATATCTATGGAATGATTGTTAATCATAATTTCATTTTACATATCACAAATCATATTAATCGGGCAGCTGTTAAATTTTTGGGTATTTGGAATTTTGGAATTTTTGGGATGAAAGAATTTCTACAGCGTAAATTATTCTTCCTTATATTAATCTGAAATTGTCCAAGAAATAAACTATTATCTAATATGCCGTTTACTATTTTGTACAGGAACAACTGATCTAACAATTTTCGCCTATTACTAAGAGTTTCGAAATTGAATTTCTGAAGTAGGTCTTGTAGGGCGTTGTCATTTGTGGTGGTCTATTATATTTTTTTAAAAATATAAATATCTTAGAAACCTTTCTTGAACTCTTTCTAAACTATTTTCGTAAGATATATAAATAGGGGACCATATAATTGACGCATACTGAAGTTTACTTCTCACTATACTTTTATATATGGTTTTAATAGTCAATATCTCTAAAGTTCTTCGTACATCTTATAACAAAACCTAGTGTTTTATACGCGTTGTTAATCACATGTGAGACATTTTGTTTAAACGTCAGGTCAGAATCTAAATGGACACCAAGGTCTTTAACTATATCTGCCTGTGGAAGTATTTGACCATTAACAGAGTAAGTAGATTGAGAAGTTAACCTCTTATTAGTCAACTGCATGAAACAACATTTCTTTATATTAAAAGTAAGATCGTTCACACAACTTCATTCATGTAACACATTTAAGTCTGTTTGAAGTTTTAATGAATCCTCTCTGTTATCAATTTGATTGTATAGTTTTATATCGTCTACGTACATAAGACATTTAACATGAGACGGTAAATCATTCACAAACAAATTGAATAATAGGGGTTCAAGATTTGATCCTTGGGGAACACCTGAATTCACTATATACTCAGCAGATGTAGATTGTTTGTATGATACACATTGCTTCCTTCCTTGCAGATATGATTTCATTAGATTTAGAAAATTAGTTACCAAAGTTGATAATTTACGCCAAAGAATGTCCTGGTTAATTTCATCAAAGGCTCTTGCAAAGTCGAAATATAAAGTGTATGCACCATTGATCTACAGTAAAGTGCATCGAAAACATTTTGCACAAAATTTACTAAATTTGTTGTGGTAGACCTACAGGGATAGAAATCATGTTGACTATTGTGTATGTGACTTTTAACATGTTTAAATATTCTTGAATACAAGATTTGTTCTAAACTTTTGCTGGTGCACATATTATGGCTATTGACCTATAATTCTCTATTTTTGTATTTTCATTTGTTATTAAAATAGAACAGGCTCTTGTTAATTTCCATAAGTTAGGAAAATTCTGCGTCTTTATTATTAAATTATATATCAGACATAAAGGTGTTTTAAATACCTCTGCGCAAGCTTTGATTACATAGGGAAGAATTCCTTCTGGCCGACTGGTCTTTCTTGGTATTAATTTTTTTATCACGTCCCAAAATTCCATTTCGGTAATTCTATTATTTGAAAGTGGATTAGATACCTGTAGTTCAACTTCCTCAGTTATGTCATATGCACTTTGATAATCAGTATAAACAGATTTAAAGTAAGATGCAAAGCTATTTACTATTTCTTGATTCGTTTGTAATATTGTATTATCGTACATCATACCTTGGTTTGAAATCATATTTCTACCCTTTTCATTTTTTACATAATTCCAAAACAGTCTGCTGTTATTCTTGATGCTCTCTTCGGTTTCCCTTAGATACACGTCGTATGCTCAATTTATAAGCGTTTTTACTCATTTACCAGCATCTTTATATTTTATTCTGCTATCATTATCATATTCCATTCGTTTTCTGTAACATTCTTTAAGTCTTATCATATGCTTAATTTCTCGGGTAAACCAGGGAGAGTATTTACTCTTTGAGTGGTTTCTCTAGTTAACTTTAACGTTGAATACTCTACAGCGTAATTTACATTATTCATACTACTAATAGCTTCCCAATTTATATCTCGAAACAATTCATACATTCGGTGGAAATTTGCTCTTTCAAAATGTAACATTACAACTGGATAGTTCTTGAAGTTTGTATTCTTTTTGTATAATTTACACTTGCAATGAATGACGGATGATGCATATCTTCTCTTACAAGAGGTAATTCGTCCGTATTGACTGTAACGCAATCCCATATATTAGTTAAAATCAGATCAAGGGTTCTATTGTTTTTATTTTTTATGTTATTAACAGAATGCAAGTCATAGAGACTCAAAAAATTATCTAAAGCTTTGTATGAAGGTCCTCCTGTCTGCAGATTATAACTTGAATCTACAATATATGGTAAATTGAAGTCACCAATAATAATAATACTGTTACCTTGTAATTCTTCATTGTTCTATAATAAGTTATAGAAATACACATAATCATCTACTGAGGAAGGTGGGAAATACACAGTATTTACATAGTATATCCTATTATCTAATATCACTTTAACACAGATCATGTCTATCTTATTGCTTAATAGAAAATTGTTAGATTTTATATTTTGTTTAATGGCAATTAATACTCCCCCATCTCTATCATTATGTTGTCTTCATTCAGGTTTTCTGGTACACCATATATTTCAAGTGTATTTCTCCTACCATACTGTTACAGATCATCTACTTCTAGATGTGTCTCTTTTAATTGTTTCTTCAATAACAGATTCTCACTTTCCAACACTTCTATCTGTCCTAAGCATGCGGATATACTCTCGGACTGTTTTTTCATTAGTTCAGCATTTTCATCCAATTTCTCATGAGCACGTTCCGTTTCTTCTTGCTGCTGCTTTAAGTTTTTAACTTCATTTGTAAGAGCCTGTAAAAGTTCTCAGATGTTCGTTAGGGATGCATTTACTACCTTAGCTGATTCCTCCGCACTTTCAAGGAGTAGACTACTGCGCCGTTCTTTCAGGCATTTTGTACATCGCCATTCCCTGTTTTCAGATTTTAAATATTCCACATAGCTTTCCTTGAACTGCACACATTTCATATAATACCAATTGCAACAACCACTGCACTGTATTTTGGATGAAAGATCCTGTCTTGATACAGGTTTAAAACATTCTGAGCAAGTACTCATTCGGAGAAATCCGGCAAAAACTCCAAACGTGCTGTATAAAAATAGATGCACTAATCGTCGACTTGTAGACTGTTTGTTTACATTTGTGAAGACGAGAAATTAGTTAATAAAGTACAAAAAGAATGTATTTCCTTCCCATATTTATATCTAGTTACAAAGTTAAGTACTTACTGCATTGTTTCAGAGTATTATTTCATTTCAATAACGTGCACACTCTGTAATATTTCACTAAATTTACGGAGCGACAACAGCCGTGATCCTACTCCATTTCTTCTTCTTCTTCTATATTAGTAGAAGAAAGAAGAAGAAGGCGAGGGTCATAGAAGAAAAGGAAGAAGAAACTAAATTTATTTCATTCCCAAAGAATATAATTTATGTACGTGTACATATATATACACATTACTTTGAGCATATAATCTCTGTATACTGTGAAGATTCTCAGAATATAAACTCGCATTTTTCTCATATCCGTTGGCCATTTCTGCTTTCTGATTGGCATTCTTAAAATAAGAACCTATTACCCTGAATATATTGTAGCCATAATAATACAAATAGTACACGAGGAGGGTAGCACAAGTGGCTCTCACAACGTGGGGCTTAATCAAAGAGGCGTAGCACAAGTGGCGACCAAAGTTGCGGCTATAGAATTGCTAATCAGAAAGCAAGAGAGAGAAAGCCAAAATGGAAGAAGAAAATAAAGTCGAGGACAGAGAAGCTACAGAGAAGGAAACAAAGAAAACAAAGGAAATATTAAACTGTTGTGGAGAAGAGGGAAATAAGGAAGAATTTATTTTATGTAGTTCATGCAAAGATATGAAATACTGGTTATGTGAGGGGATAAGAAGAGAAAAATACTTAGGACTAAGTGAAAGAGGAGAAGGTTACACATGCGGGAGCTGCAAGAAAGGAAGGATAAAGAAAATGAAGGAAAAACAAAAGAAAATATGAACTTGATGGAAATGTTTCAGAAGTAAATCAATGGAATGTCTGGCAGAAAACCTCAACAAAAAGAAAAAAGAGAAAATGGAAGAGTAGGTAAGAAGGATGTAACAATGATAAATTTTTGGATACGCTCGAAAAGGAATACAAAGGTAGCGAGAGATACAAGTCAAGGATACCGAGACCTCAGGAACTGAAACATATGCCCAATTTTAATGGAAACTTATCAGAAAAATGGCCACGAAAATTCTTGAAGGAACTTATCATGAATGTCAGGTTAACGAGACTTCTTGATCACATGATTCTTAGTCTCATCGAAATGTGTTTCGAACAGTCAGCAGCGGGTTTGTACCAGTTAAACCAACACAAGTTCAAATACTTCAGAGAATTTAGTCGAAAGTTTTTGGACTACTATTGCAGCCAAGCCATTAAGGATAAGCAGCTGGAAGCTTTGAAATGTAGGTACATCGACTGGTCTAAAATTGAAAGTCTGGAGGAACATACGTGTGAATCCTTGATAAGTTTCAAGAATTTGAAAGAGGGATGCAGTGAGGAGGAGCTAGTGATAGAAGCGTTACCGTTGAGAATCCAAATAGTAATAGCAGCAGTGAAAATAAAGAAAGTAGACGATTTAATAGAATATCTGAGAACGGAAGACATGTTAAAAAATACACAAAACTCTTGGGATAAAGAGAGGAATGACAGAGAGGGTAGACCTTATGCAAAGAGACCCTATATGGAGGAAGATAACCGTAACAGACCAACGTTCCGTAGACAAGATTTCGTTATAAGGCACGTGGACTTAAGAAATAAGAATCAAGACAGTGGAAGAGGAAAAAATGTAAGAAATGGAAACGAATACATCAGGAACCAAGAATTTGTTGGAGTCGGAAGATATCAAGGTCATGGGAGGCCATAGAGAGGCCGAAATAGATTCCAAGGATATGGCAGAGGAGGAAGCACTAGATGGAGAGAGAGGAAAGAGAAG
Organism: Lepisma saccharinum; assembly: GCF_977018435.1. NCBI lineage: Eukaryota > Metazoa > Arthropoda > Insecta > Zygentoma > Lepismatidae > Lepisma > Lepisma saccharinum. The sequence goes on from NC_139230.1 coordinate 90,358,084, forward strand.
AAATACAAAATATATTAGATAAGTAGAAATTGATGAAGCGGAAAAAAGAAACGTATCAAAAGCGGAAGAAGAGAGAAACGAGACAAGAAGCCATTGCAATAATGAAAGAAGGTTCCCAGAAAGATCTCGTAGAGAGGAAGATTTGGGGAACGACGACGTTAACAGAGCGTAAAACATGTAATGCTCTTGCAGCATCCCCCAGGTGTGAGAGATTATACAGAGAAAGATGAAACGAGTGGAGAAATAATGAGGAGACATACCGAAAGTTTAAAATTATGTTTGATAGGAGAGCAAAATTTCGGGAGATTGAGAACTGGAAGGACATTTTATGTTAAAGCGAAAATCATCGAATTGCAAGTGAAGTGCTTAATAGACTGTGGAAGCGTAGTTGAAGTCATGGGCTACGAAGGCTAGGAAAAAATAAGAACGAAATACCATCAAACTCGATTAGATACATGCAAGAAAGACAGAATAAGATTAGCCATGGTGGCCGGCAAGGATGAATATGAAATACAGGGATCGGTAAAAATAATCATGAACATTCAAGGACTGAATTTCGAAGTAAACTTCCTAATGGTAAAATTATTAAGGTGCGATATTATCTTAGGAATATCTTTTTTCGAAAAGTAAGAAGGGCACATCCATGTAAAGGAGAGAAGGTTAACCGTGAAGTCGGAAGTAGCATGTAGGCTAAATATTCCTATGGAAATCCATCTTTAGTTATATTCACACATTGACCAGTCTACTTTCTAATTGGTAAGGGGCATAAAATAACAAAAATACAATACAGTATAATACATCCATTTTTTAGTTATATTCACACATTGACCAGTCAAAAATAATTTTCAAAATCTGGTCCCAATTTAAATATAATTCTTAAGTTACCTATATCTTCACATCTGCATACTGTGTGCAATTCAATTGAGCTTTCACATGCACACACACACAAACACACACACACATGTAGATAGATAGATAGATAGATAGATAGATAGATAGATACAAATGTTCAGAGAGTTAGTTCCTTTTTTAAAGAAACTAACTTACAGTTACTCATTTTACAAAATGACTCAGTTACAGATATTGGCACTTGGAAAAAACTAACTAACTCTAACTCCCTAGCCTTCTTAAACCCGAAGGTTCATGGCTGCGGCAACACAGGCCTTCCATCTTTCCCTATCTTGAGCAAGATCTATATACTCTTTTCCATCCCTACCGATTTCTCTTAGGTCCATCTCAACGTTGTCCCTCCATCTTCGTCTTGGAATTCCTACAGGTCTCTTACCATCAGGTTTCCCAACAAGAATCCTGTGAACTACTCTTTCCTCTCCCATTCGTGCCACATGGCCTGCCCACCTAAGTCTTCTTGATTTAATTATTCTAATAATATCTGGACATGAATACACATCATGTAGTTCTAAATTATGTAACCTTCTCCACTCACCTGTTTCCTCATCCCTTTTAGGTCCAAAGATTTTCTTAAGGATCTTATTTTCAAATACTCTCAATTTATGTTCCTCTTTCAATGTAAGGGACCAAGTTTCACATCCATATAATACTACAGGCAAAATTACTGTTTTGTATATTTTAACTTTCAGTTTCTTAGATATTAAACGAGAAGACAAAAGTTTATGAAGAGAGTAGTAATATGCATTTCCTGAATTAAGCCTACTTTTTATTTCCTCTTTAATATAATTTTCATTTGTTAATATTACTCCTAAGTATTTGAATTTGGAAACTGGTTCAAACGAGTTGTTATCAATAATTAGATTTTGATTATTACATAACACTTGGTTTCGGCCTGTAAGCATATATTTAGTTTTCTCTTTGTTAACTTCCAAACCTATCTCTTTAGCAGTTTTGAAAAATATTTTAGCATTATTCTTAATTGTATTCACATCATCCCCCAGTAAGTCTACATCATCTGCATATGCTAACAACTGAGTCACACCATTTCATTTTAGTCCTTCCTTAGTTTCTTTTACCTTCCTAACAGCATATTCCAGGTCAAAATTAAAGAGAAATGGAGATAATGCATCTCCTTGTTTTAACCCATCATGAATTGTAAATTTGTCAGACATATTAATACCCACACGAATTTTACTTTCTGTTTCACTGGTGCATATTTTTATCATACTAACAAGCTTCTTAGGTATTCCAAACTCTACTAATATATTATATAATTTATCTCTTTTGACCGAATCATATGCTTTTTTGAAATCAATGAATAGCTGATGGACATTTTGATTATATTCCCACTTTTTTCAAGAATCTGTCTGATGTGAAATATTTGATCTGTAGTTGATCTGTTATGTTTAAATCCACATTGATAATCACCTATAATTTCATTAGCATATGGGGTTAGTCTTGTTAAAAGAATGTTAGATAATATTTTATATGTTGTTGAGAGTAGAGAAATTCGACGGTAATTATTGCAGTTCATTTTATCACCTTTTTTAAACACAGGAACAATTATGGATTCTTTCCACTGTTGAGGGATTTCTTCTTTATTCCATATTAAACAAATGAATTTATGAATATGACATATTAATGAATTTCCACCATATTTAATTAACTCAGCTGGTATTAAATCAATGCCAGGTTCTTTGTTATTCTTTAGCCTTTTAATAGAATCTTTAACTTCAGTCAGGTTAGGTTCTGGAACTAAAGGTTCTGCTGTGTGGACTTCATTTACTTCTGATTTATCTCCTATATGAACATTTAAAAGGTCATTAAAGTAGTTCTTCCATCTATTTAGAATATCGTTTGGGTCAGCTAGAAGATCACCATCTTTATCTTTTATCAAGTTTACTTTAGGTTGCCACCCCTTTCTAAACTCATTTACACCTTTATATAAATCTCTGATATTTTTATTTTTGGTGTTTGTTTCAATTTCGTTAATTTTGCTTTTCAAGTAACCTCTTTTTTTACTTCTAAACGTGCGGTTAACTTCTCGCTTTATTCTATTATAATTGTTTAGATTTGTATCATCAGAGTTATTTAACCACCTAAGTCTAGCCTGATTTCTTATTTCTATTAGATTATGACATTCATTATCAAACCATGGCTTACTTTTTCTCGGTTTATGGTATCCTATACTTTCTTTAGCTGCTGATTCTATTGCATTACGTATGTGCTCCCAATTTTTATTTTCGTCTGTTTCATTTATATTTTCATCATCATTTAAATCCTGCAAAACATCAAATCTATTTGACAGTTTAATTTGGTAATCTTTCTTAATTCTTTCATCAGTAAACTTTCCTGTATCAAATTTTATAACTTTTAGATTTTGTTGCTTATGATTTATCACTGAGAGTCTTTCTCTTAATTTAGCAATTACTAAATAATGGTCACTGGCACAGTCAGCACCTCTATGTGTACGAACCTCAATTATACTAGTATGCCTTCTCTTATCAATGAGAATATGATCTATCTGATTATGAGTTTTACCATCTGGAGAAGACCAGGTATATTTATGGATATCTTTATGTTTAAAAGTGGTACTTTTCACAATTAAATTCTTTGAGGTTGCAAAAGTAATCAATCTTATACCATTATCATTACTTAATTCATGAAGACTTTCTTTACCAATTGTGGGTTTAAATGTCTCTTCTTTGCCAATCTGTGCATTACAGTCACCTAACAGAATTTTCATATCATACTGAGAAAATTTATCAAAGACCTGTTCTAAATCTGTATAAAAATCATCTTTAGTAGTATCATCTTTATCTTCCGTTGGTGCATGTATGTTTATTAAAATAATTTTACACCACCTACCCTGTAAAACTGCATATGATATCCTATCATTAATAAATTCTACTGTTTTAAGAGCTGAGATAATTCTATTATTTATGAAAAAGCCTGTTCCAAAATTATGATTTTCAGTACCACCATAGAAAAAAGTATAATTTTTAGTTTTACAATTCCCTTCTCCTGGCCACCTAACTTCCTGGACAGCTACTACATCCAATTTATACTTAACTATTTCATTAACTGTACACTGAAATGCCCCAGGCCGGTAAAGGCTCAGAACATTCCAGGTGCCTAATTTAATATCCTTATTCCTAACGTAGATCTTATCCTTAGTCCAGGGACCTCCCAAAGTAGTCCCCACCCGGAGATCCGAACGGGGGACTATTTTACCTCCGGAATATTTTACCTTGGGAACATCCATGGCCTTATATTGCTGATTCTTGACATATTTTTTTACAGTGCAGAGTTGTCAGCTCTACGCCTAACCCCCAATATGAATGGAGGAACTACTACACAAGACAAACACAAACACATTAGACAGCACAATTACTACACAAGACGAACACAAACACATTAGACAGCACAACTACTACACAAGACACACACAAACACATCACAACTATAATACAAGTAGTCAATTATATAATCATAAATAATCAAATTAACCATCCTTCTATTTTAAGGAAATATCCTCCCCCAAATGTTGATTGCGGACCGCACCATTATCCCTCCTATGGGCACCCTAGTTTGAACACCTCGCCAATTATTTTTAAGCGCCACAGTAAAAGGCAACGCTAATGTGTTTCTGTAGAAATATTCAAGCCTGGCCGTTAAAGCAGTAAAAAAATGTGGCAGGTAGGCTAAAATTACTATGTCTTCGTGTATGGGTGAGCTTTCGTTACTAAGTACTACATAAGTCTTCATTTTTAAAACAAAATTATGTTCTCGGATTGCAACAACGCAGGGAATGCTAATTTAAACGAATGACTTATTTGTTTAAAATAATGGCACTTGAAAAGTAACTATAAATTACTTTTGTAGTTACTTTCTGCTCAAGATTTTCATGCAATAGAACTTACACACAATCAATTATTATTAATTGTATTAAAATAAGTATGTATGTTTTATTTATATAACTGCTACATAGTACAGGGTGTCCAAAAGTAACACAATTGAGACTTCCCATGTAACCAAAAGTGGTTAGCCCAGCGTTTGGCCAATTATACCGAAAATTGTAGGCCAAATGTAAGAACATACACTTGGTCAATGGTAATTTTGACCATGCTTCCAAAGTTGGCCCAATGTGTGCGTTTTTACAATGGGCCGTATTTTTTTAAGTTGGGCCAACATGTGGTTTTTCTGTTGGGTCAACATACTGAAAACTAAAGTATAGATAGGTTTGTGTTCTGATAGATATAATTTATCGTGAGACCAAATATAAACTCTCGTGCAAATTATTTGTGTAAAATAAAAAAATACACGCAAACAGCACTTTCTAATTCATATGGTATCATTGTTATCAAGGTATCTTGAAGTGGTAGCACGAAACACTTTCTAGTGTTTTCTTAGTTTGCAATCTTTCATGGTATTTAGTCTCGAGCACCATTGTTTACTTTACACATATAGATCTTGAAGCACCTTCACAAGAATAGGTGTAAGAAAGTTCGTGTTTTGCTACAGCTAAACACACAAACCATAAGCAATTCATAAGCAAAGAAATATATTTCATCCCTTACGATTGATAATGGACTCATGAGTGACTGCAAGTTACAAATAACTTCTACTTTCATTAAGAAATATTATATTTCCAGTATGTGCTGTGACTGAAATAGATGCAAAGAAAAGCTGTTACATGTCACATATTTTACACTCTCGAATTTACAGTATACTCTTGAAAGTTGTCTTAACAGGAGAAAGCAGTTCTTAAAACTGGTTTTCACTCACTTTTCAATTTTTGAAAAGCATTGGCAAAAACCATTGGCCCAATGTAAGACCAACTTGAACTTGCCAACCAACGCAACCCCAACCTTTTCCACGTAGAAACTGCATTTTGTCCAACGGTTGTGCTTACTTGGTTTTAATGTATGTACCTTTTGCACAATATGAAATGCAATAGCGATATGAAACTTACACTGGGTATTAGCATTGTGTATGTGGATATTTGCTAAACGTGAAGGAAGAAAATCATGCTCTTCATGAACATTCAGTATGTGGATAAAGTTACTAAGGTACAAAGTAAAACAAACATGGATAAAATACAGCTGCAGAGTCCCTTGCAATAATTTTCGATATGTGTTGATAGTATATGTGGGTATTTATCGAATTGATAAATTAACGATAAATTTTCACACATTATATGCATTATACATGATTTATAGAATGAATTATGAAATATTCATTAAAATGTAGTGTTTGGAATGTCCCTCAACAATGTATTGGAATCTTTTATCCTTGAATGTTTTCAGTTCAGAGAACAAAAATATTAAAGGACAAGGGCAGGTGAATAAGGAGGAGGGACCATAGCAATATTTTCCTCTGCCAAGAAGTCAGGCACCAGCATCCATGAACTGATGCAATGTTGTGGTGAACCTGCCTGTTTTCAGAAGCCAATTTCTGTGGTATTTTTCTGCTAACATCTTCACATGGGCACTATAGGACACTCTTGTAGCACTGTTATCATGTGTCCAGGTATGACAATTTTGTAGCGAGTTTATTATCACGTTGATAAGATGACCCCTTTCACTGCAATGACATCTTCTTCAGTTCTAGTCCATAACTGTACACACACAATTCGTCCCCTATAATGATGCTTGCTTGGAATGTCAGATTTTGGCAGCACCTGCAAGAAGTGATTCCTCTATTTCACTACACAATGAGTGAGTGTGCATCACCTTCAAAGTATCTCTTCTCATATCACACTGAGCACAATTACAAGAATGGCACCACTGGTGAATCATCCTGAAACGTTGCCGTATCTCCTTTCAGTGTTCAACTGTAGCTTCAACATGTCCATTGCCACAATTAAAATTCTGTCCAGGTGTTACATGAACACTCCTAGTATATATTACAAGATGACAAAAAGTATGCAGAAGATGACAAAAAGGACTGCGCATGGGGAGAAAGTGATATGTCGGAATGCAAGTGTGGAGAAATTGGCATGAAGGACTTGAAATCTGGAGGAAGTGGCACAAAGGACTGCAAATCTAGGGAAAGTGTTATGAAGGATTTCAAAGATGGAGAAAATGATTTGAAGGACTGCACATGGGGAGAAGGTGATATAGAGGAATGCAAATTGGGAAAAATTGACTTGAAGGAAAGTAAATGGGTAGAAATTGACATGAAGAAATGTAAATTGGAGGAAAGTGAAATTAAGGATTGCAAATGTGAAGAAAGTGCCATGGAGGAAAACAAGTATGGAGAAAGTATCCTGAAGGACTGCAAATTTGGAGAAAGTGACATGAAAAATACAAATTGGGAGAAAGTTGCATGGTAGACTGCACATATGGAGAAAGTGGTAATGTGGACTGCAGATGGGAAGAAAGTGACAGGAAGGACTGTAAATGTGAAGGAATGCAACCTGGAGTAAATGACATGAATGAGTGGAAATAGGGAGAATGTGACATTAAGGATATCAAATGGGGAAAAAGTGACATGAAAGAATACAAATGTAGAAAATGTGACACGATGGAATGTAAATGGAGTAAAAATTACATGCAGAAATGCAAGAAACATTATGCATGAAAGCAATTGCACACAAAATAATATCAGACAGACATCTATGGAACTTCAAGGACTGCTCATAACATAGTGTCATGGTATTGATTATGCTAAATTTTTACTATAACATTAATTGATGAACAATTGTGGTATACATTTGCTGAAAATGAGAGACGGGTGTATGTACTTTTGAATAAGAAATATCAGAATTGTAAAATATACTTAATGAAAACTATTGTAATTTCTGTTTTGAAATGAATTTTTAACATACTATACAAAAAAAATAAACTGATTTCAAATTTTACTGTGTATTTCAAGTTATCCTTATATATAGCAAAATAGGAAAATATTATCTCATATGAAACTCAATGGAAATTTGCATCTGTATGTGACATATGCCACTACTTAATTATGTGTATTCGATCCTAAAAGAAAGAGATTGTCTGATATAAAATGCCCTTATTCTGATCATCCACTACCAATTGGAGTTGAGGTTTTGCAGAGAGCTCGCCATCTGTCACGATCTTCTGCCAACTTCCTTCCACCACTCCAAGAGATGTTCCTCCTGGTCAGGATATCCTTCATTCCCTCATTCCATGTCCTACTTGGTCTTCCTTTCACTCTCTTCACATCCAATCCTCCCATTCTTGCCTCCCATAGCTGTTTAGGTATTTGATGTTCAGGCATTCTGCTGAGGTGTCGAAACCATCTGAGTTGTGCTTCCTCAACATCCTGATATATTGGTTTTTTGTTTAATGTTATTCTGATTGTTTGATATCTGATTTTGTCCCTTCTGGCCTTTGCCAATGTTCTCCTCAAATATTTCATTTCTACTGTTTGTAAGTTTCTTTTTTTGTTTTCATTAATTATCCAGGACTCACTTCCATATATCAATGTTGTTACGCAGGTTAATTTGTAAACAATAATTTTTGGTATTTGGCTTATTTCCTTTTCCCCTAAAAACCCTTTGTTTATGGCATAATATAATCTGTTTGTATTCTTCATTCTAGTGTTTAATTTTTCATCCATTTCTCCGTTACCGTTGATTGTAACACCTAGATACTTGAAACTTTGTATTTGTTTTAGCTCTGAATCTTCAAGGATTATTATGCAGGGTTTACCTATTCTCCCTATCATTAACACAGTTGTTTTTTCTCTGTTTATTTTCATATATTTCATTGATTTATTTCCATTTTTTATTTCTAAGTTTCTTTGTAGGTTTGCTTATTTGCAAACAATACAATCTCATCTCTGGTTTTATTTCTTTCAGAACGTCATCCATTGGAATGTTAAACAAGTACCTTGTCTTACTCCTGTTGTCGTTATGAATTCTTCTGATCTGTTATTGCCAGTTCTGACATAGCATCTGTTTGTTTTGTAGAAACTTTGTATTGTTCTATTAATTCTTTGTTTACATTGTTTTTCTTAAGTGTTTTCCATGCCATGGCACCCTATCGAAAACCCTTTCCAAGTCTATAAAGCATAGGTAAATTCTCTATTGTATTCTATAATTTTCTCTATTATTTAACTTCATGCAAATATGCAATCTTGGACACCTCTTCCTGGTTTGAATCCTTACTGTCTCTTCTATAATTTAAATTCCATTTCTTATCTTAGTCTATTTTCCAAAATTCTTGAATAGACTTTGCCAGGCACACTGAGTAGTGAAATGCGTCTGTGATTTTCACATTCCTTGTTATCTTTTTTTCTTATATATGGGTATTAGTATTGATACTTACCAATCCATCATTTCTTCTTCTCCTTCCATGCCACAATATTTACTATTCTGAGCAACAGATCTTCTCCTTTTTTTCCCATATACTTGATCATTTCTGGTGCAATGAAATCATGACCAGCTGCATTCCCTATTTTCTATCAGTAGCTTTCTTTAACTCTTCCGTGCAATTACTTCATGTTCTACATCTGAGATGTCTTGTTCTTCACGCATTCTCTCCTCCTCCTCCTCCTCTTCTTTTGGTACCTTTCTTCTTTCATTTTCATTTAATAATTTTTAGAAGTAGTTTTCAGTCTGCTCGTTATGTCTTCTAAATTTGTTAATAATTTATTATTTTCATCATTTATAAATGTTAAGGGCAATCTTTTTGTTTCCTCATGTTCTTCAGAACGTTGTAGAAAAGTTTTTGATTTTCATTATGATTTTGCTCCGTATTTCTTACAAGTTGATCCCACATTTCTTTCTTTGCCTCTTGAACACTTTCTTCACTTTATCTCTCTGCATTCTATATTCTTCAAATGCCTCCGGAGTACAAAATAACAGATATTTCTTCCATTTTTATTTCTTTCCTTTTACCTCTGCTTCTATTTCTGGATTCCACCAATTTGTTATCTTCTTCTTGCTTCCTACTCTAGATTTTTCACAAACTTGTTCAGCTATATATATTATTGCCCTTTCCCATTTACTCCAGATTCTTTCAAATTCTCTTCTTCTTCTTCTTCTTCTAGTTTTTCATTCGCTAGTTTTTCTCTCACTTTCTTTCTAAATTCTTCTTGAACATTTTTATCTTTCAACTTGAGTACCTTTATGATCAATCTTTATTTCTGGCCCTCTTTTAACTCTTGCGTTTCTTATGAAATTTTTCATTTGCTCTTTAAAGTCGTTCAGAAACTTACATCTCCGCACAATGATGTAATCTATTATAGATTCTTCATTTCTACTTGGTTCTTCTCTTTATGTATGTACGTACTGTTGGTGATAATTAAATAATTTATTATGCAGAGTTCCAATAGTCTGTTATTTACTACTTCTTCTAAATGCTTTCCTATTACTTTTCACTAGCGTTCGGTTTTATTTCCTACTCTGACATTCATGTCTGCTAGGATAATAACTTCCTTATCTATGTCTTCAATAGTTATTTGTAGTATTTCATAAAACTGATCTTTCTGCTCTAAAATGTCTACTCTCATTATTTTCTCATTTATAAATTTCCATTTCTTGATATTTTCCTTTCTATCTTTATGTGTCATACATGCCACTCGTGCTCTTGCTCATTCTTGTTTTGGTAGTCCACTGTAGAATAGTAGAAATTTTCATCAAGTTCTTCAATTCCATTACCTTTCTTCTTTGTTTCTTTAATTGCAAGATATTTCAATTTTCTTTCATTTATGTCTTACTAATTCACATTCTTTTCCATTTAGACTCCTTACATTCCATGTTCCAATATTCATTGAGCCATATCATCGCCAATTCATCATCATTGTGATCTATTAGGCTTGCTCATTTGTTCTTGTTTTAATCATTGTATGTTCAAATATAGAGGGAATTAGCCTACAGCATTCTAGCCCAGTGTAGGGGCTGACTCCTTTATGTCTCTGGTCTTTCAGTGAGCATAGCTGTTCTGATCTATATGTTTTAGGGGTTGAAGTAATGTCCCTCACTACAAACCCTCCTCTTTTCTCATGCGGGCTTGGGACCACCAACGACGGAGTTGATATCAAATGTATGAACTTGAAATGAAAGCAGAAGTAACTTAGTTTATTGTCATCAACTATTTTAAATACTTTATTTTTTGGAAACAAATATTTTTTTACTAGAACATGAAAAAAAAGAAATGCAGTAATGCAAATAAATTAATATCATGAATCTTCCTGTTCCTCTATTCATGGTAAAAATATTAAAACTTTCAAGAAATATTGAAACCAGAAAGTACTTGGAAAGAAATTTCCTTTCTCAAAATTCCATTAAGTTATCTTAGTAATTTTTAACTTTGTAATGAGGCTGAGACTTAGAAATAGTCTTGCAGTAATTTTAATTAGTAAATTACATATTCAGACTGTTATTATGCCTTCTTAAATATTTAAGAATGTTCTAACTGGTATTTTCATCTGAAAGTTTTATCCAAAACAAAAGTTGAGTACATTAACAAAACAGAAGATAAGAAGAAAGAAACCATGTGATTTTATATATCAAGGGATACTTTTCAAAATAGCAAGTATATCTGAAGTAAGACTGACTAACATGCTATTACATAGACAAAATAATGGATTACATATCAATATGGAAAAAAATAATTAAGTATTGGCATATTTGCAGAAGATTTCAATAAATGTTGCTATGATTTACTAACTATCCAACAAATATTGTTTTTTATTCAAACCATCACATAGAAAATAGATTTATGTAACAATACATTCATAAATTACAACATACATGAAATATTGTTTCATATTGTTAAGATTCAAAGTATTTTAATTCATACCATGGTATCCTTTATTATAAACAAAAAGATACCCTGCTATATATTTTACTTTGAAATGAATCACTTCTAATCAGAAGTAAAGTTGGCACTTGTTGTGAAGTTGTAGTTGTATATAAAATAGAGTATTTATTCTTTCAATATATTCTCATCAACATTTTCTTAACTTTAGTAGTCACTGTCTCTAGATTGTTAAGTTACTTATTATAAATGAAAACAGCAGACATGTACACTTGTTAAATATTTATATGGGGGGGGGGGGTTGAGGTGGGCTTGCTTCAGTGATATTAAACTAAAATGGCTGAGAAGCAAAATTGCACGTTAACTTACATATTGTTTTATCATATACAAACTTGAAACTTATCCACTTGATGATAAACGAATGTTCAAGAATTTTGTGTTATCAAATGAAAGACTCTTCCTGCTAACATAGAAAACAATTATTAAAGCTATGGAAATGAAATTATACTGTTTACATTTGTTCCATTCAATTAACTAATAGAACTTAATTATGTGTTAAATAATATTTTCTTTAATGACAAATTCATGTTCAGTTGAATTTACAACCACGAGGAAAATATTATGTTGAAAGTAATAAACTGTACTTTGTAATACTTTGGTCATTGTACAAGAGAGTTGAACATTAATAAATTATGAACACTTCAGCAAGAGTTATCTGACTACCCTGCAATATTTCTAAGCCCAGAATACGTTAATGTGGCACCATATTGCACTTGTGTGTCATTGAGAGTAGTCAACATGTAGTATGAACATAAACATTAACCTTGTCACTGTGAAGGACTTATCATTTAATGGAAGCATCACACTGTAATTGTTTGCGACAACCATTCATAATACACAGCTCTTCATGGATGTATCCCATTAAAATCTTGTGCAATGGTATACGAACTTCTCTCTCCCTAGACGTCACTTTGATCTCGATGCGTTACCAATGCGCTAAACAAATTTTAAGGCATTTTTGTAACACCTCGAAAAGAAGCAAATTGGTACAAGAATTCAGTCATAACCTTTTATTGGTTAAAGATACGTTGAAAAAACCTTCACCATTGCATTTCTCGTGAAATTCTAGCCTGATTTGATATATCATATCACCCCTTCCCATTTAAAATTCTGAACTTGAATTCAAGATGGCGGACATCAAGATGGCCGCCGACCGTGCGGGTTGCATCAATGTGGTTCCCTCTTGACCTGGCAACGATTAGTAATCACCATTTCCATGTTGCACGCTGCAGTGGCCTTGTACTGAGGGTGTTAAGTGACCTTTTGAGCCACCCTGTACATGCATAGGCAGTTCCTTGAAAATAGAATAGGTTTCTATTGTATACCGATCGTATCCTGCCATTGTATGGGTGTCAAATTTATCCATCAGCAGGAAAGTTTACAAGGCTACATGGCTTCGAAGGAAAGCTGAATTGCATTTCGGAATATGTCCGAGATAACTGAAACTGATGAAAGGAGTGTAGAAGAATCAGCTTGCGAGAATTGCGAGTCGCCGTTATCGCATCATGCTCCACTAGAAACTGGGAGGGGGTGAGGTAAGGAAAGGAAACATGACGACGTCACCCGCATAAATGTGTGCTCAACTGTGAGCCAAATACTCGTGTGCGTGTCCTGGATGTAGACATGATTTAAACATTAAATTTGTAATGCAATGAAAAATAATAAAAATAAATAAACAAAATTTATTCTGCCACTCAAGACAATTATAGGTCGTCGTGGTGGAAAAGGCAATTGCTTTTTCCTGATTCAAGATATTAACAGAAATTGGTATTAAATAAGGTCAGAATTATCTTCATCCATTACTTCAATAAATTGTTCCTCATTTTGATAGGTGTGAGAAGCGAGGTGCTGTCCACACTTGTGCTAACTAGCAGTATCGGAGAAGAATTAGGTTGCACTTCCCCCTGGGTATGATTCTAGTTCTATGCAAACATTATCATAAATATGATCCCCTTCTGAATGAACTTCGCTATCTATGTTATGCAGTACTACAATGTCTTGCACTTCAAACTTTTTCTTTACAGGCTTTGAACAATGGAAACGATAACACAATAAAATAATCACTACAAGAAAACTTATGGCAAAAGTTGCTATTACTGTACTTGTTCAAATTACATAGCGTTGCTGAAACGCTTCGTTAAATATCTCTGAAAATGATAAAGCCAGGACAGGAAAGGATATAACATATACAACTATAATTACTCCCAAAACTATTCATAGTGGAATGGTTACAATCCATTTTTAACCACTTACTGCTTGTACGAGCACTAAAATTCTCTTTAATTAGGCGTGATAACATATATTTATATATATAAAATATCGTAGCTGTGCGTTTCCTATGCTTTCTTTTATATTAATACAAAATATAACTATTCCCTTTTGAACTTTTGAACTCATGGCTGGTGGAAAAGGGAGGGATCTATCTGAAGAATAGGAAAAAATCGATGCTATAAATATGTGAATATATTTTCACATTATTAATATGTGCTAAGCACATTTGTTTCAAAAGTACTACTAAAGTCCTAGAGAGACTTAATTCTTACACCATTCTGTCGATAACAGAAAGTCCTTGCACCAGTTATTTGCACGTCTGCATTAAACTGGAGAAAGTTGTATTCTAACTAACTAACTAACTAACTAACTCCTTAGCCTTCTTAAACCCGAAGGTTCATGGCTGCAGCAACACAGGCCTTCCATCTTTCCCTATCTTGAGCAAGTTCTATATACTCTTTTCCATCTCTACCGATTTCCCTTAGGTCCATCTCAACGTTGTCCCTCCATCTTCGTCTTGGAATTCCTACAGGTCTCTTACCATCAGGTTTCCCAACAAGAATCCTGTAAACTCCTCTTTCCTCTCCCATTCGTGCCACATGGCCTGCCCACCTAAGTCTTCTTGATTTAATTATTCTAATAATATCTGGACATGAATACAAATTATGTAGTTCTAAATTATGTAACCTTCTCCACTCACCTGTTTCCTCATCCCTTTTAGGTCCAAAGATTTTCCTAAGGATCTTATTTTCAAATACTCTCAATTTATGTTCCTCTTTCAATGTAAGGGACCAAGTTTCACATCCATATAATACTACAGGCAAAATTACGGTTTTGTATATTTTAACTTTCAGTTTCTTAGATATTAAACGAGAAGACAAAAGTTTATGAAGAGAGAAGTAACATGCATTTCCTGAATTAAGCCTACTTTTTATTTCATCTTTAATATAATTTCCATTTGTTAATATTACTCCTAAGTATTTGAATTTGGAAACTGGTTCAAACGAGTTGTTATCAATAATTAGATTTTGATTATTACCTAACACTTGGTTTCGGCCTGTAAGCATATATTTAGCTTTCTCTTTGTTAACTTCCAAACCTATCTCTTTAGCAGTTTTGAAAAATATTTTAGCATTATTCTTAATTGTAATCACATCATCCCCTAGTAAGTCTACATCATCTGCATATGCTAACAACTGAGTCACACCATTTCATTTTAGTCCTTCTTTAGTTTCTTTTTTTACCTTCCTAACAGCATATTCTAAGGCAAAATTAAAGAGCAATGGAGATAATGCATCTCCTTGTTTTAACCCATCATGAATTGTAAATTTGTCAGACATATTAATACCTACACGAATCTTACTTTCTGTTTCACTGGTGCATATTTTTATCATACTAACAAGCTTCTTAGGTATTCCAAACTCTACTAATATATTATATAATTTATCTCTTTTGACCGAATCATATGCTTTTTTGAAAACAATGAATAGCTGATGGACATTTTGATTATATTCCCACTTTTTTCAAGTGTCTGTCTAATGTGAAAAATTTGATCTGTAGTTGATCTGTTACGTTTAAATCCACATTGATAATCACCTATAATTTCATTAGCATATGGGGTTAGTCTTGTTAAAAGAATGTTAGACAATATTTTGTATGTTGTTGAGAGTAGAGAAATTCGACGGTAATTATTGCAGTTCATTTTATCACCTTTTCTAAACACAGGAACAACTATGGATTCTTTCCACTGTTGAGGGATTTCTTATTTATTCCATATTAAACAAATGAATTTATGAATTTGACATATTAATGAATTTCCACCATATTTAATTAACTCAGCTGGTATTAAATCAATGCCAGGTGCTTTGTTATTCTTTAGCCTTTTAATAGAATCTTTAACTTCAGTCAGGTTAGGTTCTGGAACTAAAGGTTCTGCTGTGTGGACTTCATTTACTTCTGATTTATCTCCTATATGAACATTTAAAAGGTCATTAAAGTAGTTCTTCCATCTATTTAGAATATCGCAAGGGTCAGCTAGAAAATCACCGTCTTTATCTTTTATCAAGTTTACTTTAGGTTGCCACCCCTTTCTAAACTCATTTACACCTTTATATAGATCTCTGACATTTTTATTTTTGGTGTTTGTTTCAATTTCGTTAATTTTGCTTTTCAAGTAATCTCTTTTTTTACTTCTAAACGTGCGGTTAACTTCTCGCTTTATTCTATTACAATTGTTTAGATTTCTTTCTCTTAATTTAGCAATTACTAAATAATGGTCACTGGCACAGTCAGCACCTCTATGTGTACGAACGTCAATTATACTAGTATGCCTTCTCTTATCAATGAGAATATGATCTATCTGATTATGAGTTTTACCATCTGGAGAAGACCAGGTATGTTTATGGATATCTTTATGTTTAAAAGTGGTACTTTTCACAATTAAATTCTTTGAGGTTGCAAAAGTAATCAATCTTATACCATTATCATTACTTAATTCATGAAGACTTTCTTTACCAATCGTGGGTTTAAATGTCTCTTCTTTGCCAATCTGTGCATTACAGTCACCTAACAGAATTTTCATATCATACTGCGAAAATTTATCAAAGACCTGTTCTAAATCTGTATAAAAATCATCTTTAGTATTATCATCTTTATCTTCCGTTGGTGCATGTATGTTTATTAAAATAATTTTACACCACCTACCCTGTAAAACTGCATATGATATCCTATCATTAATAAATTCTACTGTTTTAAGAGCCGAGATAATTCTATTATTTATGAAAAAGCCTGTTCCAAAATTATGATTTTCAGTACCACCATAGAAAAAAGAATAAAAATTTTTAGTTTTACAATTCCCTTCTCCTGGCCACCTAACTTCCTGGACAGCTACTACATCCAATTTATACTTAACTATTTCATTAACTGTACACTGAAATGCCCCAGGCCGGTAAAGGCTCAGAACATTCCAGGTGCCTAATTTAATATCCTTATTCCTAACGTAGATCTTATCCTTAGTCCAGGGACCTCCCAAAGTAGTCCCCACCCGGAGATCCGAACGGGGGACTATTTTACCTCCGGAATATTTTACCTTGGGAACATCCATGGCCTTATATTGCTGATTCTTGACATATTTTTTTACAGTGCAGAGTTGTCAGCTCTACGCCTAACCCCCAATATGAATGGAGGAACTACTACACAAGACAAACACAAACACATTAGACAGCACAATTACTACACAAGACGAACACAAACACATTAGACAGCACAACTACTACACAAGACACACACAAACACATCACAACTATAACACAATATAAACACAAACACACCACAAC
Source organism: Lepisma saccharinum (assembly GCF_977018435.1). Taxonomy (NCBI): domain Eukaryota; kingdom Metazoa; phylum Arthropoda; class Insecta; order Zygentoma; family Lepismatidae; genus Lepisma; species Lepisma saccharinum. Next base: position 90,375,395 of record NC_139230.1, read on the forward strand.
TACTACACAAGACAAACACAAACAAATTAGACAGCACAACTACTATGCAAGACAAAACAAACATACTAGACAGCACAACTACTACACAAACATCCTAGACAGCACAACTACAACACAAGACACATACATACATATCACCAATATTACACAAGACAAACAGAAATACATTAGACAGCATTACTACTACATAAGATAAACACAAACACACTAGACTGCACAACTACTACACAAGACAATCCCAACCACACTAGACAGCACACCTACTACACAAGACAAACCCACATACAAGCACACCACAACTACTACACAAGACAAACACAAACACTACACAGCACAACTACTGCACAAGACACACAAACACATAACAACCACTACACAAGAAAAAAACAAACACACAACTACTACTACTACACAAGATTATGAATGGATGGAAGTAATCATCTTTTTCATAAGTAAATAATCATGTGTGTAATTAACTTTCTAATTTTACTGTCATTTTTTACCCTCCTACTCTGATATAACCCGCTGGTATTCAGTGTACGGCAAACTCTTTGAGAAGCTATACTGTTGATAATTTTTTTCGTGTTGTGTTTACCAATTTCAGAAGGCTTCACTGAGTCCAATGCAAATTGAATGACATGGCAATTTCACTCGAAAATTGAAGGATGGCACATTTTACTTTGTAACTCAAAAATTACCAAAATATCACTTACCATCTTTTACAGTTTGATGCATTTTTCTTTGTGTATTGTTTGTAAAGGTATCGCCAAAGTGCATCATGTAATGCAAGTGAGTATCTTTATATGTCGATCTGTAATTTAATACATCAATTGATTTGTTTGTTGATTCACCTTGGCACATTTTTTCGATGATGCACTTAAACATTTCCTCTGAGCTACACAATTTATGCATTTTTTGTTTCAGCTGATGGATTTACTTTTCTGTGTGTAACACTTATATCAAAGGGCGCACGTAGGGAGGAGGGCAGAGGGTGCGCTTGCTCCCCCTGAGATATCTGGAAAGACTTTATATTATTCAAATTTTGAAATTGTAGCTTGAAAACATGAACGAGGGGTGCCGCAAAAGACAGCAGATTAGGTGCCTATGGAAGTTATCCTAGTGCTGGGGATGCTTTATGAGAAATATTTTAACTGTTGGAAAGCACCACCCCACCTTTCTCCCAGTTTAAACACTGCTGCCTCCCTGAGGGGAAAAAAAAATCAGTGAGCAGCCTTGCTTTTAGCTACAGGGAAAGGAAAAGTGCAAAGAAACCATGGATTACTGAAAGTATGCTGGAAAAAAATGGAGGAACGGAGAAAATGGAAGGTTAGTACACAAAATGAAAACTGTAATTTTATTAGCTGACTCTAGCAACTGTTGCTAACCCGTTCACCGGGAAAGACAAGCGCCGATGCCGGGCAGTATTCACAAAGCGCATTTATACATTATTTCTACATTTCACCAGTATTATATTATGTGTAGCTACATAAAAATATTGCTGTCATCTTCGCACATTACATAAATTGAGGACTACAAGTGGTAAACGTTGTAAGTGCCAAAAGTGAAAGTGTTGGGAAATCGCAAAAAACTATTTTTCCACATATCTGGCACTTACAATTTTTACGATTTTCACTCGCCCTCAACGTGAAACCACTTTTGGTACCTGATATAATCAATTAAGTTAATTTCTATGAAACGTTCATTCTTGTGTATGGACAAATATGTTGCACTACCTGTTCCTGTTTGTATTTTTTTTTATCTTGTTAATATTGTTTATTTAAATGACACACAGTGGTCTCTCTTGTCATATTCGTCTTTTTCAATTTATTGTTTGTGAATTTCAGTGACCTATTTACAAGAAGTATAATAGTTTAGTAGTATTCTTATTCTTCTTATTATTATTTGCAACACTACAAATAAAAGTGACGAGATTACCATCAATATAAACCAATTTCCAAAATATTATTTGTAATGAAATCGAAAAGAGTGATTGCAAATGTGGACAATATTCTTACTTAATAAAAATGTGTAAGTAGGGTCTGTATTAGATGTATACAATGCAAAAATTCAAATTTGTAGAAATAACATCAAATTAAACCGAATATATCTACATAAAAATGAGTAGGACGGTATTACCTACCAAAATGAAAACAGTAATAATCATAAAAAAAATTACGAAAGTTTAAAAAACCCTTTGTGAAGAGTTACCACAGTAATACATATCATCTTCGTCTACATTGCCGGTATCCATATTGATGTCCCTACACAGGTCATGGTAGAAGTCACGGTGTTCTTGCTCCTTCAAGTAGTGGCAGAAGTTCAGCAGGTCTTTCTTCTTGTACAGTGTCTCTCAAAAGTTTTAGGACAACGACATTTTAAACTAGGCAACCCAATTTACACAAGGCGTTGGTGGGTTGCGTGTAGAGTTAGGCTAAATTTCAGGGTTGCCACATGCACAGTAGGTATTTATAAAATACGCGAAAGAAAGATATCCAAATATTATTGCATAAAACTAGAAAAAAATCAGTATTACATTGTTGCAATACTCTCAGAAAGAAACAACGTCGATTTTCTAGTATTTCATTGTTGATGAGTCTACACAAAGGAAAAGTGGAGAGAGGAAACGAAAGGAAACAAAGCAGAGGAGAAAAGAGAAAGCAATAGGAGAAGCGGAAAAGTAAAGAGGGGAAGAAAATAGAGAACAGAGGAAGTGGATAGCAGAAGTAATAAGAAGAAAGGAAACAGATGCGAGGAGAGATGAGGAAAATGGAGCAGAGAGGAGAGAAGAGAGGAAGGAAAGCAATGTGATAGAAGAGGAGGAAAGGAGTTTGGAGAGGAGAGGAGAGGAGGAGACGAGAAGAGAGGAGAGGAGGAGACGAGAAAAGGGGAGTGGAGAGTAGAGTAAAGAGAGAAAGAGAGAAGACCGAAATGATGAGGAGAACAATGCCGTGGAGTCGGAAATATAAGACAGGAGAGGAGATAAGAGGAGTGGAGAAGAGTGGGATGGAGACAAGAGGCGAGAAAATTAGGGAAGGCGGTATGAGATAAAAATAGAGGAGAAGGACGGGAGAGAAGAAGGAGAAGGAGAAGTTAAGAACAGAAGGGACTGGAGACGAGAGGAGAGAAGAGGTAGTTGCAGAAAATAGTCTCGGCGTCAAGAACTGATGCACTGATAACATTATCGACATGAAACATTCATTAACATTTTATAATGTATTGGAGAATGTATTAGATCGGTGAGAAATTCTTTTTGGCCGAGTTCAAAGTAAGATAAGATCTTCCACGTAAGATCTTTGATTTTACCTGCGATTATACCACTAAAAACATGAATGTAATTTTCATATTTATAAGATTTATCCAATTTTTCTCCTCTTCTCGGTTCGTTGAAATTGAGATTTTGTTATTTAACATTTCCCCTCCCACCATCGTTAATTCCAAACTGAATCATTCCGTTTCATACGACGTGGACAATGAACGCAATGGGATATGTCTAAAACGCACGAAAAGTTTCTGCCACCGGAGGGGTTTGAACCTACGACCATCAAATTATCAATCCTTAACGGTAACCACTACCCCACAAGCTTTCGCTCCTGAACACACGTAGAAGGAGCTGACCAACGTGAAATGCAGCTCCAACCCCATCCTACATGTCATGTGCAAAGAATACGTGTTTGTAACAAAGAAAACGAAGGTAATACGACTGGGCGAAAACATTTAATGGATAATTGCACATGATGGAAACTTTTCAGTCGATATTTTTGAAGGTATCTTTGCATTGAACTCGAGTGGAAAAAGGTGTAACATTAGTGTGTCTTGATTTTGGCAAGGGATTATGTGTGATCCGTGTCCAGTCATCATTGCTGAAACAAACGTTTGAAAACTCTGTGGAATTTTCATTCTGAGATAAGTTGCCTTACTTGCTACATGTATGCGAACTACACTCTGTCCCACTTATCTCTGAAGCAGGTGAACAAAACAAGTATCTGAGCAGCTTTGAACACATGGGAGGAACGGAATTGCGTGGAGGGAGAAAAGCCACTGCAGTTACCAGCCTCCCCAGCAGCGTGTACTGCCTCGCTTTGTCCACTCGATCCCCCATTCCTTATTTTCCCTTCTCTTCCGCTATGCGCGGCTTTGCTCCAGACATGCTGGGACAGGGCACAGTTAATTGTTTTCGCAAGAAGTATCTTTGTGTGCCACACATTTAATTCTTACTCACATGAAGAAAAAAAAGTGTTGTCAATTTGCATTCAGGGGGTAGTTCCACAGTTACAAACTATTTTGGCCTTGATAAGAAGTTTAGTGTAAATAGTAATTTTGTTTATATTTTTTTAAAAAAATTGAGGTCTATGGTTGAAAGCCTCATATTTAGGGCTTGAACTCGTCACCTAAGAGGTTGAAGACCCGTCCTATTCTTTGTGCGTGACCTACTTTTTATTTTTCTATTCATTATTCATCCTCATCCACGCGATTAGCCAAAAATAAAATAAGAAAAGGCCTCCTCCGTGATCGTGCGGTCTAAGGCGCTGTGCTTTGGACTCCGACTGCAGGACGGCATGTGTTCGAGTCTGCCTGGGTTTAGTCTCTGGGTTCTCGGCCTGTATATACATAGGACCGGTGGCAACCCACCATCGTGAGGAAATTGGGGAGCTACGAGTGAGTAGCGTTACCCGGTCTCGTAAATCTCCTATGGGGGATGTTCCTGGGTAAACAAAAAATAGTAGATCAGACAATTCGATTATCGAAGGCGATAAAAGAACTTCCGGTTTGACCAAGTTTCCAATATAAGCTAGTGGAATACAGATTGTCTTCGAGCTTACTTTGTTAAAAAGGAGCGGATACAAAATGGATCACTTGAAATTTTTAAGTGACAGAGAATTAAAGATACCCCGAAGATATTGACCAGTTCCCGGAGCCATTGGATGAAGATTTATGGAACAATAGAAATCTTTACTGAGACAATGTTGATCCTCTAACAATGTTTTTTTTTTTTTTTGTTTTGAGTTGATGTTTTTAAAAAGTTCACTTTGTGCACAGAAAGGCTAATCGGGACTGAATATGCAGTTTAAAGTGGAATCCGAACAACTATGTGCCTCCACCGGGCATCGAACCCATGGTTTCGTTGGTATATACATTAAACAAGAAAGTTCATTCGCTTATAAATTAAGCTACAGATTTTTTTATATTAAAACAGAAGTAAATAATAATAAATTCTTAAAGGTAAAAGGAAGATTAAATACACCGATGAAAAACAAAGATATTCTACTTAACCTAATAGTTATAAAGTGCACATTTTATTTCTCATTAATAAAACCACAGATCAACTTTTACATAAACGTGTATTTTAAGTTGGTTCTAATTTATGTTTGGCCACTTCTCATTCCTTATAATTATCATTCTAATTAATCATTAACATATGCCAGTTGATTTTTAATTCCACGAAAACGAAAAAAAATAACAACAGGCAATTCCACACATGATACGAATATGCAGGAAGTTGGAGGATTCGGCAGGTTGAAATAAAGCTTACATTATTTAAAAACATTCAAATACTTCGAAGCTTCCCGATGGCGTAGCTGTAACGTCACTGCCGTGTAATCAAGGTGTCCCAGGATATCTGGTAGAGGCACAATGTGGCTTAAACTCTAGGTTGAGTCCCGAATAGCCTTACTGTGCATAATGTGCACTTAAAAAAAAAAAAAACAACTGAAATGTACTCTGATTATATCAGAATGGATAATTTTTCGACATTGTGTATCAACTAGAACACAGCTCTCTTAATTGTTCTTTCTTCCACAGATAATGCATGGTTGTAAAAATTTACATCTTTTAAATTTGTTATGCCAACATATGTGGGTTAGAAAATTATAATTTAAAAACACTTAAATATTTAATCGGGCTTATTTAACGGCGATGAAGTGACGTGTCTAGGGCCTACTTTCTCATGTCGTGGTTCACAGTCTTTTCGCATTACTGCCCGAATCCACTGAGTTTTCGTATCTGGTCTGTCGAAAAAAGATTTACAGATACTTGAGAAAAATTATTCGTTCTGGACCTCATATTGCAACCAATAACCACGCAATGATTGTCGTCTTTTCTGCAAGATATTACCCTTACATCTTTATAATCCATGTTACTCTTTCAAAACCAGAAGTAGGGTCCCGACCGTGCCGAACAGGAACGAAAATGTAAACATCAGGTGAATAACCACCATAATGGTTGAGGGTTCGACGTGCTGATCCCACGTCACCCCATCTGGTTGAAGATCACTACGAAGGATTGTGGGAGGGAGACTGGCAGTCGGGAGATAGGCCAAGGCCCTTCGAGAGCTGTTGAGCCATGCGTTATTGTTATTATTAAAATAAGAAAAACAAGGGAAAGAGGAAAAATTAATAAAAAAAATATTTATCTATATTAAACCAACCATTAAATTTTATTTTGTTTTTCATGGATCGGTTGCCCTACTACGCGGTAATCCCAATAAGTATCTTACATGTTACACGATAAAGCACATATTACTTACTATTCGAGTACTTTTTCAATAAGCATTTTTGTTTGCCAGGAATCATTACTTATTGCATGTTGAGCTAGTGCGCACCTAGCCGCCTCTGATGAAATCTATTATTGTTCAGATTTTCTTTAAAATTGGACTCTGGTCACTTCTAATTTGCTGGGTGTAGACGCTGTGCATGAACGCACAATGTTTTGCGATAAGAAGCGGCCTTGTGAAGCGTGACTCATGAACGCGAACAAGCTAGGCTACCAAGCTTATCTGCCTTTGAATACCAAGTCATTTTTTTTAACCTTTCCCGAACGCGATTGCTACTATAGAAGTGTGTGTGTATATATATATTATCTCAAAAGAGCAAGAAAGGAAATTCAACCAATGTTCTCCCGTCGTATAAAACCAAATATTATCTATTAAACGAAAAGTTCACGATTGTCAATAAACGGTTTAACCAATCTGATCTTTCAGGAACTTTTCAAGCATAATTCCACTGTCTAGGTCAATGACAGAAAAGCAAGCAATACTTGTATTTATTATTTAAATCAATTAAAGGAATGTGTAAGAATTTATAAGAAATAAAGAGCGGAACGGAACGACTGTTGTTCTACCTTAAAAATTGTTTTTCTTCGAAATAAAAAAAATAAGAAGGATTTAATCCAACAACTTAACACACTGTTCCACTACTCTTTATTGACTAACACTGTTAAATGTGATGTGATTTTATGAATACAATTTTCCGCCTGTTTACGTATAACGTCTCGCACATTTGGCAGTTCGCAAACGTTTTTGCAAATGCTGTAATTATTTCGTGTTACCATACGTAACAGCAAATACATTTCATAAGACTGTTCCGGACACGAGACTTGCGTCAGAAAACAAGCATTTCGTATGTTGCAGTATCACAAGAAGAGAACATCGCCCTGCAATGTTCAAGACTCAAGATATTTTTCATTAATAATGTCTAATCAACATAATAAGATAGGAGCATTTTCACAACAACTACCAATATTCTTGTTTTTCTTCATCACTTCCAAAATATATTCTCGAAGATAGCTGCTATACTACAAGAAACAATTCAAAATTAAAGTAAAATTCAACTACATGTATATCCAAGGACATTTACAATATTGGAGGAACAGAATTCTTAAACATTGTTGAATCAACAGAAGGTAAGGGCGTGGTGTAGTGATGTCGGCCCCCGTGGTGGATGTGGTTAGCACATCGTGCTACGACGCCGCGGGTCCCGGATTCGAATCCCGGCTCGGGCATGGATGTTTGTGATTGTCTGTCCTCAAAAGTCCTGAAATTGAGAATTAAATGAAATGATATGGGCTGCTAGTGGTCCCAGGTTCGATCCTCCTTACGAGGTGTTCTCTTTTATTTAATTCTCCTTCTATTAAACAGCAGCAAGGTGACATTATTTGTAGTAGTAGTGTAAATGGTTACATTGTTCTACATCTGGAATTTTCTAAAAAAATAAACAAATAAATGAATTGACACACGTTCAAAGGGTTATTTTCACGTATCAGATCTTGAGTTATGATATTCTAAGGATAATTGTGTTCTGCTTCAAAGACATTGACAAATATTAATGAAATAACCATTTACATTTGTGGCAATTCAAGACACACTAATATTACACTTTTTTCCACTCGCGTTCAATGGCCCGACCCTGTGGCCGAGTCGACCTCCGTGGCGAAGTAGTTAGCAGAGCGCGCTACAACGCCAGGGGTTCCGGGTTCGAGTCCCGGGTAAGGCATGGGTATTTGTGATTGTCTGTCCTGAAAAAGTCCTGAAATAGAAAATGTGAATGAAATGATATGAGTGAATGTGATGGGGGAAGCTTCCGCTTAGGGGGCTTTCCTTTAAAAAAAAAAAAAAAAGTGGTTAGCACATTGCGCTGCGACGCCAAGGGTCCCGGGTTCGAATCCCGGTCGGGCTTGGTTGTTTGTGAATGTCTATTCATCAATTTCATCATTTCATCACTCATTCCCATCTTCGCAAATTAGCCAAGAGGCACAAAACGCGAAGTAAAATAAAATCAAATCAAAATAAAAAAAATCAAAAATCGAGTTATACAAAGATACCTCCGCAAATATCGAATGAAAAGTTTCCATCATGTGCAATTATCCATTAAATGTTTTCGCCCAGTCGTATTACCTTCGTTTTCTTTGTTACAAACACGTATTCTTTGCACATGACATGTAGGAGGGGGGTTGGAGCTGCATTTCACGTTGGTCAGCTCCTTCTACGTGTGTTCAGGAGCGAAAGCTTGTGGGGTAGTGGTTACCGTTAAGGATTGATAATTTGATGGTCGTAGGTTCAAACCCCTCCGGTGGCAGAAACTTTTCGTGCGTTTTAGACATATCCCATTGCGTTCATTGTCCACGTCGTATGAAACGGAATGATTCAGTTTGGAATTAACGATGGTGGGAGGGGAAATGTTAAATAACAAAATCTCAATTTCAACGAACCGAGAAGAGGAGAAAAATTGGATAAATCTTATAAATATGAAAATTACATTCATGTTTTTAGTGGTATAATCGCAGGTAAAATCAAAGATCTTACGTGGAAGATCTTATCTTACTTTGAACTCGGCCAAAAAGAATTTCTCACCGATCTAATACATTCTCCAATACATTATAAAATGTTAATGAATGTTTCATGTCGATAATGTTATCAGTGCATCAGTTCTTGACGCCGAGACTATTTTCTGCAACTACCTCTTCTCTCCTCTCGTCTCCAGTCCCTTCTGTTCTTAACTTCTCCTTCTCCTTCTTCTCTCCCGTCCTTCTCCTCTATTTTTATCTCATACCGCCTTCCCTAATTTTCTCGCCTCTTGTCTCAATCCCACTCTTCTCCACTCCTCTTATCTCCTCTCCTGTCTTATATTTCCGACTCCACGGCACTGTTCTCCCCATCTTTTCGTTCTTCTCTCTTTCTCTCTTTACTCTACTCTCCACTCCCCTTTTCTCGTCTCCTCCTCTCCTCTCTTCTCGTCTCCTCCTCTCCTCTCCTCTCCAAACTCCTTTCCTCCTCTTCTATCACATTGCTTTCCTTCCTCTCTTCTCTCCTCTTTGCTCCATTTTCCTCATCTCTCCTCGCATCTTTTTCCTTTCTCCTTATTACTTCTCCTATCCACTTCCTCCGTCCTCTATTTTCTTGCCTTCTTTACTTTTCCTCTTCTCCTATTGCTTTCTCTTTTCTCCTCTGCTTTGTTTCCTTTCGTTTTCTCTCTCCACTTTTCCTTTGAGTAGACTCATCAACAATGAAATACTAGAAAATCGACGTTGTTTCTTTCTGAGAGTATTGCAACAATGTAATACTGATTTTTTTCTAGTTTTATGCAATAATATTTGGATATCTTTCTTTCGCGTATTTTATAAATACCTACTGTGCATGTGGCAACCCTGAAATTTAGCCTAACTCTACACGCAACCCACCAACGCCTTGTGTAAATTGGGTTGCCTAGTTTAAAATGTCGTTGTCCTAAAACTTTTGAGAGACACTGTACACACTTATGCCATTCTTTTCGAACAATCGAGGAAACCTGAATATTGGAGGTAGTTTAGAATGCGATTTATTGTTCTTGCAAACTTTGTGTGTAGAAAACAGCAAAAGATCACTGAAATTCTCCTTGAGACTCAAATCTCGTTCGGATTTGATCTCGAAACATGAATCTGCGACACTTTAGAGATGCCCAATTTGGTCGTGTTGATAGACTCATCTGCAATAGCAGCAAAATCGAAGAAGTCCTCATTTTCCATGTGAACGATTTGGAAAGGCTTAGAAGGACATGAATTTGCGATTATGCCATCTAAATCCAATGGAACCATTGCCTTGCAGTTTCTCTTCCCCTATTCAATCAGACCAAATTCACAGTCACATGGCATAAAGCTGTGACCGCTTACAAAAAATTTTAATGTGATCTCGTCAAGTATGTTCTTCGCAGCGAGATATATCAAAACAATCAAGATCATCCTAAGCTTGTTTTGGCCTGCTCAAATATTGGCCCATACAATCAAACGACGTGTTGCCACTTTGGTGGTGATAATCTTGAAAAGACAAGAAGCTACTGTATTTTCCCCCTTACCTGCTATACCCTCATGCCACATATTCATGTAACTTTCATTATTCGTCGAATCATGTATACACAGATAACAAAAAAGCTGCATTGAATAGAACATTTTTCAGTGTGTGAGGGTGGGAACAAAAAGCACTTGCTTTAAGTCCATAGCAAAGACTGTGACATTGCTTCCTGGCATTTCAGATCTCCACTTCAATTTGTCTTCATCTTAACATGTGTGGGGTTGCCCCCTAGAACAGTTTTTTAGCCGAAACAAAAAAAAACACGTATTTCTTCCTTTGGGCCCCACTATACACCTGCCAAGTTTCATGGAAATCGGAGGGGGACACAGAGGTCAGATCATCACTTCAATTTGTCCTCATCATGACATTTGAGAGGGGGTTTTGCCCTCTAAAGCAGTTTTTTAGCTGAAACAAAAAACAAATATTTGTTTCTTTGGGCCCCTCTATACACCTGCCAAGTTTCATGGAAATCGGAGGGGGACAAAGGGGTCAGATCCCCACTTCAATTTGTCCTCATCTTAACATTTGAGTGGGGGGGAGGTTGCTTCTTAGAACAGATTTTTAGCCGAAACAAAAAAAAACACGTGTTTCTTCCTTTGGGACCCTCTATACACCTGCCACGTTTCATGGAAATCGGAGGGGTACACTTAGATAACCTCCCTTGTAAGCTACATTCTTGATGGAACCCTGTAACCAACCGATTATGGATGGTGCAAAGACGCAAATTGCGTGCCTTCATGAAATGCCTTCTGAGCTACTAATACAGTGTACTTGTAAAGCATGTACTACTAGTAGATGTAAATGTCGTATGAAATATTTACCATGCAAATGCGGCGAAGAATGTAAAAGATAGTGTGGGAGAAAAATAAGAAATCATCATATTATTATGCAGATTGTTGCAATAACTTGTAAAGAAACATTTAAGTTCAGAGCTTTCATAATTATCTTGTGTGCTTTATTGGAATATAATTCTTGTAATGTGTGCTTTATTTTATTATATTTTTCTTCAAATCCTTTTTGTTATGTATATGTAACTTTTCAAATAATAGTAGTCAGTTTTTGTTCATATTATCCTTTAAAGATACAAAAAATAGATTTTCTGAAATAAATAACAATCAGACAACTTCAGGAATCATTTTATTCGATTCCTCACTCTTCAAAACATATATTTAGACACCAAAATTATGATTTTAACAGTTTCAGGAGCGGAAAAAAAGACAAATATTGTAGCTGTCGGCCATTTTGGGAAATGGCGTCTAAAACACCCGGTCCAGAATATGGTGATGTCTACCCAATTTTTCTGACTCTCCTACATGTATTCTACTAGATTCCATTGGGGAGACAAATCATAACTAAAATAACATAACATGACTCTATTACAGGGACAGGAGTAAATTATCCTTAAAAACAGATATGTAGTAAGTTCGTGTGACATTCGCTTGAGGATACATCTTTGTGAATGCCGCATATAGTTGAGAATAATTAAGATCAGGGCTCAGATACTCTTTCTTTGTCTTTTTCCGTGAGTAGTGACTAACCTCCCGTGGGAATGACAAAATGTTATATCGGACAATGTTCCTGTCATCATCAGTGAATTTGTTTTTATGGGCATTGCATCCAGGTGCTTTTCCTCGTCTGTCTTCGTGCACGATTTTTCCTTTGCTTCTTGAGGTGCTCCAAAGTTTGCAGACGCCTTGCTGACAAACCATACATGTTTTTAAATGTATTACTACAAACTTGGATATGTTCTGCCTTCCCATTGGGTACTGTATAAAACACAGTACACTGTCGTCTGCTTTCAGACGGGTCACCATACTTTAAATGTCGTCAACGAGATATTTCGGTGACCTGCATGCGGTTAAGAAGGTAGGTACCTTGATCCTTGTCACTGACTTTATAAAACGCCTTAAAAATTTCGTCTCGGTACTCCTTGGACAAAGTTTTACAACCGTAGCGGCATTTGCAAGTGACTGTCTCTGAAGGGAGTTGCTTACCTTCAACAGCTTTCCCTGCTGACGTCGTATATGGCTTGCCAGAGTGCTTCAAACGCCTTCTTTCTTGCATCACGTTGATTTCTCTCACTTTCACGGGGGGGATTCATATATGAACAGTTTGGCTCATTGGACATGATTCAAACAAGAGTAAAACACTCGAAAAAACACTCGACACAACACTGCCTCGCGAGAGTTAATGCCACAGCTACAAACATAACCACAGACTGCCTTGACGCTGTTCACGAGGAATTATGGCTGCCGCCTTGCTTGGCACTTTTATCGTTCACCATATCAGCCCACAAGGATGTTCACACTAGTGACCCCGTTTCATGCCCATTTGAACTACTTATGCCCGTTTGCTTCAACGTTGTACTCACTCGGGAATAAAAAGACATTGGTATCCAAAAACAGTGACAAACAACGCGCGTGAGAAAATTTCAAGCACGAAATAAAGATGGGGAAAAACATATTTCGGTGAATAAATTTTGATATATTAGTGCAGCTTGCAATCATAGTAAGTAGTGTTGCATTTATATTTGTAGTAACATTTTTATATATGCATCTATCTCAATGTAGCATTGAAGACCGTTTTTTTTTATAGCTAACGGTTACATTGCTACTGGTACATGAGGAAACAAAAAGATTGCCCTTAACATTTATAAATGATGAAAATAATAAATTATTAACAAATTCAAAAGAGATAACGAGGAGATGGAAAACTACTTCTAAAAATTACTAATTGAAAATGAAAGAAGAAAGGTACCGAATGAAGAGGAGGAGGAGGAGGAGAGAATGCCTGAAGAACAAGATATCTTAGATGTAGAACAAGAAGTAATTGCATGGGAAGAGTAAATGTTGTGGCATGGAAGGAAAAGAATATAGTGATGGATTGGTAAGTATCAATACTAATACCCATATATAAGAAAAAAAGATAACAAGGAATATGAAAACCACAGAGGTATTTCACTACTCAGTGTGCCTGGCAAAGTCTATTCAAGAATTTTGGAAAATAGACTAAGATAAGAAATGGAATTTAAATTATAGGAGAGACAGTAAGGATTCAAACCAGGAAGAGGTGTCCAAGATTGCACATTTGCATAAAGGTAAATAACAGAGGAAATTATAGAATACAATAGAGAATTTACCTATGCTTTATAGACTTGGAAAGGGTTTTCGATAGGGTGCCATGGCAAGAACTATGGAAAACACCAAAGAAAAACAATGTAGACAAAGAATTCATAGAACAATACAAAGTTTCTACAAAACAAACAGATGCTATGTCAGAACTGGCAATAACAGATCAGAGGAATTCATAACGAAAACAGGGGTAATACAAGGTGATATTGTATCTCCATACTTGTTTATCATTCCGATGGATGACGTTCTGAAAGAAATAAAACCAGAGATGAGAAAATTCAAGGTAGGAAATTGGAAACTGAAAACAGTAACTGCATCTGAACTTTTATATGCAGATGATATTGTAGTGTTTGCAAATAAGCAAACCTACAAAGAAACTTAGAAATAAGAAATAGAAATATGTCAAAGAAATATATGAAAATAAACAGAGAAAAAACAACTGTGTTAATGATAGGGAGAATAGGTAAACCTTGCATAATAATCCTTGAAGATTCAGAGCTAAAACAAATACAAAGTTTCAAGTATCTAGGTGTTACAATCAATGGTAACGGAGAAATGGATGAAAAATTAAACACTAGAATGATTATGCCATAAACAAAGGGTTTTTAGGGGAAAAGGAAATAAGCCAAATACCAAAAATGATTGTTTACCAATTAACTTGAGTAACAACATTGATATATGGAAGTGAGTCCTGGATAATTAACGAAAACAAAAAGGAAGCTTGCAAACAGTAGAAATGAAATATTTGAAGAGAACATTGGTTTGATTTTTTTGATTTGATTTAGTTTATTTTACTTCGCGTTTTGTGCCTCTTGGCTAATTTGCGAAGATGGGGATGAGTGATGAATGATGAAATTGATGAATGGACATTCACAACAACCAAGCCCGACTGGGATTCGAACCCGGACCCTTGACGTCTCAGCGCGATGAGCTAACCACTCGGCCACAGGGTCGGGCGAGAATATTGGCAAAGACCAGAAAGGACAAAATCAGAAATCAAACAATCAAAATAACATTAAACACAAAACCAATATATCAGGATGTTGAGCAAGCACAACTCAGATGGTTTCGACACCTCAGCAGATTGCCTGAACATCGAATACCTAAACAGCTATGGGAGGCAAGAATGGGAGGATTGGATATGAAGAGACTGAAAGGAAGACAACGTAGGACATGGAATGAGGGGATGAAGGAATGAAAGATGTGAGCTCTCTGCAAAACCTCGACACCAATTGGTAGTGGATGATCAGAATAAGGACATTTCATATTAGGCAATCTCTTGCATTGAGGATCGAATTCACATAATTGGGTACTGGCATATGTCAAGTACAGAAGCAAATTTCCATTGAGTTTCATATGAGAGAATATTTTCCTCTTTTGCTATATATAAGGATAACTTGAAAGACACAGCAAAATTGGAATTAATGTTGATTTTTTTGTATAGTATGTTAAAAATTAATTTCAAAACAGAAATTACAATAGTTTTTATTAGGTATAATTTACAATTCAGACAGTGCTTAATCAAAAATACATAAACCCATCTCTCATTTTCAGTAAATTTATACCACAATTGTTCAGCAATAAATGTTACAGTATAAATTTAACATAATCAATGCCATGATACTATGTTATGAGCAGTCCTTGAAGTTCCACAGATATATGATAATATTTTATGTGCAATTGCTTTCATGTAACATGTTTCTTGCATTTCTTCATATCATTTTCACTCCATTTACATTCCATCATGTCACATTTTCTACATTTGTATTCTTTCATGTCACTTTTTTCCCATTTGAATTCCTCCATGTCACATTCTCCCTATTTCCACTCATTCATGTAATTTACACCACATTTGCATTCCTTCGTGTCACTTTTTCGCAATATGCAGTCCTTCAATGCACTTTCTGCCCATTTCCAGTTCTTCAGGATACTTTCTCCATACTTGTATTCCTAAATGCCACTTCCTTCACATTTTCAATTCTTAATGTCACTTTCCCCCAATTTACATTCTTTCATGGCACTTTCTCCCCATTTACTTTCCTTCAAGTCAATTTTTCCCATTTTGCATTCCTCTATGTCACCTTCTCCCAATATGCAGTCCTTCAATTCACTTTCTCCAACTTTGCATTCCTTCATGACACTTTCTCCAGATTTGCAGTCCTTTGTGCCATTTTCTCCAGATTTCAAGTCCTTCATGTCTCCACATTTGCATTCCGACATATCACTTTCTCCCCATGCACAGTCCTTTTGGTCATATTGTGAACAATTTTTGTCATCTTCTCCGCATTTGCATTCCCTGTCATTTCCTCTACACCTGCATTCCTTTATGTCATTTTCTTGACATTTGTCTTCTTCCACATCACATGTCGTTCCTTCTTGCAGAGAGACAGGATCATACTTGTGTTCACAGCACTGCTAAAAATAGAAAAATTAATAAATAAGCTTGAAAAAGTTATAGTCAGTGAAAGCAATTCAAAATGTAATGTGTAATATATACTAGGAGTGTTCATGTAACACCTGGACAGAATTTTAACTGTGGCAAAAGACATGTTGAAGCTACAGTTGAACACTGAAAGGAGATACGGCAACATTTCAGGATGATTCACCAGTGGTACCATTCTTGTAATTGTGCTCAGTGTGATATGAGAAGAGATACTTTGAAGGTGATGCACACTCACTCATTGTGTAGTGAAATAGAGGAATCACTTCTTGCAGGTGCTGCCAATAATCTGACATTCCTAGCAAGCATCGTTACAGTGGACGAATTGTGTGTGTACAGTTATGCACCAGAACTGAGGAAGATGTCATTGTAGTGAAAGGGGCCATCCTATGAACGTGAGAATAAACTCACTATGAATTGTCACACCTGGACACATGATAACAGTGCTACAAGAGTGTCCTATAGTGCCTATGTGGAGCTGTTAGCAGAAAAATACCACAGAAATTGGCTTATGAAAAAGGTAGGTTCACCACAACATTACCTCAGTTCATGGATGCTGGTGCTTGACTTCTTGGCAGAGGGTAATATTACTATTGTTTCCCCCTCCTTTTTCCCCTGCCCTTATCCTTTGATATTTTTGTTCTCATAACTGAAACACACACTCAAGGATCAAAGATTAAAATACATTGTTGACAGACATTACGAAAAAAGTACAACAGTGCCGTCTACAAGTGGCAGCAATGTTCATGTTGTAATAAGTGTACTGAAGTGAAAGGGTACTATTTCGAGGGTCATACTATAGACAAAGATGTGGGTCCTTCATTTTCAAACACTCTGTCCGGAATTAAATTAACAAGTTTGCATGTATGCACACACACAGAGCACCCACACACATGTGTGTGTATCAGTATGTGAAAGTTATTTGTTACTCATAACTCAGTTACAAGTAACAGTTATCTTTTTGAGGAATCTTTACTGTAACTAGCTACTTTTAAAAGTAAATAGATGACTGTAACAAAGTTACTTTTTTGCAAGAGAAGAAATGTTTTCCACAGTTAACTTTGCAGTTAATTTAGGACACTTAAATTTTTAACTTGAAATTTTAGAGTGTGAGGGAAGAATTTAATTTTGCAAACTGATTCAAACTATTTGTCTTCTCTGGATGCTAAGGTGAAGTTGGGCTTCAATGTATACCAAATTTAGAAAATCCACAATTCATTGCAATTCAGTATTTCTAATTGCTCATGAAAACTTCAGTGTTTTGAGTGGATTACTACATTCATTTTGAACATGGCAGTCAGTCAGAAAGAAGTTATTGTTGAAGGAATAGAAACAAGTGACACTGGTGCAAGTGGAATTGATGCCACCATATGCAAAGTACCATAGTCAGCATATGAACTATTTTTTAAATAAAAATCTTTTAAACAATGTAGACTCTTTGTTCCATCATTTACTTGTTGTAATATAATAAGTATGGAAAACCATATACAGGGTGTCCAAAATGTCATGTGACCGAGGCTTTGAACATACGTAACTTGTACAAAACAATATAGACATGATACTTTGACTGAGGATTTGCTTTGTCTATGTGGATATTTTTTAGCATTAAGCAAGAAAATCATTCTCCACATAAGCAAAATAATAGGTAGGTTAGGAAGGTTAGTTTCTTGCATCATAAATTTCAAATATTTTATTTCACCTGGGCATTGATTGAATGACAAGATGTTGGGAACACCTGCTACTGCCCTCTGACATGACCAATGTTGCCAAAACACTTCGTAATTTGAAATAAAAAAACACCACGTTTTAATGAAAATTTCATAATTAATCCTACAAATCATGTATAATGCATAAAATGTGTGAAAATTTATAATCCATTTATCAATTGAATAAATACCCACACATCGAAAATTATTGCAAGGGACTCTGCAGCTGTATTTTATGCATGTTCGTTTTTTTACTTTATGCAAAAACATTTTTACACCTTAGTAACTTTTTCCACATATTGAACGTTCATGTCGAGCATGATTTTCTTGCTTCACGTTTAGCAAATATCCACATACACAATGCTAATACCCAGTGTAAGTTTCATGTCTCTATTGCATTTCATATTGTGCAAAAGGTACATACATTAAAACCAAGTAAGCACAACTGTTGGACAAAATGCAGTTTCTACGTGGAAAAGGTTGGTGTTGTGTTGGTTGGCAAGTTCAAGTTGGTCTTACATTGGGCCAATGGTTTTTGCCAATGCTTTTCCAAAAATTGAAAAGTGAGTGAAAACCAGTTTTAAGAACTGCTTTCTCCTGTTAAGACAACTTTCAAAAGTATGCTGTAAATTCGAGAGCGTAAAATAAGTTACATGTAACAGCTTTTCTTTGCAACTATTTCAGTCACAGCACTGGAAATATAATATTTCTTAATGAAAGTAGAAGTTATTTGTAACTTGCAGTCACTCATGAGTCCATTATCAATCGTGAGGGATGAAATATATTTCTTTGCTTATGAATTGCTTATGGTTTGTGTGTTTAGCTGTAGCAAAACAAGAACTTTCTTACACCTATTCTTGTGAAGGTGCTTCAAGATCTATATGTGTAAAGTAAACAATGGTGTTCGAGACTAAATACCATGAAAGATTGAAAACTAAGAAAACACTAGAAAGTGTTTCCTGCTACCACTCCAAGATACCTTGATAACAATGATACCATATGATTTGGAAAGTGCTGTTTACGTGTATTTTTTTTTATTTTACACAAATAATTTGCACGAGAGTTTATATTTGGTCTCACGATAAATTATATCTATCAGAATACAAACCTATCTATACTTTAGTTTTCAGTATGTTGACCCAACAGAAAAACCACATGTTGGCCCAACTTAAAAAATACGGCCCATTGTAAAAACACACACATTGGGCCAACGTTGGAACCATGGTCAAAATTACCATTGACCAAGTGTATGTTCTTACATTTGGCCTACAATTTTCGGTATAATTAGCCAAACGCTGGGCTAACCACTTTTGGTTACATGGGAAGTCTCAATTGTGTTACTTTTGGACACCCTGTACTATGTAGCAGTTATATAAATAAAACATACATACTTATTTTAATACAATTAATAATAATTGATTGTGTGTAAGTTCTATTGCATGAAAATCTTGAGCAGAAAGTAACTACAAAAGTAATTATAGTTACTTTTCAAGTGCCAATAACTGTAACTGAGTCATTTTGTAAAATGAGTAACTGTAAGTTAGTTACTTTTAAAAAGGAACTAACTCTCTGAACACTGGTATCTATCTATCTATCTATCTATCTACGTATGTGTGTGTGTGTGTGTGTGCATATGAAAGCTGAAGGGAATTGCACACAGTATGCAGATGTGAAGATATAGGTAACATAAGAATTATTTTTAAATTGGGACCAGATTTTGAAAATTATTTTTGACTGGTCAATGTGTGAAGATAACTAAAATATGGATGTATTATACTGTATTGTATTTTTTGTTATCCAATTACCAATTAGAAAGTAGACATCATATGTCAGTGTCCTCTACTACTGGATTGAATTGATTTGTTGTTTAAGTCCACTTTATGCACAGTAAGGCTAATCAGGACTGGACCTACAGTTTAAAGTGGGATCCGAACCACTTGTGCCTCCACCGGGTATCGAACCCAGGACCCCTTGATTACAAGGCGACGACGCTACTACTGCGCCATCAGGGAGGCCCTCCTCTACTACTGAAGCAATTCAGCAAAATAAGAAAAAAGCTAATATCAATTGACTACTTTAAAACAGGAATGGAGGAAATTTATGTGTAAAATAAGAAAGATTATTTTAAGAGATGGTGTGCCAAAAAGTAATATAACACATAGAGTCAGAAAATGAAGGAGAGGTAATTGAATTTTAAAAAATAGGTGTCCCTGACTTCATTTAAAAATTGTGTGTTTGTTTGTGTGTGTGTGCGTGTGTGTGTAAATATAATTTATTTCTTAGATCTGATAATTTTGGACATGTTATTTGCCAGTTCTTTTACTTGTATTTTACTTCATTAAAATAAAATAACTTTTCCTGTACAGTATATTTTCATACTGTCACATAAAAAACTCTACTTTTACAGTCTGTTCTGTCTGCATTAATTTCCTCTCAATTTCAACATTGTATGAGTTTGAAGGAAGATTTTGAAGTAGTTGAAATTACACACTTTCCAGAATCATAAGACAAAAGTCACTAAGAATGAGGTATCTGGCTACAATGGGTCACCTAAAGATATTTATAACTACATATGGCTTTCTTAAATTATAAAGTACATTACACATAAATATTCAATATGTAAGCTACATTACAAAATAGCCAATATATCAATAAGTAAACAATAAATCAGATTTGGGGAAATTGCTAAAAAAAATAGCAAGTTAGTGGAGTAAGACGACATGGCAGTTAAAAGTTCACAGTGCAAATATAATCAGTCATCCTAAAAGGTGTCATGGCAGAATACAATCAGATGTAGTTGCAAGGATCTGGAACAAAGAACATCATTGAAACCATGAGTAAGTTTCATTTTTCATCTTCCAAATGTAATATTTTGATTTTTCAAAATGTGTTTTGCATTAGATGTTTCAAATTATTTTCCATAAATGAGAGAACCTGCTGGTAATGAAAAAGCAGTGCCGTGGGCATGGCCATATTTGGAGAGTGGGGTTTTAGGGTTCAAACTACCCCGAAAGTTCTGGCATGTTGGATTAATGGAGGTTCAGAAACCTACAGGTAAATCTGTAACACATTTTCAAAAAAATATTCACAGCTTCAATAAAATACAACAGGAAGACAATGCTGAAACAATCCAGCTAGAATTTTCAAACATTTGTAATTCTGAAATTTTAGCAAAATGGGTTTAATTCTCAGAATCATAGTCCAGCCACAATCCCTTCATTTACACTTCTGCTGTCCTCTGTCCAGTGTTGTTCTTGGATCAGACTGAAAATGCCCTTATGATTGTCCCAAAATTCCCGTTCTAACTTTTAAATTCTCTGTTCGATAAGGTTTTAAATGCCCTCTGATAAGAGTTCTAACCTAGGCTATCCAGTTTGGTAGTGCTATATGTTCACTATACTTCACGCAGCGATAGATATAGTGTATATGCATTTAATCTACATGTGGTCTTATAAAACACATACTTGTGTAGTGGTTGTATATAATGGTGTTTGGTAAGTATTGGAGAGTGTTGGAAATTGGGATCGAACTGGTCCTTAGAATCCTCTCCTGGAATTGATACTGTTTATTCCAAGGAACAAAATAGCAGTATGTTAATAACAGAAATGAAGTTCAGTTAGTTAGTATTCGAACAGAATAACCAAACAAAAACTGTGCTAGATTGAAAAACTGAGGCTCTTACAATACAGGCACCAGGTTATGTAGATTATTCAGCAAAAAATGCATGCTCGACCATGTTTTACCATTTAATCCAAAGAATAACTGGTTCCACAGTTTTCAAAATTCCAAAAATTAAGTTTTATATAAAGGGTCAAACAACATAAACTTTGTGACCAGTGGCGGCAATTAGGGGGGCAGGGACAGTAGTACTCCCCACTTTTTGCCACTTTTGCTCTCGCATTATATTAAACCTTATCTACCAAAGGAAAGTAAACTGTCCTTGCTCCCTCTCTGTATTCACACCTTGCCCCCACAGTTAAGACACCTTGCCCTCTCCCCCTCATCAATTTTGCAACCCAATTGCTGCCACTGTTTATGAATAAAATTTCTCTATTACATTTAAAGCTTTTTCTTGAAGGTATCTAAAATTTAATAAGAAAATATAATGACTGTGAATTTCAGCACACACTGTATGAAACGTAAAAAAAATATATAATGAAAACAGTTGTCCTGCATATTCACTCACATGATGGATTGAGTAGAGAAATCTCCTCAAGGATATAATGACAGCAATAATAATATTACTATTAATAATAATAATAATAATAATAATTTTGGAATAAATTAGTTTATTATTATGAAATTTTAATTATTATTATTATGTATTATTATTATTATTATTGTCATTATTTCTATTATTCAATTCTCTGGTGATGCCCATGGGACCAATTATGAGTGAACCACCGCCTGATTTTTTTTTTCTGCCTACGGCCATGGCTGTGGGTAATGGTTCACATATCACAGTGGGGCAAAATTTTAATCAAAGAACTGTGCAAACTACATCTGAATCTGCATCTGTGCAAAATTTTTCAGATTCTGATTTGGATTCATCAACTAGAGTATGAAAATCAGCCTTCCCTTCCCAATGGGTAGATATCTCAGAAGAAAAGGAGGAGAGGCCAAGGGTCTGAAATCATAACCAGTTCACCTTTTAAGGGTGCAATATCCCATGCATTTTTCTATATCATTTGAAATTAGTCACTAACATTTTTTTTATTTTTTTTTTTTGCCCCACTGCATGCACACTTTTACCGAACCTTTTCACTATTCGTTAAAAAACTATACATTAAAACAAATATATTCAAAGTGTTAATCTGTGGCCTAGAGAAACTGAAAAAAATAATGTTTGAGGTTTCTTAGGTATAAAGTTTTAGGTTCATTAATGGTTTGGTAGCTTAGATCCAAAACTTAGTGTGCACTCTTACCCTTACCCTGCTATACCTTACTGTTACCATTACTTTCTGGAAATAGCACATTACTTTGTCACACAATAAGGGCATATAACTCCTTACACAAGTACTATAGTAGAACCACGAGCAAAACAACCTGCACAGACCCGCAGCTCCTGTGCACCATACTCTAACGAGTAGGGGAGGGGGAGAGTGGACCATGCTTCCTTATGGCCCGAGGTGAAGGGAAGAAGAGAAAGCTGTGCAGGGACTTTTCGTCCCAAGGTTTTTTCCTTGTGGTTGATCTATACATGAAATCTCTCTAGCACAAGTTTCACCAATAACTTTACATGCATGCATGTTGAAACTTGAAGCCATGAGCAGATATGTAGGATATGGAGAGATTGACCATTTCCTGCCAAGATGAGTATATCAGTTGCTACATCATCAGAGTTGAATTGATACAATATGATGCATACTTCTACATAAGCTGTTCACAGTGAGAAAGTAACCCTTCATTGGTATACGTCTTCCAGAGTAACGCTGTTGGTATATGGTGAGTGTCACGCTCACATGTGAATTTTATTGATTACTGTCATTTTTCGAATATCTTTTTAAATTCATCATGTTAAAAATAGTTTATAAACATGTATTGAATAACATATATCACTTATAAATTAAATGTTATCACAAAACATGGACAGTCATCAAAATGACGTGCCTGCACATACTCAGAACAATGACACAACCTATAAGTGGTATTACCTGTATATATACATTCCACATTACAGCTACATGAGACCAGAATATCTGGGCCTGAAAACTTACAATTATATCCCAATGTAAGATGCCTGAATCCAATTAGGTCTAACACCCAAAATAGCATATATGATGTTTCCAAGTAGTTGCAAGGTTAATTCAACAGATGGCGTTCGTATGTCATTTAGACTGTCCGAATAACATGATTGAAACTGTTGGCTGTACATATAGTGCAGTAATTTGAGGTCAAAGACCTCGTGATTGTGTTCTACATGATCTAATATTGCATATGGTGGTTATTACTTACTGCCCCTTCCAAGTGATAGGTGTTTATATCTCTAGTCAGGCCCATACCCAAGGGGGGCCAGGGGGGCCTTGCCCCCCCCCCCTCGAGCCATGAAAAATTTTCATTTGAACCTATAAAAACCTACAAAAATTATGTTGATGGTTTTTCAAATTTTGCATGAATTTTGATTTTGTCCTTGTGCAAATGAATAGGTTGTTTCTGGACAGAGGCAAGTACTAGAAGTCTGCAATATTGGGCTATTTTGGTTCAATAACAATTGATGCAAGGCTATCAGATGCTCCTATTTAGTCGGAACAGTCCATTCCTTTTAATCCTTTTTCGTCTCGGCTCTGAAACTACAAGTTGCCATAAGGGAAGAAAGACTCTTGTACCACTACATATATTGTACTGGTTATATAGGACTTTCTGTAGAATACTGTGTACATTATTAAAATTGTCTGAACTTTTTATGAGTCAGAATCAGTTGTTTCACACTCGACAAATAGGAACCCCTTGATTGTTGAATGGTTTCTTCTATTACAGTGTCACTAATGTTTCACATAATTAGAATAGAGGGGAATTTTCTATACTCTTTACATTATGGAAGAAAGGTTCATCAATGACTGCAATTGATTGATTTGGTGTTTTAAGTCCACTTTATGCACTGTAAGTCTAATTGGGACTGGACCTACAGTTTAAAGCAGGATCCGAACCACTATGTGTCCCCATCAGGTATCAAACCTGGGACCCCTTGATTACAAGGCGGCGATGCTACCACTGTGCCATCGGGGAGGCCCATCAATGGCTGCAATACAAAACCAACTATATAAGGAGCAGATAGCTCTCCACCCGCACTGCAAGGTCTGTGATCTCTTTTCGCCACCACTGAGCAGAAGGAAAAAAAATACTTTGTTTTCTTTCTCCAACATCAGGGGTTTTCTGCAACTGATGCTAATCTGAAACTCAATGGCTTATGGTAAATTGATATTATGTAAATAGGAAAATCCACTTTGCAACAGAATCGTTGCTAGCTTCTTGGGGCAAATAATTGCCTGAAGTACCTTTAACATATATTGTTATTTGTCCAAAACACTCAAGATTGATTGATTGATTTAGTTTATTTTACTTCGTGTTTTCTGCATCTTGGCTAATTTGTGAAGATGGAGATGTGTGATGAAATGATGAAATTGATGAATGGACATTCACAAACAACCAAGCCCAAGCGGGATTCGAACCCAGGACCCTTGGCATCACAACGCAATGTGCTAACCACTCAGCCAAAACACTCAAGAAATTAAGTGCTTTATTACTTACGAAATTCTGTCAATCGGAATTTGTTTTACTGTAACATTTCTTCTTTTCTACTTGTAATCATCTTGAACAGAAATACACAGTGGTGTGACCGTACAACAGACAACTTTCACAGTGTGCAGAGGACATCAAGGCCAAAAAATTAGATCCCAGAGCCATTGAAAATGGAATTTTCTATCCCACATGTATGTAACCCCATTCAATAGCTTCTTGGTTGCCACTGGCATTTATTTTTACTGTCGAATAAGTTTTCAAAAATGAAAATACACCATAGAAACAATATTATGCCAGCAGACACACTGCCAGGGTGAAGTCACTTAGCCGTTGCCTTCAGATAATTTATTTACAGGGTTTTCACTGACTTCAAAGTCTTGGACAACTGGAGGAGTCAGGAAAATAGGGCTAGGACTGAGGTCATTGGAAAAAAATAATTTCTTTTTAAAAATGAAAAGCTTCCAAGACCTGGAAAAGTCAAGGGAATTAAATTATTTTTGCTTAGAAGAAACACGTTTCGTTTCATATTCCCAACAATCTTTCATTTTGGGTAATATTGCTTATAAAATGGTTCTTTAATTTATTTTCAAAAATGTTCAACAAACGTGATTAATTTGATTAACTTACAAAGTTGAAGTGTAACTCTCATTTCTTAGCATGTTAAATCATTACACAGTTATGTAAAATACCTGGAAAAGTCAGGGACTTTGCAAGATGGTTGTGAACCCTCATCTATCAACCTCACACACATATGTTGCTTTTCATAGGCTCCTTGAATTATTTTTTAAAATAAATAAAAAATAAAATGAAAGAACCTTTTCATAAACAATATTACCCAAAAAGGAAGATTGTTGGGAAGATAAAACAAAATGTGTTTCCTGTTACAAATTCTGCCAAGCAAAGTAATTTTATTCCCTTGACTTTTCCAGGCTTTGAAAGCTTGTTTAAAAAATCATTTGTTTTCAATGATTCCTCCAGTTGTCCAGGACTTTGGAGTTAGTGCGAACGCTGTAAGTAAATTATCTGAAGGGAACGGCTAAGTGACTTCACCCTAGCAGTGTGTCTGCTGGTGTTATATTATTTCTATGGTGTATTTCTTGCTTTAGAATCTTATTTGACAGTAAAAATAAATGCCAGTGGCAACGAAGAGCTATTAAATGGGGATGCATACATGTGGGATAGAAAATGCCATTATCAACGGCTCGTAGCATCGAATTTTTTGCCCTTGATGTCTTCTGCACACTGTGAAAGTTGCCTGTTGTATGGTCACACCACTGTGTATTTATGTTCAAGACAATTACAAGTAGAAAGGAAAAAAAGTTACAGTAGAACAAATTCAGATTGACAGAATTTCGTAAATAATAATGCACTTAATTTCTTGAGTGTTTTGGACAAATAACAATATATGTTAAAATTACTTCAGGCATTTTTTTTGGCCCAAAAATTTAGCAAAGATTCTGCTGTAAAGTGAATTTACATATTTACATAATATTAATTAACCCTAAGCCATTGAGTGGCAGAATGGACATCAGTTGCAGAAAAACCCTGATGTTGGAGAAATATTTTTCTTTTATCCATCTGCTCAGTGGTGTCGAAGAGGATCACAGACCTTGCGGTGTGGGTGGAGAGCTAAATGTCCATTATATTGTTGTTTTTTGTATTGCAGTCATTGAATCTTTCTTCCATAATGTAAAGAGTATAGAAAATTCTCTATTCTAATTATGTGAAACATTTGTGACACTGTAATAGAGGAAACCATTCAAAAATGAAGGAGTTCCTTGTTGATTAGGTGTTTTGAGTCCTCTTTGTGCAGAGCAAGGCTAATCGGGAATGGACCTACAGTTTAAAGTGGGATCCAAACCACTATGTGCCTCCACCACGTGAAGAGGTTCCTATTTGTCGAGTGTCAAATAACTGTTTTTGACTCATAAAAAGTTCAGACAATTTTAATAATGTACACAGTATTCTACAGAAAGTCCTATATAACCAGTACAAAATCTGTAGTGGCGCAAGAGTCTTTCTTCTCTTATAGCAAGTAGTGTCCAAGCAGAGGCGAAAAGGTCGGAACATGGATTAAAAAGAATGGACTATCCCTAATAAATTGGAACGTCTGATAGCCTTGCATCAATTGTTATAGAACTAAAATAGCCCAATATTACAGACTGCAGACTTCTGGCGCCTGCCTCTGTCCAGAGACAACCTATTCATTTGTGCAAGGAGAAAATCGAAATTCATGCAAAATTTGAAAAACTATCAACGTAATTTTTGTAGGTTTTTATACATTCAAAAAAAAAAAACTTGGATCGAGGGGGTAATGCACCCCACCTGCTTAGGTACGTGCCTGTCTAACTACCCTCTACCATACACCCCCCACACACAAATATATATATATATATATATATATATATATATATATATATATATATATATATATATATATATATATATAAATCAAATAAGGTAAAAGGAAACACTCACCGGACAGTAGGAAAATTCAAAATTTTCGCTAATTTATAGCATCATCGGTGTGAGAAGAAACAGAAGACGGAACCGGAAGTTGGGGTCCTGCAGAGTTGCCAGGTCCCCATTGAAGAAGAAGCGGTGCGTAGAACGAAAAAAACACTGTTTCGTCACCAGGCTCGTCGTAAACTGTGAGTGTGTAGGATGAGTTGGGAGGGTGGGTGAGGGTTGGGCATTACTGGGTGGCCTTGTTCAGGCCAGGTGGAGTGGTTGCACTCATGGCCGATATATAGGCCCTCCCCCATCTTTTGCGAACAGAGGTGTTGGCTGGTTGGGGTAGGAGGTGGATGCAGTCGTTGAAACTGATGTTGTGGTGGTTGGTGTGGACGGCGACAGTGAAGTCCAGGTTGTGGGTGGAGGAGCGGTGGTTATTGATGCGGAGGTTGAGGGCCGTTGATGTTTCCCCCAGGTAAAAATCACCACAGATGTTGCAGGTGAGGATGTAGATAAGGTTTGATGCATGGCAGGTCCCTTTGGGATGGAGGGTAAATTTGCCAGTGGCCGTGTGCACCTGGAGGGTGTGAGAAGTGATGAGGATGGGACAGGTCTTGCACCTGGGTTGGTTGCATTTATGGGCAGGGGGGGTGTTGGATGTGTGGTGAAGGAGTGTTGTGGACCAGGATGTTTTGGAGGTTAGGGGGGCGTTTGAAAACCACCCTGGGTTTGTCGGGAAATATGTTTTTGGTTTCGGGATCACTGTGGAAAATTGGGAGAAGAGAGTGCAGTGTGTGCCTGATTTTGTTGAGGTGGGGATGATATTGGGTGATGAGTGCAGGTGGGTTGGTGGCAGCAGATTTCTTGGTGGTAGTGGTATGTGCGGCAGCTCGTGATATTTGCTTGGTGACCAGGATGGAGGGATATCCACGGTTAACCAGGGCCTGGTGTAGGCGGAGGTAATAATTCTGGCGGGAGGTGGGTGAAGTGTTCAGGCGCTGTCCCCTGAGGGCCAGAGAGAATGGAATTGCTTTTTTGGTGTGGAACGGGTGGGAGCTGGAGAAGTGTAGTTATTGCATGTGGTTGGTGGGTTTTATGTGGATGGAGGTAGTCAGGTACCTACACTTCTCCAGCTCCCACCCGTTCCACACCAAAAAAGCAATTCCATTCTCTCTGGCATGTGGTTGGTGGCATGTGGTTGGTGGGTTTTATGTGGATGGAGGTAGTCAGGTACCTACACTTCTCCAGCTCCCACCCGTTCCACACCAAAAAAGCAATTCCATTCTCTCTGGCCCTCAGGGGACAGCCCCTGAACACTTCACCCACCTCCCGCCAGAATTATAACCTCCGCCTACACCAGGCCCTGGTTAACCGTGGATATCCCTCCATCCTGGTCACCAAGCAAATATCACGAGCTGCCGCACATACCACTACCACCAAGAAATCTGCTGCCACCAACCCACCTGCACTCATCACCCAATATCATCCCCACCTCAACAAAATCAGGCACACACTGCACTCTCTTCTCCCAATCCTCCACAGTGATCCCGAAACCAAAAACATATTTCCCGACAAACCCAGGGTGGTTTTCAAACGCCCCCCTAACCTCCAAAACATCCTGGTCCACAACACTCCTTCACCACACATCCAACACCCCCCTGCCCATAAATGCAACCAACCCAGGTGCAAGACCTGTCCCATCCTCATCACTTCTCACACCCTCCAGGTGCACACGGCCACTGGCAAATTTACCCTCCATCCCAAAGGGACCTGCCATGCATCAAACCTTATCTACATCCTCACCTGCAACATCTGTGGTGATTTTTACCTGGGGGAAACATCAACGGCCCTCAACCTCCGCATCAATAACCACCGCTCCTCCACCCACAACCTGGACTTCACTGTCGCCGTCCACACCAACCACCACAACATCAGTTTCAACGACTGCATCCACCTCCTACCCCAACCAGCCAACACCTCTGTTCGCAAAAGATGGGGGAGGGCCTATATATCGGCCATGAGTGCAACCACTCCACCTGGCCTGAACAAGGCCACCCAGTAATGCCCAACCCTCACCCACCCTCCCAACTCATCCTACACACTCACAGTTTACGACGAGCCTGGTGACGAAACAGTGTTTTTTTCGTTCTACGCACCGCTTCTTCTTCAATGGGGACCTGGCAACTCTGCAGGACCCCAACTTCCGGTTATATATATATATATAGAGAGAGAGAGAGAGAGAGAGAGAGAGAGAGAGAGAGTATATTATGAGAGAAAATTTATGAAAATTTGCCTATGGGTCTGGGCCCCCTCAAAAAAATCCGGGGTACGAGCCTGTCTCTAGTCCATATTATGATAGCTCATAATTTGTACTTTACAGCAATGTGCTTAGTTTAGACTTTAATCTACAGTCCAGTCTATAACAAACGAAAAAAGAACACTATGTACTCATAGGAATATTCCACGAATATGACATTTGTTACTTTGTTCACATAGAGTGTGTGGGAGTCGCTAAGGATGATGAAGGACCATTAATTCGCCCAGTCTGTGATGTGTAATCCATGGTCTTCTGGTGTTTGATTATGACAGGACAGTTTTTGTGTTCTGGTTTGTAAAGGATGTTCTTCTTGTTTAATCTCATAATGTCATTATGTAACTAAAACCTAAGTATATCAATATACTTATGTACCTATTGAAATAGCATTGTGGTACTTTCCTTACAATTTCTGTTGAATTTTATGATGTGAAAGAAAAAATATATTACTATATTACATATGTACCCAATATGGCCTAAACATTACTTTTTAGCAAAATCTTCACTGCACCCATGTTGTTATTTGGAACTGACTCCAATTTTCAGTAAACATCCAGAAATGTTTCCTCTTTTGAATCTTGCGGTTAGTTTTACCTTTCTAACTTAATACACCATTAGAAACAATTGCAAACCTCAGGTAGAACATCCATTGTAGTATATTCTAACCAGTGGCGTAGCATGGACATTTCGGGTGGGAACGCCAAGTCTGAAGGAAGGGTCGGCCCTTTCTTGCTAAATAATTTACTTATGGTATTAGTCGCCACATGTATTGTTTATTTGCCTCAAGTCAGCTGGGTTTTCAATAAAACATCATCCGTGCATGTTTTAGCTAGAAAATTAGATGCCTCACTATGCCACAAATGTTTTGAACTCTGGTATTTTATACCTTTTCTTATATCTTTCTACATGACGCAAGTCATTAAGAAACCTACCTGAATCACAAGCGCCTCTGCACAACAGTAGACGTCATTGTTGTGGATGATCTAACTACTGATTGATTTTGTTTATTTTACTTCGCTTTTCTACCACTTTTGGTTAATTGCGAATATGAATATGAGTGATGATATTGATGAAGGGACACTGACAAAGAACACCCGTGCTCACGCCGGGATTCGAATCAGGTAGCTCTGTCGTCTTGGTGCACTGTGCAAAGCACTCTGACACGGAGGTGGGTGGATGATCCTAATATCGTTCACTCTACTGACGTAACAGTGCCGATTAGTAATTCAGACACTGTTTATTACATCTTGAGAATGCTGATAAACATTTTAAAATAATTTTGTCCAGAGACAATTCGATGTTAAGAGTTTTCAAATGAATGCTAAACATTTCCATTGACACAATATTAAGCAGTTAGATAATAACGAAAAAATAATAACAATAAAAATAATAATAGTTTTGCGGGTTAAGTGGTAGAGCAGCCACGAGGACTTCACCAACTTATTTGACAAAAACTGTGTTGATCTTTTAGTTTCTAATGCACATCGCTGTTTTCGTGCGATAAATTATACAATGCAGTGGCCATTAAGAAGCGGTATATTTGAGATTGGTAAAGTTACGTCAGTCAATATTGCATATTGCAGTATCACATAGCACAAGTTGCATGAGCGCGAAGAACCAGGTAGGAATTCTACCGCTGTCGTCTGCTGCAGAAGGCAGGAAGGGTCACATGAACAAATCACGTAGCCCTCTGCTCCATACGCTGGCGTATGAGAGAGCATTTGCACGCGTACTGTAGACATCGAAGCTTTCCCTCCAGAAAGGCAGCAAGGAATATAGAGTTCTTTACGCCGAACCTGCTCGGTGTCCGGCCAGGAAAGGCATTGAAAAGAGATGCTAGAACGAGTGTTGAGAGTGGAGCGTTGCAAGCGGATCGTGAAAAATAGCTATTATAATGCCATGAAGGTCAAACATATATGAAATTAGTCAAGATTTACTTTATATTCACAACATTTACGCATTTTTGAAATTTTAAATCAGGGAACGCCGGGCGTACGGGTGTATTATAATGCTACGCCACTGGTTCTAACATATAATCAAAGTATAGTGAATGTTAAGTAGGCCATAAGTAGGAAATATTGGATTCAAGTACCTCATTCTATCAATCTACAATGGGCATTCACTTCAATATTTCATTGATTAACATTTCTCTTTGGGAAGAAGTACTTTGTAAGGTGAGAAGGGAGCAAACCTTGTCCCATCACACCTTCTTACAAAGCACCCTGAACATGAATATTGGTATGACCACTTCCCGGTGAGCAATGAAGAGTCTGTAAAATTTCACAAATGATGAACTCCAGAAGGGGTTGGCTTTCCTTTTATATTATGCTTGAGTTGACAAGTGCACCCAAGAGATGTACCAGAAAGTGTCCTCAACTATTTCCAAATAAGCTTTGTCTGTTTGCTTGAAAACAAAGCACATTTTGTCCAGGACCCAGTTGTGAATTTATCACATTCATAAACGCAGCACAAAGTAATGAGGTATCAATTAAAGAAATTACAATTACATATAATTACTGTTAATATTTTACTAAGAAGAGCACCAAAAAAGCAACTCGTAACTTTTAATTATGTTATTCCTAACCTTGTTGTAAATGTCTACTCTATCAGCATTATTGAAGTCAATTATGTCGAGATAACAGGTATAAATAAGAATGCTCATGTTCCACAATATTGATCTTCTGAAATACTCTGTGGAAATATAGATTTTTACATGTCATTAGATTTAATAATAGTAATTTTTTTTAAAAAAAATCTTACATCAATAGTAAAAGCGTTATTGTAAAAAATATAAGGAAACTCACACAGAATCCACAGAAAATGAACTTGCATATCTTCTTCCAAATGCTTCTTCCAACAAATGGGGATATTATTATTATAAAAATAATGAAGATTCCAAAATAGAACATAAATTCTGAAACCCCTCCATTGGCAGATTGAACCTTTGATTCACTGTTGGATTGAGCCAGTGTTTCTGAATTTCCAACTGAAAGTAGAACAAAATAAAATCTGCACAATTTGTAAACATTAAGCAACATCATCAAAAAATATATAAACTATCATGAAATTACATGTATTACAGTGATAGGTCTGAAGTGGAAAGGAAGACGAATGTAAAAATCTAGTTACAACATGGTGTCTTAGATAACATTCACATCATTTGAACTCGGAAGATAGTGTAGTTGAAAAACAGGTAACAGTAAGGTGTAAAACAAGGAAAAATCATTAAAATGGTGGTCTGTCACGATTGTGAAAAAGTTAAGTGGGAATTAGGAAAACTACAACTTGAACTGCAAATGAAAAGTGAAATTATAAGAATCCTCGAAGAAGATAAATTAGAACTGTTGAAAGGAGAAAGAGAAAAAAAAAAGAAAATAGTAATAGTACATGGTCATAAGTGGTAAAAAGAATCATACAGAGAAAATCTACCTCCACAAACTATGTAGGCAATCGTGGTGTAACAACTACTTTCTCTCATCAAAACCCGTATGAAGTGCTAATCAATGCAGAAGTAAGCCCCCAAACAAATTTGAATTTGAATTTGAATTTATTTTTCTTCCGTTGACCCTTGTTTAAAAGGGCATGGAAAACGTCAAGATACATAATGAAATAATAATTAGTTAAGTACATCATAGGAAAAAAGAAGAAACATTGTGTAGTACATTACATCACTACACCAAAGTAAAAATTAACAAATACACTTCATTACACTACAATAAAAATAAAAAAAACATTATCATTGTTGCATGATTGAAATAAGAATACAATTAAAATACATATTTTTTAGTACATTGGCCTTGTATTGTCTTGTTCCATGACTTTTCCAATACTGTAGAGAGCTCTATCTGTCAAATATTTTTTTATTGTTTGTATTTGTTTATGTTTTGGAGATATCAGTTTTATGTCATGAGGCAGTTGGTTGTAGAATATTTTTCCGGCATTCATTGGTGATTGTTTTGAGATATTGAGTCTGTGTTGGTTCTGGTAATAATTATCTTTCCCCTTTCTATTGTGGTTATGTAATTGGTTATTTTTAGTCATGATTCCAGTATTTATAACAAATGTTATAGCCTTATAGATGTGTACGGAGTATATTGTCATTATTTGTTTCTCCCTTAATAACTCTTTGCAAGATTCCCTACAGCCTAGTTTGTACATTATTCTAAGTGCTCTCTTTTGAAGTCTCAGTATTCTGACAGTATTATTATAAAATGATCCACCCCAAGCTATTATGCCATATTGAACATAGGGGTAAATTAGTCCATAATATATGCATTTGTTAATTTCTGTTAAATTATATTCAGCCATTTGTTTTAGCAGGTATAGATTAGATGATAATTTACTGCAGATGTTGTTAATTTGTTTTCCCACGTTAATATTTGATCTAGTGTTATGCCCAAAAACTTTACTGAAGATACAGTTTCTATGAGCACATTGTCTATGCATAGTGTTTGTGACTCAAAATCCATGTTTCAGATTGTATTGAATATCATAAATTTTGTTTTATTGTTTTTTATTATTAATCCATGTGAAGTTAAGTATTGTGCCAGTTGGTTTATGGTGATAAAAGTGTTTATTTCAAACTTCCTAGGGTCGATACCTCTGGCAAGAACAGTTGTGTCATCTGCATAGGTCACAATTTTTGTGTTTGGGTATTCTGGTACATTGTTTATGTACAAAATAAAGAGCAGGGGCCCCAGGATTGGTCCTTGGGGTACCCCCATTAACACTTTCCTACTTTGTGATTTAAAGTTAGTGACTATACCATGCATGTTGTAGCTTATTTGAGTAATTTGCATTCTGTCCTGTAGATAAGATTGTATAAGTTCATAAGCTATCCCTCTTATTCCTATATTGCTTAGTTTGTCCATAAGCAGGTCATGTTTTACCTATCAAATGCCTTGGAAAGATCTAGATATATAGTGTTTGCAGCTTCGTGTTTCTCTAATGTTTCGGTTACATAATCGATTAACTGTGCTATCGCTGTGTTTATTGATTTCCCTTTCTGGAATCCATGCTGGTTTCTGTTTATTATGTTATATTTGTTACAAAACTTTATAATATAATTTTATAAAATTTTTTTCCAATATCTTTCAAAAAGCAGATGTTAGGGAGATAGGTCTGTAGTTCTCAATGTCTATTGCAGCTTCTCTTTTGAATATGGGTATCACTGTGCTGTGTTTTAGAACTTTGGGGAATGTACCAACTTTTATTGAATTGTTGACTGCATACAGCAGGGGTTCTAAAATAGGTTCTGAGCAGGATTTAATAAGTTCAGCTGACCATTCATCAGGTCCGTGTGATTTTTTTGTTTTTTAAACCTTGTATAACTTTTTTTAACTCATTAGCACTTACTTCTGGGATATATATACTGTTTGGCCGATATTCCTCAATTGGGATCTCTAGTGTTTTGTCATTATTTTCATTCTCTCTGTTTGTGTTGGTTAAGTTTATAAAATATTCGTTGAATATGTTACATATGATATTCGGGTCAATTACTTCAGTGTCATCCTTGATGACTTTTATGTTTGCTTTATCATTGTTTGTGTTTGATACACGGTGATTGTTTACTATTTTCCAAATGGGTTTTTGTTTATTAACAGACTTTTTTATTTGTTTACTGAAAATATTTGATTTTTGATTCTTTATGGCTTTCTTGAATAGTTTTTTTACATTTTTGTACTATTTCTGGTGCTTAGTGTATTTTGTAATTCTAAATTTTTCATATTCTATTTTCATATTACTTTTCAAAAGTATAATTTCTTCTGTTAGTGGCACTTTCTTCTTATTAGGGTATATTTTTTTTGTTGTTTTGGGACAAGCTACATTAAAATGATATGTTAAGTGGCTTATTAGCAATTCCCAGATATCATTCGTGTCAGTTAGTTGGTAATGCAACGCCCTACTTAAACACAATTTCTAACAAAAAAAACTAAGAATGCATTGAAACTGAATACAGGGAAAATAACCCCCAAAGTGATGGTAAACACTCTCCCAATTCAAAATAGAAACAACCTTTCACGAAAAAGAAAAATTCTTATATTTGCGGATAGTCATGGACATGATTTAGCTGCTCATGTAAAAAGTATTTCAACCAATGTAGTGTGTAGTGCAATGGTGAAACCAGGTGGTGAAACACAACAGCTAACCACAGAATAGCAAAGGACTGTAAATCCTTAGGATCTGAAGACTATGTTGTGTTATTGAGTGGTACAAATGATGTGTCCAAAAATCAAGGTCAGAATGTCGTAAGCACAATTAAACACACCCTGAAACAACTAACACATACAAATGTCATCGTATGCAATATCCCATTTCGTCATGACCTAATAAGTACCTCTTGTGTAAATAGTGCAGTAAAAGAAGTAAACAATCAACTGGAATCAATGTGCAAGAGATTCAGGAATGTGAAATTGCTGAAACTCAACATCGCAAATAGAAGTCTACACACAGAACATGGTCTACATTTTAACAAGAGGGGAAAGCTCTACATTACTCAGTGTTTAGTAAACTTGTGCAATGGAAATACCTTCCCAGTTCAACATAGCATACCTCTGAAATGGAAATCAAGTGAAGAAAGTGAGGAGAATGGTATAAACCAAAGGGAAATTGAGGAAGAAACACATTCTTCCATGGTAGAAGTACAATCTGAAAACAGGGATTGTGCTATAATCAGTTATGACACCAAAGATAGCAGTGAAAAGTGTAGTGAAAAAGTGAATGCTCCAAATGTATGGTCATCTCAACGGAAGAAGTGAACTGAAAACTGAAAACTGCGAATCCAAGAGGGAATGATTACAGTTCTCCATAACAATGTACAGAGCATTTACAACAAAATTGACCAATTGGAAATAATGCTAAGTGAGTGCACACCAGATATATTCGTAGTTACTGAACATGGTCTCAGGTCTGAAAATTATAAATTATGCACAATTACAGGTTACAATCTACATTCAGTTTACCACAGGTCAATTCCAAAAGTGGTGGCACTGCGATCTTCATAAAAAATAGTGTACAAAATATCAAAAAAGTGTTAAACCTTGACAAATACTGTATGGAAAATATACTAGAAGTTAGTGGCGTAGGATTAGATACATTTAAGATTATAGCAGTATGTAGATCAAAAAACAGTGACATAAATCTCTTTGTAAATGCTTTGGACAACATGCTAAACCATCTGACAAAGAAACATAACAAACTATTAATAGTTGGAGATATAAACATAAATCTTCTAAAACAAGACAAAAACAGTGCTCAATACTTGGATACCTTGAAGTCAAACAACCTAACTCAAATAATTCAAGAACCAACTCGAATAACAGAAAGTATAGAAACCCTGTTTGACCATGTAATAACAAACATACAATCAAATCCTATTAAAGCTGAAGTCCTACATACCCTTATCTCTGACCACACATCTCAAAAAATTACAATACAAGGAAAAAGGTTAGAATACTCAAAAAGTTACACAATAGAATGTAGGGATACATGTGAGCAAAATATAGATTATCTTAAATACCTCTTACATCAGGAAAATTGGATAGACCTTTACCAACTAACTGACACAAATGATATCTGGGTAATAAGCCACTTAACATATTATTTAAATGTAGCTTGTCCCAAAGCAACAAAAAAGAATATACCCTAATAAGAAGAAAGTGCCACTAACAGAAGAAATTATACTTTTGAAAACTAATATGAAAATAGAATATGAAAAAATTAGAATTACAAAAGCACCAGGAAAAGTACAAAAATGTAAAAAAAACTAATCAAGAAAGCCATAAAGAAACAAAAATCAAATATTTTCAGTAAACAAATAAAAAAGTCTGTTAATAAACAAAAACCCATTTGGAAAATAGTAAACAATCACCGTGTATCAAACACAAACAATGATAAAGCAAACATAAAAGTCATCAAGGATGACACTGAAGTAATTGACCCAAATATCATATGTAACTTATTCAACAAATATTTTATAAACTTAACCAACACAGAGAGAACGAAAATAATGACAAAACACTAGAGATCCCAATGGACAAATATCGGCCAAACAGTATATACATCCCAAAGTAAGTTCTAATGGGCTAAAAAAAAAGTCATACAAGGTTTAACCCGGGAGAGGCCACGCAGGTCACCATGACCCGCACCTAAGTTTTCCTTCTTGACAATTCCGTTAGGGTCCGCAATAAGCGATTGGTGCTTGTAGTAGCTTCCTACCTTCTGTTGTCCTTTACCCCCCTGCAGACGATCTTTAGTTTGCGTTCAGGTGTCGGCAGGAAAGGGTGTGTGCGGGTTACAGTGACACGCAGCGACTGTTAACGTTTGCGCAAATAGTCAAGGCTCAGTTTGTTGCAGTAGCGTGGCATTGTTGCATCGTGCATTGTTTGAATTTCTGTGTGATGGATCCAAAAGCTATAGATCGAATTCGTCGTATGCTGAACGATGGGGTGTCAGAAGACAAAGAAGGCCAAGAATTAGAGTGACGAGAGCGATATTGGAAGTGACGTTGACAGGGAAGAAGAAAACAGAGATAAGGTCTCGTCTGGAAATTCCAAATCTCAGCAGAAAACTGAGAACTGACATCCTCGAACTTTTGAAAGATCATGTTCAACCATCTCCTAGTGATGACCAGGAACAAGGAACTTCAAGTAAAAGAAAAAGATGTGGAAAATGTCCGAGAACTGGCAATAAGACTTCCCAATGGTGTCTGCTTTGTCAGGTACCAATCTGTGGGAAACATGAAAAAATCACCTGTGATGACTGTTTGGAAAGAAGCAAATTATAAGGTATTTCACATGAAAATGTACTGTACATCTTTACTGATTGTATTACTATTCAAAAAATTGTAATTCTTTGTTTTTTCTAAAGCTCTCTAGTGATTACTTGAAACAATCACAGAAATGTTGCATTTATTCAATATGTAATTCCAAATAACATTAGAAATAAAAAATTCAGGAAACATAAATTTATATATATATATATATATATATATATATATATATATTGATTTGTCAAATAGGTTAAAAATAATATCCGAAGAACAAAACATAGAAAAATATTTACATGTTAAAAATATAAAAGTTTAAAAATAATTGCGGTTCACAGTGACCCACCGCGACCACATTAAGTTGTGAAATGGGCGCAACCTCTCCCGGGTTAAAAAACAAAAAATCTAACGGACATGATGAATGGTCAGCTGAACTTATTAAATCCTGCTCAGAATCTATTTTAGAACCCCTGCTGTATGCAGTCAACAATTCAATAAAAATTGGTACATTCCCCAAAGTTCTAAAACACAGCACAGTGATACCCATATTCAAAAGAGAAGCTGCAATAGACATTGAGAACTACAGACCTATCTCCCTAACATCTGCTTTTTGAAAGATATTGGAAAAAAATTTTATAAAATTATATTATAAAGTTTTGTAACAAATATAACATAATAAACAGAAACCAGCATGGATTCCAGAAAGGGAAATCAATAAACACAGCGATAGCACAGTTAATCGATTATGTAACCGAAACATTAGAGAAACACGAAGCTGCAAACACTATATATCTAGATCTTTCCAAGGCATTTGATAGGTAAAACATGACCTGCTTATGGACAAACTAAGCAATATAGGAATAAGAGGGATAGCTTATGAACTTATACAATCTTATCTACAGGACAGAATGCAAATTACTCAAATAAGCTACAACATGCATGGTATAGTCACTAACTTTAAATCACAAAGTAGGAAAGTGTTAATGGGGGTACCCCAAGGACCAATCCTGGGGCCCCTGCTCTTTATTTTGTACATAAACAATGTACCAGAATACCCAAACACAAAAATTGTGACCTATGCAGATGACACAACTGTTCTTGCCAGAGGTATCGACCCTAGGAAGTTTGAAATAAACACTTTTATCACCATAAACCAACTGGCACAATACTTAACTTCACATGGATTAATAATAAACAACAATAAAACAAAATTTATGATATTCAATACAATCTGAAACATGGATTTTGAGTCACAAACACTATGCATAGACAATGTGCTCATAGAAACTGTATCTTCAGTAAAGTTTTTGGGAATAACTCTAGATCAAAAATTAACGTGGGAAGAACAAATTAACAACATCTGCAGTAAATTATCATCTAATCTATACCTGCTAAAACAAATGGCTGAATATAATTTAACAGAAATTAACAAATGCATATATTATGGACTAATTTACCCCTACGTTCAATATGGCATAATAGCTTGGGGTGGATCATTTTATAATAATACTGTCAGAATACTGAGACTTCAAAAGAGAGCACTTAGAATAATGTACAAACTAGGCTGTAGGGAATCTTGCAAAGAGTTATTAAGGGAGAAACAAATAATGACAATATACTCCGTACACATCTATAAGGCTATAACGTTTGTTATAAATACTGGAATCATGACTAAAAATAACCAATTACATAACCACGATACAAATGGGAAAGATAATTATTACCAGAACCAACACAGACTCAATATCTCAAAACAATCACCAATGAATGCTGGAAATATATTCTACAACCAGCTGCCTCTTGACATAAAACTGATATCTCCAAAACATAAACAAATACAAACCAAAAAAAATATTTGACAGAGAGAGCTCTCTACAGTATCAGATAATTCATGGAACAAGACAATACAAGGCCAATGTACTAAAAAATATGTATTTTAATTGTATTCTTATTTCAATCATGCAACAATGATAATGTGTTTTTTATTTTTATTGTAGTGTAATGAAGTGTATTTTTTTAATTTTTACTTTGGTGTAGTGATGTAATGTACTACACAATGTTTCTTCTTTCTTGTTATGATGTACTTAACTAATTATTATTTCATTATGTATCTTGACGTTTTCCATGCCCTTTTAATCCAGGGTCAATAGAAGAAAAATAAAATTCAAAATTCAAATTTAAATCCTGAGTGACCATTTCCTGACACCAGCTGGAGCAACTAGTATGAGTGACTTGCCTGCTCCTCCTCACTCCAACAACTGCCGTCGTTCTCCTCATCGTCACTGCCCGCACTACTTTCGCCCTCTGTGTCACTGTCCTTGAAATTTATTATAATTGGGTCCAAAATATTGTATCGACCTATTTCCCTTACAAAATCGTTTTCCTGTAATTTTTGTGCATGTTTAGCACAAGCGGTCCATTGTTCTTGTGTTCCATTGTCAAGTTCTTCGTTTAAAAAGTCTTTCAACTTCCACAATTTTGAATGTACTGTTTCTATTGGCAACCTGACGCTTTCTTTGAGCCCACACAAGCTCAATTGCATTGTACTGACAATAGTATGGCGGCAGTCGTATTATATGATGCCCCCTTTCATTAGCAAGTTGATCGAGCTCATATCTTTTTTCCTGATTTGTAAATGGCAGAACACGTTGTAATAATTCTGCGTTAGTTTCTGTTTGTGAAAAATTTATTCCGCGTTGCTGTAACCATTATTGAATGTCAGTTTTGCGAGTAGAGGTGTTCGGAATTTTGTTAACTAATACGGAATGATAACTTGCATTATCCATAATAATTATGCTTCCTTCTTCCAAGTAATTAATGAATCTGTTCAGAAATCAGTCTTTAAATGTATAAGCTGTCATTTCATTGTGATAATCTGATGTCAATTTTGATCGAAATACCCACTTACTCTCTGGTAAAAATCCCGTTTTCGCCGAACCTACAGTATATGGCACACGATAAGATGGCTGGCTACCTTTCCCTACGGGTACCTTTAACCCACCATTTCTTGAGGAATCTTGCCAAATACATTTTAATGTTTGGTTTTGGTTTACGCATGTCTCGTCAAGGTAAAAGATTGGTCTCGAATCACGAGACATTCCGTCCCGGGTTCGATACCCGGTGGAGGCACAAGTGGTTCGGATCCCACTTTAAACTGTAGGTCCAGTCCCGATTAGCCTTACTGTGCATAAAGTGGACTTAAAACACCAACTCAACTCAACTCAACGAGACATTCCAATTTCTTGCATTGTACGAAGGAATTTTACCCTGGACGTAACAATGTCACTTCTCTCCATCAGAAATTTACGACTGTTGTTGGTTTTCCTGTACTTGAAGCCTAATTGTTTCAATATTCTCATGGTGGAAGTTGTAAACCCTTTGTAAGATATTTTGACCCGTAAAGAGTACG
The DNA here is from genome assembly GCF_977018435.1 of Lepisma saccharinum. Taxonomy (NCBI): domain Eukaryota; kingdom Metazoa; phylum Arthropoda; class Insecta; order Zygentoma; family Lepismatidae; genus Lepisma; species Lepisma saccharinum. Next base: position 90,417,452 of record NC_139230.1, read on the forward strand.
TTATCTTTTTGACAGTAGGAAATTCGCCACGATCGTAAGATTCAAAGACAGTTCTACGAACTACGTCTTTTTCAAAGTCATCTAAGTTTGTCTTTCTTTTCGGTACGTTAATGTGCTTTCTATGTTATTGAATCATTGGAGCAGGCCACGATCCACATTGTTTTGCCCCTGAACATATCCGAGCTTGGTTCACACCGCAAGCTTGAGCTGTTAGAGCTTGACACTTCTTATAGTAAATTTTAGTTCTCTCTTCTTCACTCGAACATTTTTTTTAAAAAAAATGTACGGCTGCAAAATCACCTGTCGTGCCTGGCTTCGTACAACACTGTATTTTTTTGTCTTCTCTCCAGTGGCGTCGCTAGGCCATCTGCTTTGAGGAGCTGCAACCAGATACATGACTTACTACTATTGTAAATAGTTTTAATGTTTGAAAATAGCAAAGTGATTAATAAGACACTAACATATAACAAACATAAGGAATTAAAACTAATATAGACTTACTGCATTAATTTTTATGAAAACAGATGGATATTCTTGTCCTGTTTTTCTAATGTTGGTGAACTATGTATCAGCTGTACTCTGCGGTTCGAATTTCTTGCAAAATTATCAATAACACAATCCCTGGAACAAATCCTGAGGACGTCTATGACGTCCATAAAACCCGAAATTTCTTTCATAGATGTACAATTTATTGTACTTAGTTTTAGCCCTAAATTTATACGCACACCTCTACTATGAAACCTCATTCTGTGAAAAAATATGTACCAATCTTTTAAGCCCCCTCCCCTTCCCTTTGTTTCCTGAAAAAAATCTATTTGCGGAAACTGAGTATGTGTCATGACTTCGGTGAACCCCCAGGAAAATAATGCACGAGTCGCGCCTGCATGAGAAGCACATTTCTCGTGATCTTTAAATTTTCTATAGCCTTTTTCCAGTTACGAACACCGATACTTGTAAATGCAGGATCTGCCTTACCTGTCTGCCCTACGAACTGTCTCCAGGGAAAACAAAAGGCTGCATCGTGATTAACACTGTACTCAATCCACCGGAAACTTTTGTACCATACTTCATTTAAACACCTATTTAGGCCCTTCGCTTTTACTGCCTAAATCTGAAGTGATGAAACTCTCGACTTCTTTTGTAGATTAACTTGGAGTGGGAGGACATGTTTCCGATTCAGCTGGTGCAGTTGAAGCAGGTACCTTATCTTCATCGAGACAATCTGTGGCTGTGCTGCATTCGCTTAAAGCTTCCGATTTCAGGCGCTTACTTCCAATAATCAATTTGTCCATTGTTGTACGAACAACAGTAAATGTCACAAAAAGCATTGATAACAAACGCACAATATCACAAACTCCGTAACACAAAACGCACCACTACCGTCTCCTCGCGCAGCAACCGTTGTGGAAATAGAACAAATGACGGCGATCGTTTGCTGTTGCCGCCTAAAGACATGGCGTGTCAGATGTAAGATCGTGGTTTAAAAAAAACTATGTCACAACGAAAAGATTCTTTCCCAGAATATGTATCTAGAGGTATGTTCCTGCATTAACAATTGTTCAAATATGTTTTCTCGAAATACTGTATGTAATAATAGCTAAAAATTGGGGGGGCTTATCAGCCCCCCCAAAAAGGGCCTAGCGACGCCACTGCTTCTCTCGCTACCAGCCTACCACTACCACTTGGTTTACTCAACGACATGCTCCACACACCCACTAAACCAGTTACGTGCGGTGATGTCGACACTTGGGGTAGCCCAAGGGAGGTTGGTGTTGGTCATAATGCCCCTCCCCCCTTTAGGGCCCAGTATTCCTAAAAATAGAACATCAAAGAAAGGAAAGGATTGCAAAATGAGGAAGGACTACTGAAAAGAAGCACGTGTTAATCCCACCCACTTTCGAAAATCCAAAACATGTTGATTTGACTATTAAGCCAGAGATCCTGGGTTCGAACCCCGACCTGGGCATGGGTGTTATTTGTGTTTGTTCCTTCATCAATTTTATCGTACCATCTTGACGATTAGCCAAAAGTGTATGAAAAGCGAGGTAAAACAAACCAAATGAAACAATCAATCAATGATTTGATTTATGCTACTTAGCGTCGCTATCACATTTGGTTAATCGTGGAGATGGTACAATACAGTTAATGAAGAGACAAACACATAAAACACCCATGCCGAGGTCGGGGTTCGAACCCAGAACTCCTGGTGTCATAGCGTGCAGTGATAACCACTAACCCGCGGTTGGTTGGTTTGGTGTTTAAGTTCACTTTATGTACATAACATCTAAACGGGACTGGACCCACAGTTTAAAGTGGGTTCAAAACCACTATGTGCGTCCACCTGGTACCGATCCGGGGCCACTTGCACTCTCCCACGGAGGTCGGCCGACAACAAAGATGAGTGGAACGCTCTAACTATTCCGATACTGCGTATTTACTCAGTGGTACGTAAATTTCAATTGGATTTTTGGAACACCATATTTGCATATGATTAACGTTTTTCCAAAAAATTTGCATTGCTTGATTTCCCTAATTTCTTCAATTCAGGATCTCGTTACTGAAGGATCCGGGCTCGAGCCCTGGCCTGTGCATGAGTGTTCCTTTGTAACCACTCTTCTTCCGTTTAATTTAATCAACGTTCATCGTCATGGCAGAAGTTAGGTAAAGTGATGGAAAAGCAACGCTAAAGAAAGGAAAAAGAAAATACAAATTATTTCCTCCCAGTGCATCTTCAGGGCACTGTGAAATCAGGAGTCCAGAGTTCTCTGTTTATGATTGTCCCTCGTGACTTGCATAAGCTCATTAGCTACGTATCGCGATTAAATCTATAGGTACAGCAAGAAAAAGTGATGGAAGGTGGCAAAAATTAAATATATTAGAGGGGATAAACAGGTAACAAAACACACTTTTTTGTAGTTTCTTCAACAATATTCATTTGGCTTTTTTAGTTCTGGGATACATTTTATATTCCAAATTACTGTATTTCATTATTCACTGCAGAGTACAACACATAGGAACAAGAATGCGCGCTCGTCACTGGTTCGAATCCTGGCCTGAATTGTTCTTTGTGAGGTCCCTGCATGAATTTCATTATATGATCACTCATTCTCATTTTCGCGATAACCAGATGTGGCAGAAAGGTGAAGTAAAATAAACCAAACCAACAACAACAATTAGAACGTGCGTTTTCTTGCCCAAATTAAAACATCCGTATTTATGACTGTTTAGCTTACCCATTTTTTTTATTGGAGGCCAAATTATTAGTATATTTAAATAAAACACTACTAAAACGAGAGCGAGAGAGAACGTGAGCAAATATTTGTTATTTAATCATTATATATTCCATATTTGAAAAAAAAATAAAAGAAACCATAACATTTTTGTCTGCACATAATACAAGTACGTTCCCATTCATATATAAATAAAACTACATCCCATATTATATATGCATATTGTACAACGTTTAAAAGGTTGTGTAAATACAGAGAACATAAGTGCTGCAGAAAATTTTCCCCTGAGTTCTTTAGAGGATTTACAAAGGAATCGAAGGGAAACCTATCCCCTATCTGTCTTACAGAAGATAGACTGGAGGACCTGAAACCACGGGCTTTCAACCATGGGAGCGGGTCGAGGGGACAAGGGAGGTGCAGGCAGAAATCTTCCCTTTCCCTTCGGACGGTTGTCTATACCTGGATCTGGTAAGGCGGAAGAAGAGTCAGCTAGGGTATTCAGCTTTGCCAGCTGATCACATCGAGGGACGAGAGGCGCGTGGAAAGAAATGTTGCATATGAACTGAGGCTTCAAGATAATAAATATTGTGATTTGAAAATAATTAGAGACGTGAGATTGATTGATCTATCTCTGCTAGACTAGCTACTCCTCAGTACACGTCACTGCACTAAACACACGCAAGAAACGAACAGTGACAACTTCTTCTTCTACCATCACGAACGTGTCCTCTTCCCTTCGCTAATCAGAAAGTTTCGGAATGCAACGAACGAAGGGAGAGCAAAAACGATACAATGCAAAAACGTTTATAATAACATTGCTTCTACAGAGGGAGCGGTATAAGCTACAATCACGCTTGTTTTTCGTACATACTCGTAAATTCATTATCTTTCCATCTGTTGAACTACTGCCTCTTGAAATAATCTATTTATATCCGAGCGCCAGGTACACGATTTAGTAGCGAGGTGAAACAGGTTCTGAACTAGGCAACCTCGCACGTCTGTGATTCGCTGGTGCTGTTCAGCCGTTCAAAGCCATATACAGGAGATTTTACGCGCACTTTAGAGGCATTGATCTTCCCTGCCAACACTTTCACTGTCACTTGATCCTTCATGTCACGCAGGGAAAGACGGAGTGGTCCTCCAATATGCCTCAACTCATCATATTCCCAGTTTAGATTTTCAGGTCATAGATAACACTGCCCAACAAAAAAATATTTTTTGTGCCTTGGTTTCTAGGCTTTTTCCTGGGGTATTTGGGGGCCGCTGATTCCGAAAATTGCATTGGATAGACTGCGTCAGCTCTAGTTTCTTAGATATGGATATGGTATAATACATATATATGAATATATACAATTTTAGTCCGCTCTTTAGAAGATCATTTCTGCAGAATCGGGATGTCATGACAAGCTTTCTTGGAATTTAATGTATTTAAATTACCCACATTAATTGAAATGTAATTGACCTTTGTTTCACAACTATTCCCACTCATATCATTTCATTTTGCGGATCGAACACCGTAGACGTTATGACTACTTCAAGGTGAAGTTGCTTGAATCATCCCGACGTATTTCGCTATATTTGTGGCAAGTACGATACCTGTTTCCAAGTTTGTTAAAATAGCATATGTAGGTTATTTTGGTGTTCAGCTTGGAGATCAGAATAAGCTACAGGCGCCTCATATTGTATGATAAATTTGTATGGAGCATTTACACAACAGGACAAATGGAATGAGGAACTGCCTGAAATTTGGAGTACGAATGATTTGCAGGTAACCGAAAACCACTTTGGTGACTGTCATTTTTGAAAATCCCGAAGGTGAAATGTGGGTTCTTCTGTAAAATTTGACAGGAGTGGTCTTACGAGAAGTGCTACAATTTTGATCCTTCACAGCCTCTGTATGTGTGCAAAGAGATACTCGGTACTTGAATTTCTGACACTTGAATTCTTCTGCTTGACTGAAGAAACTCGGCACACTTCAAATTAAATTCCATTGAGAATTCATAACACTGTGGCTTCTCTTCTTCCTTTCTGCTAATATCTTGGCAGCAATTCAACTGGGCCATCTTACACTTCACACTTCTTGCTGTCACTCCACAACAACCTCTTCTGCGTTCCCAGTATTTTTCTTTCTTCAGTAGACTCCGTCGAGGATTCTGGCTTAAGCTTTGGCAACCTAGAGAGGGACTAGCAAGTCACATATTATCACTAGTTCCAAGGTCAAATACACTTAATAACATATGCCAAAACCACACGTGAAAGTCTCTAATATTTCAGCCGAATGAAACAGAATCACTTAAATAGAAGTCACACGCAAAAATCTGTAAAACTTCAGTCATCTGAGACCCAATAACGTAAACTGAAGCTACACGTAAAAGTCTCTGAAGCTTCAGCCGTCCGATACTAAATCATGTAAGCTGAAACCGCACGCGAATCACTAAGTTGAAACCACACGCGAATATAAATTCACAAATCAAGCGATCGAAATTCCTTTTCACTTCGTGCTACCATGATGGGAGCCAAAATTCCTGCTACGTACGTTCAAGTCTGTTTAGGAATTTACCCTCCGCTCGTGAGCAAATAATTCTGGTAATCACCAGTCGTGGTAAACAAAACTTCCTGTTTTACCATAATAAAAGGTTTATTCTTAACAACAGAGGCGTGGCGTGCATGTAACCGCTGTTACCGCAGGTAACAACAAAATATAAAGAATTGAAGAACCTGTCTTAAAATATTATTGCATACATAAACTGGTAATATTGTCGTAAAGTAAATATTGCAGACTGACATTTTTTCTGACACCTGCAAAAGCGAATAGGAGGACTGTTCCGGTACCCTCCTGAGGCAACATGAGGAAAGGGCCCTGAGCCCACGCAAGGAAGACTTCGCGTTGCGGCAAAGACTGTTACGGCGGGAGGAGGAGGCGGGTTATTGCCATGCCTGTTTAGCCGCCACAGTTGCCTGTGATCCTTACCGAATACTGATCAGCGTTGCCATATTAAATTGACAGAAAAGAGGTAAGTCGCCTAATCGGGTCTATCTTACTCTGAAGGTGTCCACTCACACTGGGGAAAAGCAAACTACCAAGTGATATTTTGTATTTACACTAAATATCAGCGATTACGAAAGTCCTTTTTGTCCTTCTTCGACATCATGGGGATGGTCAAAGGGTCCGCTGTCCTTCTAATAATGTCAACGTGAAATTCTATATTTCACACGTGTGTTATTTCGGTTACAGGAATTTGTGATAATTGTTGAAAGAGCCGATTCAAATTGACATAAGTTGTTGCAGGAATGCGATAATTTCGGATTGAAGTAATGTTTTTGAGGTAGCAGCACTGTTTTTGGGTGAAAACATTACTTAAAAGCATGATTTCCCGATTGTTATCTTAGCTTGATCTGAAGTGTCAGGTGTCGCAAGTTCGAATCCTCAGTAAGAAATGGTTATTTCAACGTTTGTTGTTATTCTTTTACTTACATAATTATAAAAATTAATAATTACATACACAAAATAATAATAATAATTTTATTTCAATAATTAACCAAGCATCCTCATAGTCACTCATTACGATTGTCCTATAAAGGGAAAGCCTTAAAGGTAGCAAGTAACGTAAAATGTACGAAATAGTAGTTGTGTCAGAAATGAGATTTCTGTGGATTTTGCGAAACATGGGAGTAGTTAGGAAACAGATGAAGACTAAATCTACTCTACATACGTCTTATTTGAAACGAAAAGTTTCGCGATTTGAGCAAATCTGGTTTCGAAAGAACTAAGATGGCAACAGTAGTAGAACTGGACTTCTTGCAGTGTAAGGTTCGGAAGGAAATATTGGCTATTGGGGAAGCGCCGATGCTGAGAGGGGAGGGGGCAAGGAGGGTGCTTCACATGGTACAAAAGTAAACAACGGTTGACGGGAGGGACTGTGCAGTGCGAATTTTGTGAGTGGTGTATTTCGTCCTTTTGTTGTTTTCGGGCATTGTCAATTAATTAATCAGGAAAAAAAAAATTGACGTAAGCACTGACGTGAAATCGCAAACATTGGTTGTTGACACAATAAACATTAGCCTAATAAAGAAATACGCAATTTAATACTTACAGAAACATTGAAGTAATTAACACCGCTTGTTAATAACTTTACCAAAATCTAGTATTGAATTGCAGTCGTACCAGAATAATATTATACGAACTACTTGGAAGACATGGGGGGGGGGCGCATGAGGTGGGGAGGTGCCCAAGTCTTACGGCTCCTTCCTTAAATGTCCTACTGATAACAGGTAACACTTTTAAAAATCTCACGCCACGCCACTGCTTAACAACAATTTAAAAACCTAAATACACACATCGGTATTGTTTTACATGTTTTCATACTACCGTTATCTAGTTGCCTGTGACATCTTACATATTTAAAAAATAAAAAACGAACAAACACAACCTTCCAACTTAATAGCAGATACAAATTATCGTACAATACAAATTATCGTAACCCCGAAGAACATTCTGAGAAGCCCTATATTGTTTTTGAGAAAATTTTCACTCCCTCCAGAGTCCAGACAGGTATGATGAGATTCTCTTTTAAAATTGAAGCTAAGCGACCATCCCTCTTACACCTATCGTCAGTGAGTTAACAGAAGAGTAGACTGCCCTCTCATGCCACACCTTCACAACAAAAGGTCGTCTGCTTTCCACGACATAAGGCTCTAATCCGCCACTTATCTAGTGGTATGCCGGCCTTCGTGGCGAAGTACTTATCACAGCATGCTACGACCCCAGGGGTCACGTGTTTAAATCCCAATTTGAGCATGGGTGTTATTTGGTAGTGTCTGTCTCTTCATCAATTTCATCAAATCGTCACTCATCCTCATCTTCGCGATTAGCCAAAAGTGGCAGAAAAGCGAAGTAACTTAAAATCAAATAAAATTATCTATTTACTTGTCATACTTCGTCTAAACTGGAACACGTCGATACAAAAATACAGTTCCGTTTATTGTTTTGGCAAGGAGTAAACTGACTACGGTTTGCGATAAGTCGACGTCGCTTACAAGTTTACTGCAGTTCTTCAGTAGTGTCTCATTATGTCATAATCATATATGTTAGATACGTGGTCTTAATAAGGGAACTCTAATATTAGTAAATAATGTATAATTCTTACATTGTGGGTCCATTCTTCCTGCCGTCTGTCCTTTTGTAGACCTCCAACCACTTCCTTGGAGAGCTGACCTTACAATGAGCGTACACGTGCATGTGCCGGGAGTTAAATAATGTCTCACATATTTACATCATCGATCGTGTATTCATTTGAAACAGTACACCTATTGTCTGCTACAAATATTTATAAGGAATAGTCACTGTGTTTCGTTCGCTCCTGTCGGTGGTTTTTGTTCGGAAACAATGGCCAAGGGCTGATATACGGTAAACAACACCCTGAGGAACCGTCTGCGTGCATGACCCAAGAAAGCTGCCTGCATTCCTAACCGGTTAACGAAGATAGCAATACAAACTGTCTTTGTTTATCGTGAATCATCCACTAAATATTGCCACAGTTGGTAACTTAAGGTGGCAGGAATATTCTATACATAAATATATCGTGCGTAATTTACTGATAAGTCGCCGCAACACAATGCAATTATATAGTTTTGCGTGCCTTATTGTCAGATTAAAAAAGGGAATAAATACCCTTCCCCCGCACCATAGAATCTTACTCTATACTTCAGATACCAATTATTAATTTGTATGATTTACATTTTGTGTATGTGAGAGTACATATGAATACATACGAGGCCCTCTCTATTTAAAGAGGGACTAAAAATGATGCATAATACATTTTGCCACAAAACCTTATGAGAAGGTTATTACGTATCCACATATTGTATCAGTAGCTGAAATGTGTAACATTTCAATGTATGAAGGTATAATAGAGCGTAAAATTCGAATTGTAGAAGTACAGGGTGGCACGTAAGTCACATTACACATGGAACTACTTACGGAATGAGGAAAAAATGATCGAAAGAGTTCGCTGATAGTGATATTTCGTGATCACTGATAGGTTGCCGGTGCCATTAGACCTTGCTTTGTGGGGATGGTTAAAACATGATATATTCCTAACAAACGACAGACGTAGCGTGATTGTGGCTGTTTGAGTGAGCTGAATTTTGTGTCACCCAGTATTATAGTGAAAAATAGAGTGGAATCTTATATGCTGCTACATTGTAACATGAATGCTTTGAAATGTTTGAAATCTATAAGAAATATAAAAATCTATGAGCATAGGCGTACCTTGGCGGTAGGAAGTAGGTACTTGCCCCCTCCACCAAAATTTTCAGGTTCATGAAAATTTACAAGATAATGGTAATTTAGTTAACCGCCTGGAAACTGAGGAGCAAAGTAACGAGTATTTTTTATAGTTTTTCGAGTGTAACAGTTATTTATCAAAACAGTCGTGGATGATATTTTTATGGGTTTGAAAACTTGTTGATTCTGTACCCCAAAGTTAAGCTCGAAGTTCTCTTCTGTCCCCTCCAAATTAGCTCCCAAGCTACGCGTATGTCTATGAGAGTTACAGAAAAAGCATGAGAATATGTAGAAATTAAGCATGTTCATCGGAATCCAAGAGTTCTCCCACGTGTCAATACGACCAACCCTCGTATGTAAAATGATTCCGCCAAGCTTCCATCATTTGCCATTTTGAATTTGAGTTATCCTAACATTGAGGAACATTGCCATTAAAAATCTTTCCTGTAGTATTTAATTCCGAGTTAAAACAAAAGTTAAGTGATTGCTGTAGTTCTTTGGTATAAATGGAGGGTCATTTTTACCGTGTAAACACAAGAAAAGAAAAAAGTATTGTGAAGGTCAATTAGGGTAGGGTGGTACATTTTCGATATAGCTACTATTTCGATCATCTGTTCTAAAAAGTCAAATGTTTTTCTTCCTGTTACTGACAACGCTGATTTGAGGAGTGAGAGTTGTTGCGCGTGGTGTCAGGTGTGTTGTGCAGAAACATCGAGAAATTCTACGGAAAACCCGGAGAAACAGACGTAATTTTGTATGGCAAGGTGAGTACTTTGTGGATAGAATAGGTGCTTTGTATATAAACGTCTGCCTGTCATTTTGCGTGCCCTGTGTTTATGCGTGAACGTAGGACAGCGAAATTAAGGTCAAACTTGGACAAGCATGTGGTGGTTGTAGCATGTGACATGTGTAGCCATATGGTGAGAGATAAGGGAACTGCAGAAATATTTGTTTCCATGCACAAAGTGGTACATTTTCGATTAGCGGAAATGGTGCAATTTCGATCAGCGAGGTAATCAGTTTTAGTTCCATTACCATAACGCGTGCAACACATTACTTCACAATGTAAATGCGTTGTTCAATTTATTGTTACAGATGCGTCGCAAACGAACACCGAAGAAGGTATATCAACAGTATTCGTACCGATTTCTCGAAAATGCCTTACAGAATAATCTAGAGGGACACTTATCTGTACTCGGAGCATCGCAACTTTATCATGTTTCATTTGCCACCCTCCAAAACAAACGAACGAAGGCACGTCAAGAAGCAGCGGATATTCCTTCCCCTTCCAGGATTGATGTTGGCCATCCAACAGTTTTCTCCATGCAGATGGAAGACGCAATTGTGGAGATAGTGATGTATTTGGAAGGTCAAGGATTGGGATTGACACCGAAGGAAGTGCAGGTAACTGCGTATCTTTTTGCAGTAGAAAATAATATGACCCACCCTTGGGGTGAGAACAATATTGGTGGAATAGATTTTTTTCTGGCATTCATGAGAAGACATCCCACACTGACGTTAAGAAAACTGCAAGGCTTATCAAGATCTTGTGCTCAGGGATTAGACAGAACAGACACTGAACAGATTGAATGTAAGAACAAATATACATATACTGGTATATATAATGCAATGAAAGAAAGGTTTACATGTAAATTATTGATCATAGGCATCTAATGTTTGTTGCTTTCGTCTTTAGTACATATATATATATATATATCAGTAATCTGGAAAAATGAATAATGTAATAAAAATAATTATAAAGTGATTAAAATAATGACATTTTAAGAGTAATATGCACACAGTTGCTATAGGTCTTTTCAGTTCTTACAACTGGCGCTCTAGAAGCTGGCAAGGGAAGTGGGGAGCGGGGAAGTAACCAATCCATCACGATAAGAAACGCAGCAGCCTGTAGAACGAGGTTCACGTAGTACTTATTTCCACCACGTTGTATCTCTGGGCGCCACCGCTGTTGTCTGGTTGGTCTCCGGCTAAATCCCCGCTCCCCACTTCCCTTGCCAGCTTCTAAAGAGCCCACCGTAAGAACTGAAAAGACCTATAGGTGTTACAGTGGGTATTTATAAAATTAAAAAGTTGCTCGTGATTAAGTGTTTCGTGATAAATAGTTTATGGCTTTTGGTGGATGTTAGAGAGGTAGGTAGGGATTTCCATTCTTTAGTGGCAGTTAAGGTGTACGATTTTCCTTGGGCGGATGTATTATGTACTGAGACTGACAAACATTTTTTCGTCGTGTTACATGTTAATGTCTGCTCGAATTTGTGTTCATTTTCTCAAGGATATATGCAGACTGCTTGTTGAAATTGAAATTGAAATTAAAATTGAAATTGAAATTGAATTGAATTGAAATGTATTTATTTAAGTGTTGTTAACAGATTAACCTTTATACAACACCGTGTGTTTAACATATAGATCCATATTCAAGCGTTTTAGTCGTTACGTAGATCTATGCATAAAAATATTTTACAGAATAAGGTTAGAATGCATAAAAGAGGCTTGCAATAATATACATTCAATATATACATCAGAAATTAAGAAAAGAAGATGTATAAAAGTTAAAACAATTGTTCTTAAAATAGCCTACATTTTTGTCGAATTTAATTTCCATAGATTGGAACATTCACCCACCTGTACTAACGATACCAATTTGTCCATCCAAGTGTTTGATTTCAAGACTGTAGTTGCAATTACTTTATGATGTCTTCTGGTGTTATAATGAGGCACTTTCACGCATAGTTTTTCCAGATTTGTTTTAATATCTATTACACCTGCTAAGATATTCTCAATAAGCTGACGACAGAATATATTTCTTCTACATTCAAGGTTACATAATTTAAGTTGTTTTTTACCTAGATTACTGTATTCATAATAGACATGATACATTTTAAAATATTATACATAAATATACAAACGTGTGTTGAACATTTTCAATTAGCAATGCATCACTTTTGAAATATAACGGATGCCATATTTGACAAGCATATTCTAAGAACGGCCTAACCATGATGGAATGCATGAAGATGAAAAGTTCCAAATTACTGCTTGCTTTTCATTTTCGTATTAGGTTTCCCATAATAGATCTTGCTTTTTTCACAATTATATTTATGTGTGGTGTAAGCTTAGTATCATATATAACACCTAGATCTTTGATATTGTCTACATTCTGTACTGGTACATTGTTAACCTTGTAATTATAGACTGTATATTGTGTTTTCCTGGTATACCTTAGAAATTTAGTTTTATTTACATGAAGTTGCAATTGATTGTTCTGCATCCATTTGTTTATGTTATTTAAATCCTTTTGTAACAAATAACAATCAATAATAGAATTTATTTCTTTGTTCACCTTGGCATCGTCTGCATATAATAAGAGATTGCTACTTGTGACAGAATGTTCCATATCATTTATGGAAAAAGCAAGAACAATAGTGATCCTAGGGATGACCCTTGCGGTACACCACTCTTCATGTTGGCTATGTCTGGATAACAATTGTTAATTTTAACTTTAAATGTTCTGTCCAAGAGGTAGTTTTTTAACCATTTGCAACAACTATCCGAAAACCCAAGTTTATACAGTGTGATTCAGAGATCCCATTACACACTTCTAGGGGTTCTAAAGGAGACTTAGTAGACCAAGTTTTGATAAGGAACCCAAGTCCGGAAACGTACCGTTTTGGTACTACACAGATGACAAGATCGCATAATTTCACATCTCCATCATCATCTAATCGGGCAAAAATGGTATGTGATGTAGTGACACGTTGCGGTAAACGCTCTGCATACAGACGTTGCGCAGCTCTACCATTACGTCCAGCTTCGCCGTAAATGAACAACATGTCGGTGTTCACGGCAAACGTGTATTCAACCATACTGTACTGTCTTCCGCAACGACTGAATAGCAACTGACGTGCGCTGCGACGCCAAAGGTCCCGGGTTCGAATCCCGCTCCGGCTTGGTTGTTTGTGAATGTCATTCATCAATTTCATCATTTCATCACTCATCCCCATCTTCGCAAATTAGCCAAGAGGCACAAAACGCGAAGTAGAATAAACTAAATCAAATCAAAATTAAAAGCAACTGACGTGAAGGTCAAAGCACACTGGATTGTAAACAGAGGACGTTGGTTGCAGCACACATGGCATCAGGTGACTGAAGACGTCGCCCTCCGTCAATGTGGGTTGCCTACCGTGAAGCGGGATGTGTTAAATTATGTGATCTTGTCATCTGTGCAGTACCAAAACGGTAAGTTTCCGGACATGGGTTCCTTAACAATACTTGATCTACTAAGTCTCCTTTACAACCCCTAGAAGTGTGTAATAGGAATTCTGAATCATCCTGTATAATAATATCTCAAGATGTACAGAGTCGAAGGCCTTTCCTATAAACAAATCAAGACATCAACCTGACTCCTATTAAAAAAATGACTAGGGTTTCCCGGATGGTGTAGTGGTGTCGACCTCCGTGGCGAAGTGGTTAGCAGAGCGCGCTACAACGCCAGGGGTTCTGGGTTCGAGTCCCGGGTAAGGCATGGGTATTTGTGTTCGTCCAGTTGATAAGAAACAAAGAAAATGTAAGAATTGAAAAGTGTAAAACTGTAAAAGTGTAAAAGTGAGAAAAAGAGTGAATGGTGGGGGATACCTAGAAAAAAAAAATAGTGGTAATGTCGTCGCCTTGTAATCAAGGGGTCCCGGGTTCGATACCCGGTGAAGGCACATGGCACAGTGGTTCGGATCCCATTTTAAACTGTAGGTCCAGTCCCGAATAGCCTTCCTATGCATAATGTGAACTTAAAACAACAAATCAATAAGATTTGAATCGATTTATTTTACTTCGCTTCTTGTTCCACTTTGGTAATTTGCGAAGATGGGGATGAGTGATGATATGATGACATTGATGAATATAAATCACAAACGTCCATTCCCAAGCCAGGATTTGAACCCTGGACCCCTAACAAATCAATAAAAAATGACTTGAGTTATGAAATCTATGATCACACTTAAATTGGTTGTTGTGGACCTGTTCTTTATAAAACCATGTTGATGTTCGTTTATTAGAAATTTGGTTTGAAAAGTAATATCCTTATGTATTATATTTCGAAATATTTTCCCAAAAGAGTCAATTATGGCAATGGGCCTGTAATTTTCAATACCTTTGAGACCTTGAACTTTGGGAAGTTTAACACATTTCCATTTATTTTGAAACGATAAATTAAATATTTTAACTAATACATGTGCCAATGTTTCTATATTGGCTTTTAGTACATAATTGGAAGAAATGATTGTGTAAACGAAGAAATTATGGTGTTGCTTAGTACTTTATGTGTTAAAGTTAATAATTGAAGCATTCCACCCAATACCGCTGTATGGCACTTTTGGGAATGTGCTGATTTACCAGTGAAATCAAGCTGCGGCCCTGCGGCTACAGGCTTCAAGCTGGCCAGTCATAAGGTCGGATGTTGCCCAAAGATTGCTACTGTTTTTGCATAAGGTTTTATGTTGTTTCTACTGTAGTCCAGTAACATACAACAGGTTTTATCCGTTGTTCTCGCATTCACTGAAATGTGCCATACAGCGTAATTCGGTGGAATGCTTCAATTTGTATTTAGTGAAATTCTTGGTATTAAGTAAATTCAAACTGATTAAGTATCTCGAAATGTGGTCCCATTTTTCAGCTTTCAGATCAGTTTTATACATGCATTCTGTAGCTGTACTAGCTTCTTAGTTATTTAGTTGCTTGCATTGGAAGCTACTGTGACTCCGTAGATTAATCGTGGTAATAATAGAGTTTAGCACATTTTTTTTTAACCTGAATGCCTACAATATTCTTTAAGTGATGGAAGGCTCGAAGATATGTGTTGACTTTTTTTCTGCGCTGTAAAATGATCTGGCCATTCTATGTGGGAATCCTTGACAAATCCAAGGTTATTAACGGTGTTTTCGAAAGTTAATTGGTAGTTATTCAATTTGAGGAGAATCATACAGTGGGCGGAAGTAGGGAGAAACTCGTAGCGTCGCTACTGTAGCTAGCTACAAACTTTGTAGCTGTAGCGGAGCTAAATTTTGAAAATTGTAGCTGTAGCAAAGCTACAAAATTCCTGTAGTTGTAGCGAAAATTTCGCTACAGCTACATTTCTTCCCAGCATTTTGAAGTAAATTTTGAATGTGACAATAGCATCAAAAATAATTCGACAATAACGCTTACTTTTGCAGGAGGTTTATAAAGACAAAGTCTATTTCTTGGAAATATGGTTAATTTAGATTATAAATATCTTTATATCGCATATATTAGATATCCGTGTAATTATTTTATTAGCATCTGAATAATTCTAATATCCAGATAACTAACTGACTTATATGATCCGGCTACGTCCTTTTTAGCTGCATCGCCATTTTGGAGAGAAACATGCCTCGTTTTCCGCACCGTTGAGAAAAACAGCCTCGGTTGCGCCACCCATGGGACAAATCCTGTGTGATATCCATGGTATAAGAGACTGACTGTGTAAAACACAAATTGCAGTGCAAAAACGAGTCATCCATTTTCCACTATAATAGTGCCAGCAATCAATGGATCAGTACGTTAACAGCATTGACCATTGATCATTGTCAGTGTATAGGATCTCACCAGCAAAAAATATATTGTTTCAAGAACAGACATACACTTTCTGGAATTACAAGTATTTTCGTCATAATATTTGTTCACAAATTGTACAATTACAGTACGTTTAGAACACTCGGGTACACACGCCACTTTCCTCAAAAGTTATAAAAAGTAACTAACTAGTTGCTGACTTTTCTGCAGAACGGAAAAAATAAAATAAAATATACGCTTCAATATTTCAATAAAACAAATGAATTAAAATAATATTCTTAATTTAATATACAGTTTCCAAATTTACATATTTTAACTATTTTTACGTTTCCTTTCCTGAACTTATGCTAATCATGACAATGAGGATGAACGATTTATTTATTGATTTATTTATTTATTATATATAAAGTCGCTTTCTGCCACTTTGGCTAATTGTGAGTATGTTGAAGAATGATGAATGATGAGCAGTGTGGGGAATAGAGAAACAGGAGGATCCCATTGTCCCAACTAGACGTCTTTTTTTAGTCCACTTTATGCACAGATTGGTAATAGAGATGGATCCGAACCACTATGTTCCTCCGACGTATATCGAACCTGGGTCCCTTTGAATACAAAGTGACAAATTTCCACTATGTCTTCAGGGAAGCATTCCCAACAGGAAAACTTACGTAAAGCATCGCTTCATTGTTTCTCAATTATACCATAAGCATCCCCCAGCCATCTTCAAGGTTCGAGCAACCATGAAACATGGTTGCATCCCGTAGCTCTTAAGGCTAAGAAAATAAAATTGATAAATATCACATTTTTACGTTATTCGCCTTTTGCACAAAACGTTACAGTTAATTTCCAAATATTTTTTTAAAAAGTAGTCACTGACATAAATATTTCTGATATAACTTAATGAGAACACGCACACATGTAAGAGAATGACCATTACAAAGCATAGTTTATCTTCCAATTATTGCTCCTTCTTCCGTTATTTAATTATTTCAATCTGCACAGATTGTAAAACTGTCCCACACGTTGTCTCTCCGTAGGCATAGTAAAATAATAATAATAAAATTTTAGAAAATGACTAAACACCCAGGGACCAGTGACGTATCAACATGGTGGATCGTGTTTTGAGTGCCCCACTGACCTCGCAACTTTGGATGTCGCGTTTTTTACCTTAAATTGAACGGACAGAAACGCAAGAACACACAGGGGTCATGTTTCTATGGTGTAGTTTTAAAAATTGTTTTACGCAACCATTTAGTGAAAATGTCAGTTATACTAGAAAGGTAAAAAAAAAAGGTAAAGTGTTCCCCTGTGCATAGCACCACGCCATGAAGGCGTATAGGGGGTAACGCCCCACACTTTCTTGATCCGGTCGTGAGTGAGGGTGATGTGATCAGCATCACGCCCCTGACCGCCTTTACCCCCCCCCCCCCAGGGTTTCCCCCAGGTACCCATGTTATGTTATTCGACGCTGGGTTGGCGCCGGAGCCGCTTCCACCGCTAGAAAAGTTCCCGGATTTGAACCGGCCGGGGATCGAACCCGGGACCTTGAGCTTGGTAGTCAGACGCGTTACCGACTGAGCCACCGCGGCCACCAGTTATACTTGAATAATTATTTTATGTGAATGATGGATATCAGTTATAATTATCTACATATTTAGAAAATCTGGTTATTCATGTTCAAGACAATTATCATCCTTGTGAACCAGTGAGATATATTTTTTGTTCAAATTACCGCCTTTATATCAGTCTGTTAATTGATTGATTGATTGATTTGATGTTCTAAGTCCACTTTATGCACAGTAAGGCTAATCGGGACTGGACCTACAGCTTAAAGTGGGATCCGAACCACTATGTGCCTCAACCGGGTGTCGAACCTGGGACCCCTTGATTACAAGGCATATCAGTCTGTTAAAAAATGAAACGTTTATTCTAAAAAAAAATATGTTGATATATTAACATAAATACAGATCCTACCAAATTTTATTTGTGTCTAGTTATAATCATTAATTCAGGCAACACCCTAAATGCAATACTCATATATCAAATTTGAATTGATATGCCACTTACATAGGTACATTATTCTCAAACACTATAGTAAAAATAAGTAACAGATGTAACACTACTATCAAAGTTGTCGAATAACTCGAACCTAGATAATAAATAACAGAATCTGTGTCCGAGTTAGCTTATCATACTGGGGCATCTTTTGAATATTCATATTGTGATTGTTTTTAGTCTTTTATGCAGAAGTAGCGCAAAAGTAGCGAAGTAGCGAGTAGCGCACAGGAGTAGCGTAGCGAGCTACTTTTTGGAAAGATGTCAAATGAAAATAGACTTTTTGTGATAATGTTAACATTTCAGTCTAATAATTAAATTCTGCAGTAGTATACAGTATACACTCATAAAATCTTCAAGAGTATTTACAATATTACATTCAATTCATATGTAAAGTTCAATTTGTTTTTAGTAATTATTAGTAGTTATATTTATTTTTTTCTTCTCAAGATTATAATTATATTTGCTGTGTAAAGGATGGCATTAATTAGAAATTGGGTTAATTTATAGTAAGAGTAAATGTTCTGACCGAATTGGTATTCCTTTCCAAATTCCTTTTTCCTAAAATATAACAACCCTCAACTACAAGATTTTTCATACTTGCAATATTTAGAAGTACTACATTTAAAATAAGGGTGACTTACATTAGAGGCGCCCTTGTCTCAACAAAACCTCTACACACAGACTCATATAAAGTTCTCTCACATACAACATTACACTTACGATCAGGAGGAAATGCCTGCTCGGTATATCGTGCAAATTTCCTTTCCAAAACCTACCTGAATTGCCTCACAGATAATTCAAATTTTAACGGTGAAATGAACATTTTAACAATATTATGAAACCATGTTAGTAGTAGGGGAATCAGAAGAAAGCAATTAACACCTAGAGAAATCCAATTAACACCTATTGTTCTTCCCTCCCCTACTGTTGTAATCAAGTGCACACGTGTTCACAAAACTTGTAAACAAGTTTGACATGTTTGACGTGATGAATAGAAGTGGAGGATGAATAAATAATGTTCTTTTGTTATTAACAAAAAGAACGAGGGGGAAAAGTAAATGGAAATAATCTTTTTTGTATATTTATAGAAAAGGAAACCGAATGATCAATGGCGGCCGCGTTTTTCACAATAGTACAACCCATAAATCGCATGTGTTTCGAGAAGGTGCAAAAGAAATATTAGTGAAAAGGTTTTTACAATGTGAGAGGGAAAACGAGGTATTGTTTCTAAGTGAATAGGTTCAGATTTTGTAAATCGAAATGCGGGTCGATACAAAAGAAAAAGATTAAATGAAAAGGAAGCGAAAGGAAACCCGATAGAAAAGAAGAAGTAATGAAAAGGTTTTTGTAACGCAAAAGGTAAGTCGCAGTATTGCTACCGAGTGAATAGCTCGCCTATGTGAACGGATAATAGAAGAAGAACGTCGAAGATGTTTTTCAACTGTACAAAAGAAAGTTTTAATGAAAATGTTTTTGAAATGTGAAAGGGAAGCCGCTGTATTGTTACTGTTTAAATAGCTTGCGTTCTTGTAACGCGTAACCGGAAAAGGCGATGAAAGACTTCTTGGTTGCGAGGGAAGGTAAAAAGACCTTGAAATTGTTTTTGTGTAGACACAATAGGACGGAGCAAGATACAGAGCGCAGTAAGATTTGAGAGTAAGGAACAAAAGGCTGAGGGACGACGGTGCACAAGGGTAGGAAAAATTACCTTGAAAGTGTTATGTGCGTATAGAATAGGAAAGAGCGGATATTCAGCACACAGGAAGAATAGGAAGTAAGGAAAAAAAGAGGAAGGACGACGCATTTGATTTTTCGAACTTATAAAGGAGCCGTAGCAAGAAATGGGTAAAACCAGTTTAATTTGGTTATGAGAAACAAGTCCGAACAAGTTTTGAGTGCCCTTCCCGATTGACTCAAAGTGGAGGCTATGCTGAACCATGTAAGTATCTATCTGCAAATGTTTTAAAAAATAATAAATTCTGTAATATGGTGACTGACCAAATATATGAAAAGCTACACTATAGTGTTAAGGAGTATAACTTTTATATTTCCCAGAAATAATCTAAGTTGATTCTTTGTTTTATTACTTTTCAACATTATTTTAATGCTTTTATATCAAACCATCATTACACATAAAGAATATATTCAGCGTTATCTCGACACACGAAGTGTGTTTTTTCAACTTTTAACTTATTACTTTACAAGTTTATTTAAATTTTTTACTCAAGTAACACAATTTAATCTGTTCAGGAAATATTTTATTTTACATTTTTGACACATGAAATGTGTTTTTCAACTTTTATCTGTATATTTTACAAGTTTAGGCTTATTTCTACCAATATAACTCGATCTATACGATTTAAACAACATTTTTTATTGCATTTTGGACTTCCAAAGAGATTTCTCAACTTTTAACTTAATATCTTCTATGTTAATTTAATTTTTACAAAGTAACACAAGTTAATCTGTTCAGGAAATACTTTTTACTCCCTCTGTCCCATAATTATAGTCCGGTATGCCAAAATGGTAGTACAGGAAGTACAGACGAAGAGGCAGATGGAAAGCACACGGATTAGGAGAGGCACAGTAGATCAGTCTTCAAGATTGTGAAGAGGAACAACGTGACCTTATCGCAACGAGCAAGAAATACCGCCCAGACGATTACCAAAAGGAGGCGTTGGGTTGCAACACACCGGTGTGGCACTGTATGGCAACCGGTCTAGCAAGGCACGCTGCAAATCGTTAGTAGAGCACTCCTTCAGTGAGTACGTGTGAGAAGAACAGCCATGAACACACAACCCATGATAGGAAGCGACAGTTGTAGCAAGAACCTCACGGACAGTAAACGACAGGCAGTGTACGAGTTTCTCTTTGAAAACAGTACGGCTGGCGTAGTGAAGAAAGGTGCCATGACAAGTGCGGCTGAGAAATTTCATGTAAGTACGAGAACA
This sequence comes from Lepisma saccharinum, assembly GCF_977018435.1. Lineage (NCBI taxonomy): Eukaryota > Metazoa > Arthropoda > Insecta > Zygentoma > Lepismatidae > Lepisma > Lepisma saccharinum. Next base: position 90,438,580 of record NC_139230.1, read on the forward strand.
GTACGTCACATTTGGCAACAGGGGCGGCAATCTTTGAAAAATGGGGCCATTTGTTCTGCGGTTGCATCTCGGATAAAAGGCAAAGTCGGAACAAAGAAGAAGGATCTCGCCCTACAACGACTACAGCACCTACCGCTGCGAAAGCGGCAATATATATTCGTTCAATGGCAGTGGCGCTAAATGTTGCTAAGAGTACCCTACACAGGCGTGTGAAGGCAGGAGAGATTAGAGTGCATACGAGTGCGCTGAAGCCATTATTGACTGATAGCAACAAGACGGAACGTCTAAAATTTGCCTTGTCAATGCTGGATCCTACCACAGTCGCTTGTCCTGAAAGCGGAAATCCGAAGTTCAACATGATGATGGAGACAGTTCATGTGGATGAACTGCCCAACGAACCAGACCCGCAGTGAACATGTAAAAGCAAATCTTTTATTGCCAACATCATGTTTCTGGCTGCCGTCGCCCGGCGTCGTTGGGATCCTGGTCGCAAGCAGTGGTTTAATGGTAAGTTAGACATTTGGCCGTTCGTCAGCAAGGAACCTGCCAAGAGGAACAGTAGGAATCGTCCTGCTGGTACAATGGTCACCAAACCATTAACTGTTGCCAAAGATGTTTACCGGGACATGCTCATCAACAAGTTAATCCCAGCCATAGATGCACAATGGCCTCGTGGACTGCGCGCAGGGAGAATCCAGGTGTCCGTTCAGCAGGACAATGCGCGTCCGCATATCGTTCCCAATGACCGCGCCTGGATGGATGCTGCAGCGGCCAGTGGAATCACTTTGGATCTCGTATGCCAACCGCCAAACAGTCCGGACATGAATGTTTTAGATCTCGGGTACTTCCGGGCAATTCAGTCTCTCCAGCATCAGGCAGCTCCACATACTATTGATGAGTTGATCGCCGCAGTTGAAACATCTTTCTCTGATCTGACACGCGACAAGCTCAACAACATCTTTTTTACTTTGCAGTCCTGTCTCATTGAAATTATGCGCCTCCAAAGGTGGGAACAACTACAGGATTCTCCATATGCAAAAAGCGCACTTGAACCGCCGGAACGTCCTGCCATCTCGCTTGGAGTGTCCTCGAAACATTTACGACGAGGCTACAGCAGCACTGCAGCACTAGATCTAGCTCGTTGATGGGATGACAACCTTCCTGGACCAACAATCTCTTTCGTCTTGATGTTTTATTTTGTCGAACTTCTTGGTCACTTTGTATTGATCCTGAATTGATTGCTTTTTATTTATTTTCTTTTGGATTCTTGATCGGCCAATTTGTACTGATCCTTGAGTAATAAAGTTGTATGACTCATTCCCGTGTTTCATTTTCTTCTTCTGTATACACCAATGTCACATTTTGAATATCGGACAATTATTATGGGACAACAAACAAAGGTGTACCGGACAATAATTATGGGACAGAGGGAGTAATAATATATTATTATTAATTAATTTTCGTATTTAATTAATGTCATTAATCTAATGTGAATACTTTAATTTCATCATTTATATTATTATTATTATTTCTGAGACTTAGTTCACCCCACCCCCGAAATCTATTTCTTGATATGTGCCTGCTTTTGACTAATCTTGAGTAATAGGGGTCCCGAGTTCGGCGGTTATGTACAGAATGGTATTTGAAAGGGAAGGGGAAGTCCGCCTATCTGGTTGCTAATATTTGGTTATTGTGGGGAGACTATATACGTACAATTTATAATATATCGTTGCTTCAAGTGTGGTTACCGGAAATTTTGCAAGTACCTCACTCTTTACGTCTATCCATTTTGGGCACTTATCAATATCTCCAACTATTAGAGCAAAGACAAAAATAATTGTGAACTGATAGCAAAAAGTTTGTTTGCTTCTTTGTTTGTTTAAACTTGTTTTAAGACTAATTTATGCACATAAAAACAAATCGGGACTGGACGTATAGTTTAAAGTGGGATCCGAACCACTACGTGCCTGCACCGGGTATCGAATCCGGGATCCTTTGATTACAAAGCGACGACGTCACCACTACGCCATCGGGGAGGCCCTGATAACACAAAGTGTGTAGCTTCTTAGACGAGAACAGTAACATCAGAATCCTGATCCCAAAGCATAGAATTTATATTTTAGGTATTTTACTACAAAATCTATGTTAGTTGGCCATTTTACTGTAACGACATGAATGTACTGACGGAAACAAAAAGGCGCCAGAAACGAATAAACATGCAGCATCACAGTGCATAGGCTGGTGATCTCAAAGGACGATGTGAAAGCTTTCCTTCAACTGAGGAAAGGAAAAGATTTATACTTTATGGTCAGAAAGCTGCACATCGGCCAGATTCGTCTACTAGGCCTGCCTGGCTGGCGAGTAAAACTACGTATAGACCTGCGTTTTGACCCGTCAAGCATTGAAAGCCCACGGGTAACTGGAAGACCTTGCAAGACCAAGCTCGCTTATCTTCAGCGAACGCTCATTTCGGTTTTGCACCGTCTCCAGATAGTACACTTCGCAACATCTTATTTGACCGCCCTGAAAAATTTCAAAGTCCGGAATTCGTAAATTTGGCAGCATAGCGCTTCTGAGCCAACTAAGAGTAGCCAACTTTGCAACATTTCTTCTTCCTGAATGAAAACGCTCGTGATTTTTTTTTTCATTCTTTCACATTCCATAAAGTAAAGATACCCTAAAGCAGTAATAAAATATATGAGTAGACAAAAAATGTTAAGTAGAAATACGAATGTTGAAAATATTTCAAGATTCTTCGTTCTGAATTTGAAAATAGGAAAATGTATGTGCATTGTGAAACACTGAACAGGTTCTCATCCACCTGGAAAGAATTGCGGTCACATTAGAATGCAAGAAGGCAAATTTATTATGATTTTATGGGAAATGTTTAGTAAAGATACCTTGCACAACACCAAACGCTTCTGCAAAGTGTCTCTTTTCCTTGGTTCTTGGCGAAAAATGGTTCGAAACTCCGGCACAATGTTGCTTCAACTGAGATTAACGTGTTTTACTGAGCTTTCTGTTAGCAATCTCCTGGAGTAGTTGGTTAGATGACAGCATTTTCGTTTTTTTACTGTTTTCGTCAAGATCGAAACATCGTAGGTTCAAATCCCACCCTTTGTTAATTTTTTTCCTTTTTATTTACCGAGTACGAAGTGTTCTAATAACGTAATATAATATTATATGATATTACTGTAAATATTTATGCGATGCATGCTCAGTGGCGGCGATTGGGTTTCAAAACTGATGGGGCAAGGTGGGGGGAGGGGTGAGGGCAAGGACAGTTTCTTTCCCTTGGTAGGTAATGTTTAGCATAGTGCTGGGTCATCTGACCCTCCACACTCCATAATCGTCGCCACTGTGCATGCCTCAAGTAATGCTTCTAATGTTTTTTAATCTTTCAGTGATTGGCAGGAATTTAGGAAATACTTTTCCTTTCATTCAGCTGTTATAAGTTAACACATATTAAGAACTTACATGTCAACTTTCTGCATCCGGAAATGTTGGACATAAATCGCATAAATATCAACGTAAATATCCAAGAAACGTAGATAAGCATTCTCGTCCAAAGCCGTTTACTTCCCGAAAAAGATTTTGCAAAGAAGTAAGTTTCAACCCATGACCTTCCATTCCATAAGCAAACGATCCCTCTACACCACACGGTTCACGTTATTTTATGCACTCGGTTCGGATCCCACTTTAAAATGTAGGTCCAGTCCCGATTAGCCTTACTATGTATAAAGTTGACTTAAAACACCAAATCAACCAATTCATCTCCTTTCAGAGTGGGCCTTCTATGATACTGTAGTCGGCCAGCATCCGAAAATACAGTTCTGCTTCGCGTATACCAGAGTGTAATTCCATTTAATATTGTGACTAATTTTACTTTAAAACTACAGATTAAAGCGATAATATTGTCCAGAAAAAGAACCTCAAATTATATCTTCACACAAAGTATTTTAATCCATTGCCAAACATTTCAGTTAAGAATAATATTATGCTTTTCCGTTGACCGTATTTTCGATTCATGGTGAATTTGCTAAAAGGACCATGTCAAGAAATCTAAATATGTAAGTTTTACTAGTAAATGCATTCAAAATGCACGAAACAACAGGGGAGGAGAAAAATAAACCTCAAAAATAAGTATAAAAATGCAACAAAAACTATTAAAAATACTGACAAATAAACTAAAAGCCAAAAAAGACAGAAAAATGCAAAACAAAATGTAAAATAGAAAGTGTTTTCCGGCTCTAACTGAAGGGAAACGGACAGGATATCAGGTATAGCATTGTTTTTAAGGGCCAGAAAAAAAGTTGATTTATCATCAACTTCCGGACCCTAATTAGTAATTATGACCATTGAAAAAGTTGGAGGTAGCTTACTTAAAATTTTCTTGCTGAGGGATCGTATCGTCCCATATCTCCACTTCATAATAAAGAAAAACATCAAGTTCATATTTCGAAAATAACTTGCAGTTTTCTATCACGAAAATATGTTTTTCATAGTTACAAGTTCATTAGTATTATCTTTCAAGATTTCCATTGTTTTAATTTCACACATATTTTATATTTCATACGTTCCTCTCTCTTTTCATACAGTCTTTGGAAAAAAGCTGAAGTTTCTTGTCAAACGGAGTCTGGTTTAAATGACTCCTTTTCGCTCTCCTGTTCCTACTTTAAACAAACAACATACTTCGTAACTAAACGATTGCTTGTTCAAAACACGTAATTTTTACACAATTTACAAAATATAACAAAACGCCAATAGACATGTTCATCATTTTTCCCTTTCAGCGTTTCTCGATTTTATCTGAATTCGTTTCCTCATGAAAATTGCCATGAGGAAATTAATGATATGACATTATGTGTGCATTGGTTTCTTCAAACTGGTAGCAAATTTTAACATGAGCTACCTGGAGAAGAGGTAGCGTGCTTGATTCTTACGAGGGAGGTCGTAGGATCGATTCTCCACCTAGGCAGGATTTTTTTTCAGGATTATATCGTTGGGTGTATAGTTTATCCACCGTGCTAAGAAGTTAACATTGGTCTCTGTATTTCACGACAGGAAAGGAAATAGTAAGATAAAGTTATTTCCATGATAGGAGGAAGTCACATGCCACGCGCAGAATCAAGTTACGTAGAGCTAAGTCTGTGATGGTGGTATCGAATATTGCAAAGTTAGTGGGAAAGTTTGTTATATCTGACACTCGTACTTTCTGTTCAAAGAAGACAAACATTTTAGATACAAAGCAGTGAGGAATTAACCATCATTATGAGGTTTTGAATTTTTTGTTTGTCACTCACTATATAAATACTTATTAGTAGTTTCTTATCGAATCGGCCTTCGTCGCAATAATTATTTATTTATGTTAATAAGCGATTTACTATTAGTTTTAGACGCATGGTAAGATGGTGGTCAGAGGATTGACAACAGTCATTACGAAGGAACGGACATAAAATTACCAATCTTAGCAATTTGAACTCATTAAACGCTGTCCTTCGTTACAGTACTGCACTACATCACTACTTAACATAACTGTATATCTTTTTTTAGTATATCGAAATCAAATAATCAATATTTTAGGTGTCAGTGAAGAACAAAAATACATAACTTAAATAACATTACATTTTGCATCCTGAATACATATATGTGATTTGTGAATTAATCATGATGTGTGTGTTAACACAGCATATGAACAATAACTAAACAGAAACGTTTTAACTTTAAATCCTGGAAATCTCCAACTTCTAAGGGGAAATATGCGCAGAAGGGACGTCCCTCAAGTGTGCATCGGATTCATTTTTTAAATATTCTAATATCAACGGTATCTGTTCAGCAAACAAAAAAAAATAAAGAAAGAGGAGAGGGTGGGATTTGAACCCGCGACCTTTCACGCTTGATGAAAATTAAAGATATCAGCGCCTAACCAACTGCTCTACGTTAACTTAAGCCCCTATCACACGGAACTAGATTTCTAGTTGGAATGCCCTAGTTGGCGCTGGACTTGATATCAATTTGCTAGTTTTCGCCTCACACGATACTTATCAGCGTACTTGTCGATAGACTTTTGTTCCCATACGAGGGAACTTGTAATGGCGGCCGCGTGAGAAGTAAACAATGTATCACTTCACATTTTTAAAAGCTGATAACTATTCAACCGAGAGGAATAACGTTTCGTATAAAACGTTATTAGGTACAAAACAATGGCGCTGCTTAAATACATACTTTACAACGTTTACTGTACACGCATGGAAGCATATTTTAGTTGTTTCAAATGTAAACACCGTGCACTCGCCATAGATGGTATAACTCAAAGCGCCTTTCATGCTGTATACGTTATACATTGCTGGAGTAACACTCGGAAACCACAGACAAACACGCTCCTTTCCACACTCACAGATTATCTTCACAAGGCGAAACTTTGCTCTGATTGGCTGTTCCACAGAATCCAGTCGAGGAAAGCAAGTAGCAATTAGAACATGTCCTATTCCTCCAAACAAGTCAAGCAGTCAGCCAGGCGGCCATGATTGCTACCTAGAAAGTTAGTTCAGCGCCAATTAGGGCATTCTAACTAGAAATCCAGTTCCGTGTGATAGGGGCTTTAATGACGTCATACTCTTAAAAACATGTTGACGTTTATGAAAACTCCCACCTTCCTGTGTTTCAAGCACATTTTCTCGACAAGTCGTGTAAAATATATGTTTTTGAGAACTGTTCGATATTATGCAAGGTATTGTAAATAAAATGTCGCATAAACTCCTCACAAATTTGCTTCTTTCTGCACAAACTTGATGGCAATTTCCTCCAGGTGGAGAAAAACTCTATTCAGTGTTTCAAACCCCCCAACTTTCAAGTCGAGCAAGCAGAATCGTAAATATCTCTCAAGGTTCTTTTTCCAATTTATTATATCTGTTTGATTGTGTATTATAATAGCGGTTTATAGTTTCTAAGTTCGTGGAAAGTGTTAAATTGAAAACCTATCACCGCAGCGTTTATCGTCTAGTGGAAGGACCTACTCAAAGTTGGCTACTCTCACCTGGAGCTGAAGTGCTATGTTGCTAAGTTTACGATTTCGGGACTTAGAATTCTTTTGGGGCGGTCAAATAAGATGTTGCGAAGTGTACATGAGTCACACAGTCACCGTTGGTAACTTTTACATTCTAAACTGTTCAAGGAGCACTTAAAATGTTCATCACTTTTATCAATTTGAAATTGCAGACATTTATTCCTTGGTAGAAAACATTTGTATCACTCACATCCAGTGGCGGCGATTGGGTTCCAAAACGAGGGGGCAAAGGTGCAAAAGTGGGTGGGAGGACAGTTTAATTTCCCTTGGTACATAAGGTTGGCGTGGTGCAAAAGTGACAAAAAGTGGGATCAACTACCCCTTCTTGGCCCCGCCACTGCTGACACCTGTAAAGGAGTACGAACCAAGTTTTGCAAAAGTGCCATCGTAAATATTTTGGAGCTTTGTGTGACTGGCGGTTGTCCTACATTAAACATTTTTTGGGGGGTGCTCCCCTATGGCGCAGTGGTATTGTCGTCGCCTTGTAATCAAGGGGTCCCGGGTTCGATACCCGGTGGAGGCACATGGTGGTTCGGATCCCACTTTAAACTATAGGCCCAGTCCCGATTAGCCTTATTGTGCATAAATTGAGCAAATAAATGAATCAATCAAACAGATTTTCTCTCTGGTGTCATTTTGCCAATTCAATATTCGAATTAGTTGCTCAAGATACCCCCTGAACACTAAGGCACGGTAGTCCATAAAATGGAACATGAAATCAGAATTTGCATTTTAAAAGGTTTTTGAATATTGTCATCTCTTTCAACAAATCGTCGTTCGCTCATGTTGTTGCTAGTTATCTAGTTCTACAGACCCCATTGATAGTAATACGATGCAAAATATAATTGTTAGCTTGTATCTTCATACGGGTGCAAATAGCAGGCAATTAAATTGAAAATGTTAAATATTAAAAATGAAACCGAGAGAAGATTTACGATTTCAAGACCAGAAAAGTGGCATAAAATGAACAAGACACACAAACCTATTTCAAGACCATCGAAACAAATTTCGAAAATATGTGGTAGTTGGTTTGACATATTAATGAAACTAATTTGAGAAGTTACAAAATCTTAGGTACAGTGGCGTAGCAACATGGGCGAGATTAGAATGCACGGCCCCATTTGTTCTTCAAGTTTGAAATATCAATGTGAATCGATACACAGTCATCAAGAAAACGTCAGCAAATTATGATATTTATATAATAGCCTAATAATAATAATAATAATAATTTTGACGAAAATTGTATTTAATAGTACGCCACAGAAGAAATTTACACTTGGCACAGCTACAGTAAAACGCTGCTGGAATTTTCATTAACCAAAGTAGTAGTAATAGTACGTTTTTTAAGATGTTCTTTAAGCAGTAAGACAACTGAAATATCCTTAAATATGCTCAACTTGTTTTTAAAAAAATCAGAAATACGAACTAAGAATATTTACATATAACCTATATATTATTTAATGAGTCGTTCTTTGTTTCCTCATTTCAAAGTTTGTAGGATGTAAATGTCACAAACCATGGCTTAAGTAGAAAATATCGAAGGACGCACATAAAATGTCGGTGCTTGATACAGCGGAGGGAAGGGGATGCACCAAACCACAATCCTGTCTAGGGGTCCAAAATATCTATCTACAAGCTCTTCGACACAATCGGTTTCAACATCAACAAATCTTATAACGATAGTCATTTGCCCCATAAGTGTGAAGTCTTTGGTCTAGTCAATTGATACAGCTAATTTGACATTTCTTTAATTCGCAATTTTGACTTCGTTGCACATTAATTGTACCAGTTAACTTTGAATTTTAAGACTTAGATGATAATAAAAATTGTGAATCTCATTTTGTTGTTACGTCTTAATGTTCATGCAATATTAAATATTTGACGCAGTGGCGTAACAAAATCGTAAAGTACACGTCCGCGAGAAACAAATTTGGGTCCCTCAAGTACAGTCAGATTCTTCTAGGAAATTTATGTAATTACTTAAAATGGCGGGTTGTGGCTACACTTACGTTAACAATTACACATATTACAACATATATTTCTTTGACATTTATGTGTTCAAAGAAAGAAAATACAAATACTTACGTATCCCCTCCCCCGCCCCTCTTAACAGCTGGGTGAATAAAAATAATGATTTTTATTTATAATTTTTCATAATTTTTATTTAAATCGGTCTTTTTAAATTTTGTAAAAACATGCTTAAAATTGCTTGCGTGTTTTTTGGAACCGTACACATAGACATATCTTTTATATAGAAAGGCTTTTTTCTGATAAACAGCTCTGTAAAGTATTTGAACAGTTAGTTTAATGAAAATAGCAAATTACATGTAAAATATGCATTTCTCTGTTTCTGGAACTGAACATAATGAACCTAATATGAAAATGTTTGTTGAGTGTGTTAATGAAACTATTATAATTTCAGTAACTTTTCTTACAGTGAAAATAAAATATTCTGGATGTACTTTATAATTTTAATTTAAAATTATTTTTACAGTCTTTGTAGCCGAATTTTAGTGTTTTTAATAATATTATGGTATTAGCCAAATATCAGCTGCCATATTTATTTACAGTTTAATAAAAATGCCACTATTTACAGTTTAACATGATTAGTATTTTGCATATTATTCTATTTTAAAAAATGTTCTATTTTCGCTTATAAAAATTATTGAATTTTAAATCAAGGGAAATTTAAGTGTTTTTTTTTTAGATGACATATTACATTTACTTTCGTATGAGCTTCACCCTATCAGTACATATATTTCGTTTCCTTTATTTCCTTTCTTAGAGCATAATAAACAATATTAAATGATTACGAGATTAATATACTTTCACAAAAAGTGATTCTGATATCTGCAAATTTCTTGTATACATATTTCTGTAATTTTATTTAAAGTGATTTCAATAAGTGATTTTTTTAAAATAGAATTCCAAATTTAAATCTTGATTTAAATCAACCTGATTTAAATCAAACCACCTTGCTTAACAGAAAGCTGGTTTCTGGGCAGCGAATGACACTTTTACTTCACATCATTACAAGATCTTGCCCCTTCCCGTTCAAGAGTGAGATTACTGAGTCCGCTTAGTTTGGGCTGAATGAATCATACCATTCGACACTACCTTCCAGAATATTTTCCTAAGTTTGAATTTTGAAAAAAGATAGTTCTTTTTTCGTGGTTGTTACTTGAAGAGTAGGAAATAAACAGTGGCGGTGCAGGATACAGAGAACACTGGAAGCTAGTGTAGAGCTATCAAGGAGAATAAACTTCGCCAAAGCACTTGATTTCAGATTTAAGCACATTCCTGAAACGTAGAACTTGATCAGGAAATTCGGAAGATAAATCATCTTTGTGCCCGTTACAGAGGGCAATAGCTGGATCTGAAGTTGTAGGAACGAAGGAAGAACTGCTAATATTATCCATACCATTCTTCAGTTTAAAACAACGGAAGCATTTAAATGGCCCATGCTTTGCTCCATGGCAGTTTGAGGTGCTTTATCATTAACATATTAAAATCGGGTAGGCTATGCAAGGTCACGAGACTCAAGAAAAGCCAAAACAATGCGCTATTTATTGAAGAAAAGAATAAATGGATAAAAATGTCCAAGCAATTTTTGCGTTAATATTTCACATGAGAACTGAGAATTATTTTGACTTTTTCGGGGCCCCTTAGGCTTAGAGCTCCCGCCCTCCTCTGATTTGACGTATTCATTGAAATTATAACGTTAAACTAGAATATAAAGCCAGATAAAAACAAAAGGTTTTAATTTTATTAAAAAAAAAAATAGCCTTTTCTATTTTTCTCACTTCCATTTATTACGTTTTTCGTATCATCCTCACGGGACGCGAGACCCATACATGTACGAGGCCCAGGGTGGTTGCCCACTTCGCCCACCCCTTGCTACGCCAATAGTTATAATACCTCAAGGCATCTTTGCCTAGCTGTAATTCAAATTTTTCCATGCGTAGTGAAATATAATGGCCGTTGGCAACACTGACAGTAGTGCTCGCGTCTACCTGCAAGAACTACATCGAGTCTCACGTGTCTTTTTAGGACTCGGGTAAAGATAAAAATCTGGCAGGCATCGAGGCCAGGGACTGCAGTTGAAACCTACTTTCAGTTTCAGTTTCAGTTCGGCTCGGAATGAAACATTGCAGTTCACTTTCAGTTCTCGAACTGAAACTGGAATGAAACCGGAGTATATATGTCCGAACCAGAACTGGAATGATCTGAGGTTATAGTTTCAGTTCGGCCCGGAATGAAACCTTTCGGTTCACTTTCAGTTCTCGAACTGAAACTGGAATGAAACCGGAGCATATCTATCCGAACCGTAACTAGAATGATCTGGGGTTGTACTTCTAGTTCGGCCCGGAATGAAACCCTTCTGTTCATTTTTAGTTCTCGAACTAAAATTGGAACGAAACCGGAGTATATCTACCCGAACTGTAATTGGATGGTCTGAACTTTCATATCCAGTTTGGCCCGGAATGAAAGTTTTCAGTTCAGTTTCAGTTCTCGAACTTAAACCGTTTCCAGACCCAAATGTTAAGGATCTGGGCGCGTTTTGCTATGTTTGAGATCGAGAAAAATACTGAGTAACTTTTACATTTTCTTCATTTAAGAACTGTATCTCACATTGTACTGACAATTGTACTTTTTTGTAATTATCTGTGAAATGAAAACGAAAAGTTTATATGAATCCGCCGCGTCACTTTTACCTCAGTTGATTCAGTTCAAAATGGCATCAAACAATGGGATGAAAATTAACTGTGGAAAAAGTTACGTATCTTCATTACAGTAACCAAATTGTAGTTAATCAGACATACATTTCTGAAAGTAGCGTATGACATCACAGCACAATAACCAAAATGTAGTTAAACAAATACATTTATGAAAGTAGCGTATGTCATCACAGTACAGCAACCAAATTGTAGTTAATAAAACAGATACAATTCTATGTGAGCTGTGGCTAGCTTCATAAGTGTGTCCATTTTCGCGCAAAACTACATCAATAAGATTAATACACATTAGATTTTCCTATGGTTTGGTTTTCTGAATTACTGAAAATAGAAAATTAAAATAGTGTATGAACTGTTAATTTATGAAAAACGCAATAAGCATCTATCCTCGATGGATATTTTCACACCTACAAATAACCATGGATTAAAGAAAAAGCACTTAAAAATATGCTTCACAAACTTTGGTTGATTGTAAATGATACATGTCATAATTTTGTAGTAAAGGTTCCTCCTCCTCGTATGTAACATAGTATTTGCACTTTAACAGCTATTATTTAAATTTTGAATAAAAAAAGGAAATTAGGTCATACATAAATCTTACAATGTTAATCTTTTAAATGTCTTTCCAAACGAGAATTATGAAAAAGGACAGGAAACATGTGAGCATGAAAGACAATGACTATTCACCTTCCTCGTCGACGAACTCGTAAACACTACTGGAGCTAATAGAGGAACTGAAAGAATTTTCATCTTGGTTTAAGGCTGGCAAGTGCTGATCAGAACGCTTTTGGAATAAAGCATTCGTCCGCAAGACCATGAGATCATCAAGTGTTGGAGAGGAAAGGTTGTACCTCAAATCTGACATTACAAACTTCACACTTGAGAACAACCGCTCCACGCTTACCTGGGTGGCTGGTGCAGCCAAAACCACTGGTGTCGGGAAAAATGCGCCCGGGAAAAGTGAGCTCTCGCAATAAAAGTGGGAAAATTCGCCCTCCCAAGAGTAACTACAATGAAAAGTGGGGAAAATGCGCATTGCACTTGCCTTCCCCAGTTACCCATTGAAAGAAAATGTATTGTGGTTTAAGTCGACAGTGTGTCTGACTACGGCAGACACTTCCGTAGGATTTCCGGTTGTCGGAACGTGCTGGAAAAAGTCTTTTCTGGAGGTAAAACCTTTGTTGTCGGTGGTGATTTGATCTTGATGTCCAGGTGTGTCCAAGTACCACAAGGCATTTGTGAGATGCGTGTTCGCAGCATCGCTGCCGTAATTGATTTCTGCTTCGAAGATTGATTTATATGCGTAATTGTTATCGGCAACTGTTACAGTGATACCGTTGAGAGCCACTGTAACTTGTGAAAAAAGTGAATGGAGAGGATAATTTACGACCCCGCAGTTTTTTGTGAGGGCGTTGGAAGGTTCGGAAGCACTCATGGGAGACCCATCTTGATTGACCATCTGCGTTAGCAGACGAAGATAGGCAGATGAAAGATCTAGAAAATCTGTTCCTGCCGGCGGAACGGCAAACTGAAGTATGTTCTGATTATCGATGGAAGCGATAGGCTTGTAGGCGACCGTGTAAGTTTTTTCGACATTTTGCTGAATAGGTTTTTTACTGAAAAGATCGAACTGCGAGATCATGCAAGTGTTATTCTCCATCATTATCCGAAAATATCTTTTCCTGCCACCTTCTGTTTAATTTTCCTTTTGCGTGTTGTCCTAGATTTTGTGGATGTTTTTCTCCGCTTTTTGGATGCGCTTTTTTTACGGATCGTAGATGTTCTAATACGGGTGGCTGAACGTTTTAACATCGACTGAGCAATTTTTGTTGCAGGTTTTGTTCTTATACCGGAACCTACCAGAGAGTCGATTTTCCGTTGTGCTTTACTTTGAAGATTTTGACCCGCTTCACGTACACGTTGACGAACGATAGTTCTCGGAGTTTGCTGGCTTGTTGCAATGTCGGTGATAATGTTAGCGCCTGTTTTCAAAGCTTCTTTTCCGATCGCTTTTGCACCACTCCAGAGTAGAGGTTTCACCATTCTAAAGAGTCCTGCAAAGAGAGACCCCAATCCTCTCCCTTTCTGAATTCTAGTTGAACGATAGATGGGTCCAATTCCCCCACGGATCTGATTACTGTAATATTCGGTCTGCGAATTCATGGTGATTCATCAGCTTTTCGACATAGACTGAGCAAAATGATTCCTTACTGTTTTTTAAAAGGACTTTGCTTTCCTACGAAAATGTAAAACAGCTATTGTAGGTACGGAGCCGTTTCTCAAAGGCAGAAAATATCCTTGTCTATCATACATCGCAATTTCTATTGTTTCGAAAGAACCTTTATCCAGAGAAACGTAATGAATCGGATTAAATGTATGATGGGCTACGGGTACTGTGCAAGATGATTCTGTTTCCGAATACTGTTTTCGGGCAAGACGTAAAAGACGTAGCATTTCTCCTCCGACCAATTGCTGTTTCACGAGATCGGAATAAATGAATATGTAGGGGTTTTTATCCACGACGTTATTGGACACTGCGTGCGTAGAATAAATAGATTTCAATACGTCATATCGAAATTTAGCGTAGTCATCAGTTTCGTCTATGGGTGTAACAGTATTTGTTGGAACACCTTCCGATTCAGGATCGGGAACCCCTATCACGGACAGATGTTTGTTCACAGCCTGTTTAAAGAAAAATCTGAGATGAGTAGGAACAACGGCATTAGCAGGGTTTGTTTTCAGGAACTGAATGAACTCCTCTATTGTATATGTTGCTGCAGGAAAATAAAATGGCTGCTCGTTAATATAGAGTGTATTATCCGTAGAAACAGAAGATCCCGACGCGTCCCATTGCGCTTCCAACAGAAAATGCCAGAATTGCTTAAGAACGTTTCTCCGTATTTCCAGGTCGTTGGGGAGGGATTCTTCGATGGTAGAGATCAGATCCTCAGCACTTGCATACGTCCGAACAGGAAAGGTTACCGTTCCGTAATCTGTTTCCAAAACATTGTCGTATAGAGTTGAATAATGCAGTTCTGCTAATCCGACTTCCCACAATTCTGGAGACAGATCGATCCGTTTTGCAAGTTTTACGTTGAAATGGGTCAGCGTGTTGTTCGGAAAATACTTCTCCGATGCAGATGACGGTAGGTAAACATAGAAATTATCGTCCATTCTCGCCGAACACAAAGAACTCACTGGATCGTGGTGACGATATATTTTGATATAAATATGTTTTGGAAATTATTTTTCTGATAACTGTTTTACGGAAGATGCCTTGATCCACGAATCGAAACTAGGTGGATATCCGAGCCAGCGAACCAGGTATTCCAATTTTTTACCTTTTCCCCGGCTGTTCAAAATCTTATCAATTTTATACTCTTCGTCAGGATCCGAATAAACTTTTTGCAGTTCATGTTTGTAAAATGTGCCTTTTACAGGTTCTTCGTTTAAATCGTCTAATATGTATACAGGTACAGGTGATCGCTGAACAAGGGAGTGGATTTTGAAAAGTTCTCGTGACCACGATTGTTCGTATCCCTTCTCGAAATGTCCTTTGACGACGGAGATTCGTACGAAATCACCAACATTCAGATCTGAAGACGGTTGTGAAATATGTTTGTCAGGTTTGTTGAGACGTTTCCACACGATGTAAACGTTAGACTCGTTCACATCTCGAGGTGCCATTCCTATGGAACTGTGGATAGTTGTATTGTAACCTTCGAGAAGTTGCGGTAAAATGTCTACGTAACGTCTTGTTTGTTTCGATGTGAAATATTTCCACATACGTTCTTTCAATGTTCTGTTGAAACGTTCCACTACACTTGCTTTCACAGGATAATTTGAAGCGATCGAAAAATTTACATTTTCATTTTTTAAAAACTTCTGGAATGTAGAATTTGTGAACTCCGTTCCTTGGTCGGTCTGTAGTGTGACAGGTTTTCGTCTGCTTTGTCCGAAAATATTTTTGAAAGCTTCGGTTACCGAATTGCTTGTTTTATTTTTTAGTGGTAATGCAAAGGCATATTTTGAGAATACATCGATCACTGTCAGAAGATATCTGTATCCATCGTTATGTTTTTGTATCGATGTCATGTCGTTGAGATCAGCTTCCCAAAGCATGTCTATGTTCCACACATTGTAATGATTTCGGGGGAACCTTTTCCTTGCAGGTTTGTGGAGTGTGTACGTTTCCTGGTGCATCAACCATTTTTTCACCGTATTGCGGGATATATTTTTATCCCGCACCGCGTTCCATAAACGATCTACAGATGAGAATGAAGCACGGTGTCGGGGATCGTAATATATTTTGGTGAGGATTTTATCGTGTTTTAACTTAGGGACTCCCATGACTGATCTCTCTGTCTACGGCTTTTTCTCAGAGGAACCAGCTTGTATGCGTCAGGTGTTCTCAGAAACGGTGTAGTTTTTCTGGAAACACGGACAGCCGTGGAGGGTGATCGATAGCTTGTCGGACTCGGAGTGAAGTCCTCTTTCCTGTGAACCAGGTTTCATTGTTCTAGGACCGGTGGTTTCCTACTTTCTTTATTTTTAATCGTAGACCCACCTTCCGACCACTCTAACGAAAGGTCTCGACGTGCAGATTACGAATATATAATCAGATTCGCTCTACGTCAATTAGGGGAGGAGCTAGAGCGATTTGAAAATTTCGATTTTTGCAACTCATATGAGTCAGGAAGACATCTGCGTTGAATAACAGAATGTGTCACTGCTAAAAACCATCTTGTAAAGACGGTTAATTGATTCCGAGAATTTACATGAGCCTTCGTATCAGTCAGAAAAACATCTGCTGAAGACGTTTGACGATTTCTGAGAATTTTACATGAGTTGTCATATCTGCCAGGAAAACATCTGGTGAAGACGGTTAACTAGCCGCAGTAGAACCGTTAGGAACGGGAATAACTGCTTTGTCATGCTTGCGTATATAAAGAAAGGCGTTCTCTCCACAACACAGTGTTCGTGAAACAGTCATCGTACGATCATGGATGTACAGTTATCCGCTGACGATCTGTTAGCACGTTATCGTGATGGATATTACACAACACATGGACAGTTGCGGGAAGTGTTGACGATCATCGCGCAAAAAATCATCGCGGGAGAAAGTATCTCCCTAGTAGAGGAGTATGACCGTCTACTACAGACCGTGACATCATTCGTACCCGATCTTACCGGAGAAGGATGGAGAGATATTTCCGAAGAGTCGCCAGGCCCGTCATCGACACCTGATCCTGTATCCAGAGTTGCCGAGGAGAAGCAGATAGCCGTCACATCACCAGGAACTTCCAGAAGCACCGCATCCGGATCAGACCCGGAACCTTTACCAGGACCGTCATGGAGACCGGACCCTTTACCCTCAGCAGAACCGTCATCCCAAAGTGCTTCTGTATCAGATAGAAGAGGTAAGAAAAGAAAACGTGATACAGTGCCTCGTGAACAAATAGGGAACATAATATTACACAACATTCAAGAACGTGAATATCCCAAATTCCGTTCCAAAGGACGTCGTGTGGAATTCAGTTTCTCGCACCCTCCAGAAAATGTCGATCCTCACACATGGATCCGTGAAGGTGTTGAAAATCTTCTCACCTATGTTAAGAAAGACACCAAGGATGAAGACAAGATAGGTTTAACTCTCTCTAACATATCTGACCCAACCGTGAAAGATATTTATGTCGGGTGGCACAGAAGCGACCAGTTACACAGTGATATGGTGTGGAACATTATGTATAAAATATTGCAGAGTGCGAAAACATTCACGGCTACAGATCGGTTAATTTTGAGAGCCGACCATGTCAATATACCTGTCGGAGGTGGTGGAGGTAAACGAACATATTGTTTACCTAATTACATGTTAAGCACGCAAAAAAGGAGTATCGTTGGTGTGCCGAATAGGAAAAAACCACTCTGTTTAGCTGAAGCTTTGGTAATAGGAAAAGCCTATGCTGATAATGATCCGTCCTATTCACAGTATCGAAAAAATAGAAATCTTCTTAAACCTGTTTTCGAACTTATGCGGAAAGCAGATGTAGATCTGACAGACAATGCGTGTGCCGGAAGCGGAATTCCTGAACTGAGAAAATTTCAGCAAGTTCTCACAGATCATAAAATTATTGTATACAACAATCTTCGTGATGCTAAAGATGTTCTGTTTGAAGGACAGGTTGAACATGTTTTAAAATTTATATACCTTCTGTATGATAATGCCAGACAACATTATGATGTGATAGTGAACCGTGTTGGAGCATTTGCAGCAAACCAAGAATGTCATGGGTGTAACCAGCTCATATTCGGTAAACCTCATAGTCACATGTGTAAGCAATTATGTTGTATGTGCCGTGCAACTCCACCGTGTGTACCTGAACCGGGTGTCCGTAGAACATGTCAGACATGTCACCGAAATTTCAGAAATGAACAGTGTTTCACAAATCATGTTTCTACACCATTCCGAAACGGTACTGTCTGTAGCGAAATCCAACAGTGTCCCCGATGTTTCAGAATTATTCTCACAAACAATAGATATGAAAAAGTACATAGATGCAACATGAAATATTGTACTGTGTGTAATTGTGTGAAACCTGTAAATCATTTCTGCTACATGCCTATACCGAAACCTAAACAGTACTCAAAATTTCTATTTGTGTTTTACGATTTCGAATGCTACACTGATATTCCTTTTTCTGACAAAGAAAAAACTTTTCTTCATGTTCCGAATCTTATCGTGGTGCAGACAGCCTGTCACGCATGTCACAAAAGAGAGGATTTAACAGCTTCGTGTTCTGTTTGTGGAACAAGGCAGTTTATATTCTGGGATGACCCTGTAGATACATTCCTGTCCTACCTGGAATTGCAGCATAAGTTTTCCAACATAACCATCTGTGCACACAATGCACGAGGTTACGATTGTACATTTCTATTACGGAGAATGCTGGAAAGAGAAATGAAACCTCGTGTTATCTTAGATGGTACCAAAATTGTCTGCATGACATACCAAAATCTCCATTTTGTAGACAGTCTCAACTATGTTCAGTCAAATCTTGCAGGATTTTCAAAACTGTTTGGTTTACCTGTGCAGAAAGGACATTATCCGCATTTGTGGAACACTTACAAGAATAGAAATTACATAGGACCACCACCTCCTCCTTCTGCATACGGATATGAATATATGAAAACGGTTGAAGATCAAAACCGTTTCATGTTCTGGTACAACAATGAATGTGAAAAAAATATACCTTTTAACAACAAAAACGAACTTCTCCAATATTGCATCAAGGATGTGACCCTGTTGAGACAAGGATGTCTAAAGTTGAGGCAGAATTTTCTAGACATATGCAAAATAGACATTTTCAGGGACTGCATCACGATAGCATCTGCCTGTTCATTAATTTACAGGCAGAAATTTATGCCGTCTAACACTATTGGAATAATCCCTAAAGGAGGTTACCATCATGCAGATCAGATGTCCAAGTTCGCATTGAAATGGTTAACCTATGTTGAAGAACAGAATCATGTAATACTTCTTCACGGCGGACGTACTCGTGAAAAATATGTCATAGGAGGACGTTACAAAGTGGACGGCTATCACGAGGAGACGCAGACAGTGTACGAGGCGCTTGGATGCTACTGGCATGGTTGTCAACGCTGCATGTCAATTAACAGAGATATGTATCCGAAAAACGACGACGAAGAAGAAACAGATCAGGATAGTAACAGTCAGAAATATAACGACATGTTGAACACAGCAGCCTTCAGATACGAGACAACATGCCGTAAACTTGAGGCTCTACGTTCTGAAGGATACCGTGTCGTTACAATGTGGGAATGTGATTTTAACAAAACATTAAAAGCCGATCCTGAACTCGATAGACATCTATCGACGCATCCTATCGTCTGCTGCATTCCTTTAAATCCACGAGACGCCTTATATGGAGGAAGAGTTGAAACAGTCAGGACGTATTACAAAATCAAGGAAAATGAAAAATTACAGTACTATGATTTTACAAGTTTGTACCCTTATGTGAACAAATACTGTGCCTATCCTGTCGGACATCCTACCATATTTCTAGGAACTTCTATTCCTTCGGTAAATGAGGTTTTGAACATGGAGGGGCTCATAAAATGTACTGTTCTACCACCAAAAGCCCTTTTACATCCTGTTTTACCTACAAAAATGCATGGAAAACTGATGTTTGTCTTGTGTAACGAATGTGCTATCAGATTAAAATGTGAAGGTACATGCAGCCATTCCGATGAACAACGCACACTTTCGGGGACTTGGGTCATTGCCGAGGTGCGTAAAGCTTACAGTTTAGGCTACAGAGTACTGTCATTGTCGGAAGTGTGGAAGTATGAAACATCGATGTACGACCCTGTCACAAAAACTGGAGGACTTTTTGCTGGTTATGTCAACACCTTCTTGAAAATAAAACAGGAAGCGAGCGGCTGGCCTTCATGGTGTCAGAACGACGAGGATAAAAAGAAGTACATACAGAAATATTTCGATAAGGAGGGTATTCTATTGGAAGAAAACAGTATCGAAGTCAATCCTGGTAAACGTACTCTGGCTAAACTCTGCCTTAATTCTTTATGGGGCAAGTTCTGTCAACGGGACAACCTTTCCCAGACAACCATCATCAAGGAATCGAAAGATTTTCTCGATAAAATGACTGATCCAAATATAATGATTGGAGGAGTGGTATTCATCAATCAAGACACCGTTTTAGTGAACTGGAAATATGTTGAAGAGGCTGTCAGTCTGAACAGGAAAGTAAATGTTCCTATCGGAGCCTTCACAACATGCCATGCTCGTCTGAAACTGTATGAACTTCTCGAAAAATTGGATGACAGGATATGTTATTGTGATACAGATTCTGTAATTTACGTAGATAGTCCTGAAATGGAATATCATCCCCAGACAGGTGACGCACTAGGAGAACTCACCGATGAATTGGCAGATTTCGGACCCGATGCAGTTTGTGAACAGTTTGTTTCAACGGGACCGAAACGTTACAGCATGAAAATAACAAAACCGTTCTCCGAACCGCAGTATATCTGTAAAGTGAAAGGAATCACATTGAATACCTCCACATCGGAATTGGTTAATTTTGATACCATGTGCGACATGATAAACAATGAGCAATCTGAAGTTATGGTCGAAAATATTTTCAGGATCAGAAGAACAAAACAGTTTCAAGTAATCAGTACATATGAAAAAAAGTTGTTTCAGCCGGTACTGTTGAAACGACGTTTCGACGATGAACATTTATCGTATCCCTTCGGATACTGTGCTGACTAAAATATGTCTGTAGCGGTCCAGAGTTCGAACCCTTCTTCGGACAGTCAGTGTATAAAATGTGTTTACAATGTGCCAGATCTTCATTTCTCTTCAAATCTCCAGTATAAAACATGTTTCCTAAACTTTCCCATCCTTTCACCATGATGGTCTGCGGAGCATCAGGAAGTGGAAAAACTACTTTTGTGACAAATATGGTCGACTCCATCGTTCATCTTGTCGAAGGACCCATCAAGAAAATCGTATGGTGTTACGATCAGGAAAACAGTATTCCGCAAAATCTTCGAGATGTGCGATATCATAAAGGGATCGTCGATTGGCAGTCGTGGAACGGAAAAACCCCTACTCTCATAATCCTGGATGATCTTATGATGGTTGCTCAAGGAGAAAAAGTCGCCGACCTTTTCACAAAAGGCAGTCATCACAAAAACATTTCGGTGGTGTTCATAACACAGAATCTTTTTCATCAAGGGAAAAATTGCAGAGACATTTCGTTGAACGTGAAGCATTTCGTTATTTTTAAAAATCCTCGAGATATGAACCAATTCACTGTGTTTCCACGACAACTTCATCCTCACCACATGAAGGAACTCGAAAAAGTATATATAGATGCTACCACTCAACCTTTCAGTTATTTGTATATTGATCTTTCACAGTCAACACCGGATCCTTTACGTTATCAGACAGACATTTTTAACCAGAATTACTCAACTGCATATCTTCCTCAGGAATGTTTAAAACATCGAGATGAGGAGAACGAGGAAGACACGTACCAAATCACGTTCTAACAGGAATAGACATTCGTCTTCTTTCAAGAAACATTCACCTTTCTTGCACGTGTTGAAAAATTCACCGACCAAAATCCGTAAATCATTATTGAAAAGTGCTCCGAAAAAGACAATTCGTTTCATCAGCGAATGCTGCCTGAACGTTTTAAAAGGAAACGTGAAAATTAAACCGTCAACAAAACGTCGTCTGACACCTTACAAGTCGGTCTTACGCAATCTCGTGAAACCGAAAGTGAACATCGAAAAACGAAGAAAACTACTTGTGCAAAAAGGTGGATTTCTACCCTTACTTCTAGGTTCTTTGTTATCGGGTCTTCTCGGTACTCTCATTCCTCATTGAGAAATGACATCTTCCTACAAGAAGATGATCGTCCTTTCACCGGAACAGTTAGCACGTATTCGCGGTTCCGACTCGTCTGTAACTCAGAAATTATCCGTTCTGGATAAAAAAATGAATGATATTCTAAAAATGAAAAATATATCAGATGATCAGAAATGGCGTCTTTACAGAAAGGAACTGGACGAGTATTTATGGCTGAGTCGAAAATCCAAAGAACCATTACAAATTCCTATTGTTCAAGATAACGACGGTTCTTCTACTATTTCGCCAGGATCGACGTTCTTTCCTCCGAACCTGGCTGAGACGTTACCCCGTAATACACGTCATCAGTTACAAAATATCATCGACGAGTACCAATCTACGGCTCAACATTTGATAGACGAACGTCAGGAAAAAACACTTCCTGATCCGAAGACGTTGAACTTCTCAGCGTCGTCAACGGAAAGCCCTGGACCGTCTCATCGACAGAAACAGAAAAAGAAGAAGAAGAAAGCGGCTGTCCGTGTTTCCAGAAAAACTACACCGTTTCTGAGAACACCTGACGCATACAAGCTGGTTCCTCTGAGAAAAAGCCGTAGACAGAGAGATCAGTCATGGGAGTCCCTAAGTTAAAACACGATAAAATCCTCACCAAAATATATTACGATCCCCGACACCGTGCTTCATTCTCATCTGTAGATCGTTTATGGAACGCGGTGCGGGATAAAAATATATCCCGCAATACGGTGAAAAAATGGTTGATGCACCAGGAAACGTACACACTCCACAAACCTGCAAGGAAAAGGTTCCCCCGAAATCATTACAATGTGTGGAACATAGACATGCTTTGGGAAGCTGATCTCAACGACATGACATCGATACAAAAACATAACGATGGATACAGATATCTTCTGACAGTGATCGATGTATTCTCAAAATATGCCTTTGCATTACCACTAAAAAATAAAACAAGCAATTCGGTAACCGAAGCTTTCAAAAATATTTTCGGACAAAGCAGACGAAAACCTGTCACACTACAGACCGACCAAGGAACGGAGTTCACAAATTCTACATTCCAGAAGTTTTTAAAAAATGAAAATGTAAATTTTTCGATCGCTTCAAATTATCCTGTGAAAGCAAGTGTAGTGGAACGTTTCAACAGAACATTGAAAGAACGTATGTGGAAATATTTCACATCGAAACAAACAAGACGTTACGTAGACATTTTACCGCAACTTCTCGAAGGTTACAATACAACTATCCACAGTTCCATAGGAATGGCACCTCGAGATGTGAACGAGTCTAACGTTTACATCGTGTGGAAACGTCTCAACAAACCTGACAAACATATTTCACAACCGTCTTCAGATCTGAATGTTGGTGATTTCGTACGAATCTCCGTCGTCAAAGGACATTTCGAGAAGGGATACGAACAATCGTGGTCACGAGAACTTTTCAAAATCCACTCCCTTGTTCAGCGATCACCTGTACCTGTATACATATTAGACGATTTAAACGAAGAACCTGTAAAAGGCACATTTTACAAACATGAACTGCAAAAAGTTTATTCGGATCCTGACGAAGAGTATAAAATTGATAAGATTTTGAACAGCCGGGGAAAAGGTAAAAAATTGGAATACCTGGTTCGCTGGCTCGGATATCCACCTAGTTTCGATTCGTGGATCAAGGCATCTTCCGTAAAACAGTTATCAGAAAAATAATTTCCAAAACATATTTATATCAAAATATATCGTCACCACGATCCAGTGAGTTCTTTGTGTTCGGCGAGAATGGACGATAATTTCTATGTTTACCTACCGTCATCTGCATCGGAGAAGTATTTTCCGAACAACACGCTGACCCATTTCAACGTAAAACTTGCAAAACGGATCGATCTGTCTCCAGAATTGTGGGAAGTCGGATTAGCAGAACTGCATTATTCAACTCTATACGACAATGTTTTGGAAACAGATTACGGAACGGTAACCTTTCCTGTTCGGACGTATGCAAGTGCTGAGGATCTGATCTCTACCATCGAAGAATCCCTCCCCAACGACCTGGAAATACGGAGAAACGTTCTTAAGCAATTCTGGCATTTTCTGTTGGAAGCGCAATGGGACGCGTCGGGATCTTCTGTTTCTACGGATAATACACTCTATATTAACGAGCAGCCATTTTATTTTCCTGCAGCAACATATACAATAGAGGAGTTCATTCAGTTCCTGAAAACAAACCCTGCTAATGCCGTTGTTCCTACTCATCTCAGATTTTTCTTTAAACAGGCTGTGAACAAACATCTGTCCGTGATAGGGGTTCCCGATCCTGAATCGGAAGGTGTTCCAACAAATACTGTTACACCCATAGACGAAACTGATGACTACGCTAAATTTCGATATGACGTATTGAAATCTATTTATTCTACGCACGCAGTGTCCAATAACGTCGTGGATAAAAACCCCTACATATTCATTTATTCCGATCTCGTGAAACAGCAATTGGTCGGAGGAGAAATGCTACGTCTTTTACGTCTTGCCCGAAAACAGTATTCGGAAACAGAATCATCTTGCACAGTACCCGTAGCCCATCATACATTTAATCCGATTCATTACGTTTCTCTGGATAAAGGTTCTTTCGAAACAATAGAAATTGCGATGTATGATAGACAAGGATATTTTCTGCCTTTGAGAAACGGCTCCGTACCTACAATAGCTGTTTTACATTTTCGTAGGAAAGCAAAGTCCTTTTAAAAAACAGTAAGGAATCATTTTGCTCAGTCTATGTCGAAAAGCTGATGAATCACCATGAATTCGCAGACCGAATATTACAGTAATCAGATCCGTGGGGGAATTGGACCCATCTATCGTTCAACTAGAATTCAGAAAGGGAGAGGATTGGGGTCTCTCTTTGCAGGACTCTTTAGAATGGTGAAACCTCTACTCTGGAGTGGTGCAAAAGCGATCGGAAAAGAAGCTTTGAAAACAGGCGCTAACATTATCACCGACATTGCAACAAGCCAGCAAACTCCGAGAACTATCGTTCGTCAACGTGTACGTGAAGCGGGTCAAAATCTTCAAAGTAAAGCACAACGGAAAATCGACTCTCTGGTAGGTTCCGGTATAAGAACAAAACCTGCAACAAAAATTGCTCAGTCGATGTTAAAACGTTCAGCCACCCGTATTAGAACATCTACGATCCGTAAAAAAAGCGCATCCAAAAAGCGGAGAAAAACATCCACAAAATCTAGGACAACACGCAAAAGGAAAATTAAACAGAAGGTGGCAGGAAAAGATATTTTCGGATAATGATGGAGAATAACACTTGCATGATCTCGCAGTTCGATCTTTTCAGTAAAAAACCTATTCAGCAAAATGTCGAAAAAACTTACACGGTCGCCTACAAGCCTATCGCTTCCATCGATAATCAGAACATACTTCAGTTTGCCGTTCCGCCGGCAGGAACAGATTTTCTAGATCTTTCATCTGCCTATCTTCGTCTGCTAACGCAGATGGTCAATCAAGATGGGTCTCCCATGAGTGCTTCCGAACCTTCCAACGCCCTCACAAAAAACTGCGGGGTCGTAAATTATCCTCTCCATTCACTTTTTTCACAAGTTACAGTGGCTCTCAACGGTATCACTGTAACAGTTGCCGATAACAATTACGCATATAAATCAATCTTCGAAGCAGAAATCAATTACGGCAGCGATGCTGCGAACACGCATCTCACAAATGCCTTGTGGTACTTGGACACACCTGGACATCAAGATCAAATCATCACCGACAACAAAGGTTTTACCTCCAGAAAAGACTTTTTCCAGCACGTTCCGACAACCGGAAATCCTACGGAAGTGTCTGCCGTAGTCGAACTTATGGGAAAACTGCACATAGATTTTTTCCACCAGCCTAAATACCTGGTCAACGGCGTTGAAGTACGTATCGATCTAGCCAGGTCACGTGATGCTTTTTACATCTGGGGAGATCAGACTTCACCAACCACCAGAATAAAAATTTTAAAGGCTGTTCTCGAAATAAATCACATCATTCCTACTCCTACCACCAGTTTGGCCATAGACAGAGCACTCTCTTACGCTCCAGCCCATTATCCATTCACCAGAAGCGTCATCAAAGCTTATTCTTACGTTGCCGGAACGCAGCAGATTTCGATCGATAATGCTTTTCAAGGTGCTTTTCCGAATGTTGTTCTTTTTGCTATGGTATCCACCGCCAGCTTTCTCGGAGACTCTAAGAAAAATCCGTTCGACTTTAGAAGTTTCAATCTATCTTCTTTCCATCTTGTGAAAAATGGAGAACTCGTACCTTACGAACCCTTGCGGGTCACCACAGGAGGGAACGGCGGATTGATAACACGTGCCTATCAAAATCTATTTTCCGGTACAGGCATTCACCACGCCAATTACGGACACCAGATCACAAGGAAAATGTTCGAGAACGGATCCTTTTTCCTGATTTTCGACATAACGCCTGACTCTTCAGGAAACGACACGCACACCAGTCTCCAGGAACAAGGTATCATCGGAGCCGAGATGCAATTTTCTCCCCAGCTGTCGGAAAATATAACATGCCTTCTGTATGCTGAATTCGAATGTGCAGTAGATATAACAAAAGACAGAAGTGTTATCCTCCATCAGTGAGACCGACTTGTATATAAATATGTGTGCTCGTGTTTCTGGCTCGCAGTGTTATCGAGACAGTTCTGACGTAGACATTATACTACCTGTGATGGAAAAACCTACCAAAGTGATAACCCGTACTATTAAGCATAGTAGTGTTTCTTCGAAAGTGACAACTTCAAAACCTGTGAACATACGATCGTTTCCCGAACTACTTGACAGCAGCCCCGGGAGCATAGAAATGACCAAAGACAGAAATATTATTATAAACATATGAAAACATATGTAACGTGAGATGGGAAAACTCATCGAACTGATAACCTGTGATGATATTTATAATAGTGATTCTTTGGAAGTACTATCTGCCAAACCTGTTGACACGCAACCGTCCCCCCAAATATTAGAAGAATATCATCTTGAGAGTATAGAGGTAACAGAACGCTGTACTCTCATTTTCCGTTTTCGAAAACATAGGCAGCATGAATACGTCGCAGATCAAGGAGATTCTATCTCGAAACTGTTCCACCAAGAACATTTTCTACGGTGTTTACTCGAGAGATCTTTTACCTCGGACGTTTCCTACCCCTGCCTTGATAATCGCAAACACCGACACTTCCAACTTCCAGGGTACACACTGGGTGGCCTTCTATTTTGGCAAAAACAATATGGCTGAATATTTCGATTCATACGGATTTCATCCATTCTATCCAGAATTCGTAACTTTCCTGAACCGTCATTCCTCGGTCTGGACTTACAACAACATTCCCTTACAGGGGGTGTTGGCCACGACGTGCGGACATTACTGTTGCGTGTATGCTTATTACAAAGCACGCCATGTTAAGACCAACGATTTCATTCAAGCATTTCCGTCCGGTGTCAGTAAAGATGGATATATCCTACACCGTTTTCGTCAGATCTCAAATGTTTACCCCATTCCAAGTGCCCGAGAGGGGATCAATCGTGTTGTTCCATCCACACGATCCGGTGTCGTGTTATGCAAAAAGCTATATAAATGTGTGCTGCTGTAGCTTTCTCTCAGTGCCGTCGAGACAGCTCTAGTGAAAACATCATGGAGCCTACTAAGGATTCTACAATGGAAAAACACGATAAACTAGTGAAACGCATGACCCATCAGGATGATGCTTCCAAACGTAAAACTCGCAAACGTGTGCAGCCCCTCAAAATCGAAACTGTCCCTATCAAGAACGAACCGATGGACGAGGGGATTGATGTGACTATAGACTGTGATTTCATGAAACGTCGTAGGGAGATCGGCTTTTCCCCAGATACAATCGAATGTCCTGGACTTCACAACGTAGAGGCGTGTTTAGATCTCTATCTTGCTAACACATATTTTCTGAACAAGGAAAAAAACAAGTTCGTAGCAATAGGATTCGAAAAGCGATCCCCTTTCAATTTGGTGTGGGAGTTTTCGCAACAGGGGAGATCACCCGTACGCATCGATTCTAAGCAGATTAGAGAACTGTGGGCTTTGAAATCTGACTTACTGAATTACGTCGAAACAGGTCGTCGATTCAATTACTTGGTTACGGGAAATATCACCGTCAGTGGTGTAAATTTTTTCGGGAAACGTTGTATCTCGATGTATCAGCATCATTCATCCGATGCTTTTATTTTCACAGCCTCTGAACTACACTTATTTTTGTGTAACCTTTTTTGGCCTCTGCAGAAATTAAAGAACGAACGTTATCATAAATTGCAACCCGAAATGGAGGCTTTTGTATATTGTATCAAGAAAAATATGGTTTCAGAAAAAAAAGAAGTGCCCAATTTAGTGAACTATTTTTATATTCTTTGGTACAACGAACTGATGATTGAAATATATCTTGAGAACAATCTTGGGCAGACATTGACATTGTAAATAAGTTCTGTTACTTTCATGTATCTGATGTTGTAAATAGCCATTGTAAATGAATCATTGCTCTTTTATGTATTGTACATCAACCGCTGTTATTTTATGTATTGTAATATAACCCTTCAGGTATTGTAAACCTTTCATATTCAATTGTGTTGTTCTATGTATTTAAACCCATATTATCGATTGTAAATAAAACATTTGTATATTTTAAAAAACTCTTTTATTTCTTGTACTTATTACAATAGAAACTGTACATCTTCCAGACATTTTCAACTGCACAGGTTTTTTTTACATTTTCACATTTGCTATGTTCTTTGCATCTTCCTGAAGTGTTTTTCACACTATTCAATTTTGGACATTCAAGTTCTTCGATGTTACGTACGGATATTTTATTTTTACCTGTTTTTCCAAGTAATTTTTCAAACCATTTCACTTTCTCCGTACCTTTAACGTACACTATTTGATTCACAAGCACAACATATAACAGATCTCCTAATTTCTCATACGGCAGCCATCCATCTCCCCAGTTGAGACCGTGTTTGTTGGCACAGAGCCAGTAATTCACTCGGTGATACTTTTCACTCAAACAGTGTAAACCATATGGAGATTTTACTAAACAATCAAATGCATTGTCAAAAGGAAATTTTAAAATTCCGACTTCTTTCCACACAAATTCTCCTCCTGCTCCTCGAAGACCTTGAACGTCCAAAAAACAGACATCCATTTTGTTCATCAGGTGAAAACTGTCAACGTATCTTCAATGCTACCCCGGCATACGGCGCACTTGTCCAATTGGGAAGCACAGGATCCGCAGGAAACAAAATGTCGACACGGGAGAATTACAACACTGCTAGGATTCTCAAAACATATTTTGCACACAGAATCCACACTAGGTTTATCGGACGTTTTCTCAAGAGTCTCTATACTGTCGCAATACTTGCAGCTCTTGGAGTTACGATGTAACGCCGCAACACTCTGTATAAAAGGACACTGGGGTACCAACATGTAATGTCCTAGAATCGGACAATCTTTGGATGTCCAATCGCAAAGTCCGTACGAACAATGAAAACATAATACTCTGTCGCTAAAGCCTGAATAGTAAAATCCTGCAGTCACTAATTCTTCCGGAGTCTGACGTAATCCTATAGGCCACTTTCTGTATGTTCTGTATCTCGAATTCACTGATAAGTAATTGATAACATACGGCTCGGCGTGAGTCCTGCAGACGTGATAAGTAAACACACTCATACGTCATAAAAGGTGAAGTAATCGGATACTGTAGGTGACGGCGTCCCAGGTATCGGCGATAAAGGAACAGCCAGAGGATCGTCGGGGAACAGACGTCTGCGGACACCGAAACCTTCTGCAGGAACCACAGGGAAACAGGGATGTCCTTCTAATTTACGTAACAAAGGACGATCACAGCCAGAACACCACAAGGAATTTCTGTTCGTCAACAAAGAAAGCCACTCTTTCACTCTCTCCTTCAAAGCTTCACCGAGCTTATCCTCTTCCTTCCTGCGACGTAGTTCGCACATACACCCGTGACTTGGAAATCCTGTTCTCTCGTCCGCTCTTCTTTTTCTCTCTTCTATCTCCTTCAACGTCTCGCAGTGATGATGGACTCCTTTTCCTAATCCGTTGAACAGGTAACATCCACACCAGGGAGGTTCAGGTATCGCTACATACATAAACGGGAAATAACTCAGCACCCGATGCAGGGCCGTTCAATCGTTGTCCAGGTCGCCGCAAGATCGAACAAGTTCCCAGAACTCCTCGTAGCTAACCTCGTAGAAATTCACGCCATTATCAGACAGTCTTGTACCGCACACATCCATCCTCGCATGACGCTATTATCATGTATCCCTTCTATTTATACCTTCTTTTTTTCTACGTCACGATTTCCGTTAAACACACTTCAAATAGTCCTCTAGAAGACCGAGCCTAAAACATGTTCGAACATGTTCCTTTCAGACAGAAAACAGCCACACCCACTTCCAGGAATTTCCAAGAATACCTCATCAACCTAAAACATGTTCGAACATGTTCCTTTCAGACAGAAAACAGACACACCCAATTCTTGGAATTTCCTAGAATGACTCATCAACGCCATCTCTCCTCAAACACCGGATACACGTATTCAATTCCGAGAATTTCAAACTCATCAACGCCATCTGTTTTCAAACACCGGAAACACTTACTCCAATTTATATATGACGTCACACGCCAAAATAGCGTAACAAAAACAAAATGGTGTCACAGCAATTAAAACAATTAATAATAATAATAATATTTAAATTAATTTAATAATAATATAATATTTAAATTAATTTAATAATATAATCTGGTCACGTGACTTCCATTCTGTGACGTCACAGTCACGTGACAAAAAAAAACTGCTGCGTCATCAATTGATCTTTGATCGATCTTTTCCAATCAATTGATTTATCGGACTCAACGCCGGTGCATTACTACTGAAAGGACGTTTGATTACCTGTAGATTCCTGTAAAGATGATCGTCTCCGCTGATTTGGTAGATAAGGCACGATCCTGAAATTAGATGTCTTTAGGATTGGATTGGATTGATTTGGTGTTTTAAGTTCACTTTATGCACAGTAAGGCTAATCGGGACTGGACCTACAGTTTAAAGTGGGATCCGAACCTCTATGTGCCTCCACCTGGAATCGAACCCGGGACCCCTTGATCGCAAGGCGACGACGCTACCACTGCGCCATCGGAGAGGTCATGAGATGTGTTTAGGGAGCGCAACTCCCCGCTTCTAACTCTAGCGTTGCACCGATATTCAATCTATAACTTGGAGACAACCACTGTTTACTGTATAACTTTCGGACTACAACTGGGGGTGAGATCTGTTATCGCGATCTATTTTCAAATTTCCGATCGTTAAAGCCGTTAAGCCAGTTCCATCCTGTCGTTAACCGTACTTTTTGCATAAGGCTGAATCAAAAGATTTCCTGTCGATTCCCGTGTCAGCGGGGTTTAAAGATCCACTGAAGGCCGCCGGTGTAATATGCTTGTAACAAGTTACTTCCAGTGCTTCAGCCGGACACCTTGGTGAAGTGATTTATCTATCGAGTTATGAAGCCAGGGGTCCCGGGTTCGAATCACGCCTTTGGCGTAATACGATAAGTTATTCATTATAATTTGGGCTGTATGAAATAATTTAGGCCAGTGATTCATAAACACATCCCCAAGACCTTCCTAACAGTTTCTCATTCTTCTCCCATGCTACCCAAAGTTTTCCATGAAAGCACAATTTATTGTCGTTTCAGTGCTTAATTTATTCATAGATCCCTACTACAATCACCTCATATTCCCACATAAAAACATTCTGACCAAGCCCCCCGTCCTACTTGTTTGGCAGAGAAAGTCTTATTTGCGGAAACTGAATATGTTCAGAGGGCTGCATATCGGTCAGAATCGCTTACTAGGCCTACCTGGCTGGTCGGGCGGGCGAGTAAAACTATATACTTGAGTTTTGACCCGTCAAGTATCGAAAGCCCACGGGTAACTGGAAGGCCTTGCAAGACGAAGCTCGCTTATCTTCAGCGAACGCTCATTCCGGTTTTGCACCGTCTCCAGATACATGAGTCACGCAGTCACCGTTGCCAACTTTTAGATTCTAAACTGTTCTAGGAGCACTTAAAATGTTCATCACTTTTATCAATTTGAAATTGCAGACATTTATTCCTTGCTAGAAAACATTTGTATCACTCACACCCAGTGGCGGCGATTGGATTCCAAAACTAAGGGGGGGGGGGGGCAAGGACAGTTTAATTTCCCTTGATACATGAGGTTAGCGTGGTGCAAAAGTTTCGAAAAGTCGGGGGGGGGGGGGGGAGAGGCAACTGCACTCTCTCGGGCCCGCCCCTAATTGCCGCCACTGCTGACACCTGTAAAGGAGTACGAACCAAGTTTTGTAAAAAGTGCCATCGTAAATATTTTGGACTTTGTGTTACTGGTGGTTGTTCTACATTATACTTTTGTGGGGGGGGGAATGCTCCCCTATAGCGCAGTGGTAGTGTCGTCGCCTTGTAATCAAGGGGTACCGGGTTCGATACCCGGTGGAGGCACATGGTGGTTCGGATCCTACTTTAAACTGTAGGTCCAGTCCCGATTAGCCTTATTGTGCATAAATTGACCAAATAAATGAATCAATCAATCAAACAGATTTTCTCTCTGGTGTAATTTTGCCAATTCTGATATCTACAAATTTCTTGTGTACATTATTCTGTCATTTTATTTAAAGTGATTTCAATAAGTGATTTCTTTAAAAATAGAATTCCCCAATTTAAATTTTGATTTAAATCAAACCACCTTGCTTAACAGAAAGCTGGCTTCTGGGCAGTGAATGATACTTTTACATTAGATCTTGTCCTTTCTCGTTCAAGAGTGAGATTACTGAGTCCGGTAAATTTGGGCTGAATCATGCCATTCGACACTACCTTCCAGAAGTTTTTCCTAAGTTTCAATTTTGAGAAATTTCCTTTTTCGTGGTTGTTACTTGAAGAGTAGGAAAAAAACAGAAGGCGTACAGGATACAGAGAACACTGGAAGCTAGTGTAGAGCTATCAGGGGAAGAAACTTTGCCAAAGCACTTGATTTCAGATTTAAGCACATTCCTGAAACATAAAACTTTATCAGGATATTCTGAAGATAAATCATATTCGTTCCCGTTACAGAGGGCAATAGCTGCATCTGTAGGAAGGAAGGAAGAACTACTAATATTATCCATACCCTTCCTCAGTTTAAAACACCGGGAGCATTTAAATGCCCCATACTTTGCTCCGTGGCAATTTGAGGTGCTTTATCGTTAACATATTAAAATCGTGTAGGCTATGCAAGGTCACGAGACAGAAGAAAAGCCAAGACAAAGCGCTTTCTATTCAAGAAAATAATAATTGGATAAAATTGTCCAAGCAATTTTTGCGTAAATGTTTCACATGAGAAATGAGAATTGTTTTGACTTTTTTGGGACCCCTTAGGCTTAGAGCTCCCGCCTCTGATTTCACGTATTCATTCAAATTATAATGTTAAACTAGAATATAAAGCAAGATAAAAAAAATGTTTTAATTTTATTGCCCAAAAAAATTAGCCTTTTCTATCTTTCTCACTTCCATTTATTACGTTTTTCGTATCAACCTCATAGGACGCGAGGCTCCTATATGCGCGAGGCCCAGGGTGGTCGCCCACTTCGCTCACCCCTTGCTAATCCAATGGTTATACAACCTCAAGGCACCTGCGCCTAGCAGAAATTCAAATATTTCCATGCGAAGTGAAATATGATGGCCGTTGGCAACACTGACAGTAGTGCTCGCCGTCTACCTGCAAGAACTACATCGAGTCTCACGGGTCTTCTTAAGACCCGGGTAATAGAAAAACCTGGCAGGCATCGATGCCTGTGCACAACTGTGACGTGAAGCTCGCTTGCGCGATTTCGAACACCTGGGCTTGACGTGCGTGTTGCATATTATTGTAGGCGCGCCTCCTCGCAGACGGGTTTTTTCCGGGTCTTGTGCAGGTCTCTAAATATGTTTCACTTTGACGTGGCGTGCCCAAGAGAGGATGGTGGGAGTCATAACCTTTAGCCTAGCATTTCCAAAAAGAGAACGCCAGAGGCTGGAAAATGTGGCAAAATGATGGCATTTAAAGAATACATAGGCAAAGTGATGATCACATAAAACCGGCTTCGAATAACATAATCGGTTAGTTTTCTTTTGAAGTCACTTGGCCAGGGTTTTAAAAAAAGTTATTTGGTCCACGACCCTATAATTTAAAAGCCTAGTTTTCAGGATAATTAAATACTATTTCGCGAATAGATAGCAACTTTCTGTGTCCTTCATGAGATCATTTATTAGTGCATGTTCTTTTTTTCTTCGTTTCCTTAATTCACTTCTTCAATAGACAATTTCTTAAGATCCGAAAGTGTCATAATTAGGGAACGGAACTTTATGTGCTAAAAAACTCAGAAATATTTATTTTTTTGTGTGTCATAATGTTGAAAATATGTGATAAAAACAGGAAAATATGTGACAAAAATAAAAAAAAAAACATTTGGTAATAAAAACAAAAATATTACATGCATTTTAAACACCTGAAATCAGTTTCTAAATGTTTACCTCTTAGCGAGATATTTTGGAAGAGTTGCAGTGAATCACCATAGTTTTTTCCAAATTCTCCGCTGTAAATCTGTGACGATTGTCTCTAAAAAGCATCTTATATTGTGAGAAAGATCGCTCCACGTCACAAGAAACAATTCTTGCATATTTGAAGCACGAAATGCCACTAACGCTGACGTTTTCCAAAGCTTCCTTTTCAGCTTCCAAAACACGTGCAATTTGGCACAAAGTTTGAAAACCTTGGTTTTTCCCAAAAATTTATGTACATTTAGACATTAGCACTTGAGGGTTAGATCCAGTGGGGGTGATATTTTCCCCCAATAGGATCGTAGACGAGGCGCCAGAAGTCTGCCAGCGAGCTTGTTCAAAGACAAAACAAACCTAACACTCTCGATATGAAAGAGGTGCGGAGAATAAACATTTTTCCTTCGAGGATATCGAGGTAGCTGAAGTCAATGAGTGATTTTATGTTTATAAAATAAAAATTCGCAAAATATGTATTTACATACGGAAAAGTGGAAAATATGTGTTTTTATGTAAAATAAAATTTGCTGTGTTGACATATAAGGCTATGATCAGAATTTTGGCAAAAAAGAGGGTCTCTATCTTATCGCAGAAAAAACATTTATTTACCTAAAGTTCCGTTCCCTAGTCATAATACTTATAGTGTTCCAGTTCAGAGCACTTAATTTTAGATTTTTTTGATTTGCTTTATTTTACTTCACTTTTTGTGCCACTTTTGGCTAATTTGCGAAGATGGAGATGAGTGATGACATGATGAAATTGATGAATGGACACTCACAAACATCTACGCCCCGGCCGGAATTCGAACCCGGAACCCCTAACGTCGTAGCACAATGTGCTAATCACTCCGCCACGGGGGCCGGCACTTAATTTTAGAGACCCATATGTATCTACATATAAAAATACACATTATTTCAAGCTTTTTTCATACGTCGCTGCTCATTAAATGTTGGCAAAACTTATACGTTAGCTACTAGCATTCTTATTTGGTTTCTGATTTACCTATAGGTGGTACTGGACTATAATCTGAATCAACGAAACTTAGAATGGCGTTGGGGTCCTGGGTTCGATACCGGTGGAGGCACATAGTGGTTCGGATCCCACTTTAAACTGTAGGTCCAGTCCCAATTAGCCTTACTGTGCATAAAGTGGACTTAAAACACTAACTCAATCAATCTTGACTTCCTTGACTGGTAGACGCCCTATATAAGAATGGACACTCACAAACATCTACGCCCCGGCCGGGATTCGAACCCGGAACCCCTAACGTCGTAGCACAATGTGCTAATCACTCCGCCACGGGGGCCGGCACTTAATTTTAGAGACCCATATGTATCTACATATAAAAATACACATTATTTCAGTAGGAAATTGGACCAAGATTTGATAGCTTTGTATACCCTGTGCAACAGTGTATTCAACAATAATCTTTTGAACACAAGTTTTAGATATCTGTGCAACTTTATTAATTTCTTTTACAAGTTTTGCATATAACAACATATTTTCATTGTTGTTTAGCTGTTTAAAACTAGTACATGATGATCCTATTATTTGAGGCAAAAACCTAAAATAAGCAACTGGTCATATACTACTTTGTAAACAATCTTTACCTGAAATAAGAAAAACAAAACAGAAAATCAATACATGGTGTTTCATAAAGGACTTTACAAATTTGTAATTATATATAAATTTATTCACATGCCTCACAGAGCTGGTTTTGGTGTCATTTTGTAGCAAATACATCAAGTTTTGACTCACATAGTAGCTTAGTTCCAAATCACACCACCGTTAGTGCTAGCGACAGTTGTACCAAAATGGCTGCCTTCACTGGTACTGAGCATGCTCGCTGTGTGTTTTGGTGTGCTTCAGTGACGAGTCGACTTTTCACTTGAGTGGTAAGGTGAATACACACAATTGTCGAATATGGGGCAGTAAAAATCTGCGACAATCATTAAAACATGTCCGTGACAGCCCAAAACTTAACGTTTTTTTTTGCCTTAAACAAGAGCAAAGTTTACAGCCCTTTCTTTTTGCAAGATAAAACAATTAATGGAATAGTGTACCTAGATATGCTGGAAAATATTTTGATACCATAAATTGATGAGGATGACCAAGAATGCTGCATTCACTTCCAGCAAGATAGCGCACCGTCACACTACCTCAACAACGTCCGGGATTTCCTTAGTAACCGCTTTCCAACTAAGTGGATAGGTCGATGTGGGCTGATTCCATAGCCACCTCGTCCACCAGACCTGGCAACTCTTGATTTTTACTTCTGGGGATTTATCAAGGATAAAGTTTTCAGACCACCCCTACATGCTACACTCGCTGATATCAGTGCAAGAATCTATGCTGCAGTTGAGGAAGTTAGCTTGACATATTGCAGTGGGTTTGGCAAGAAATCGACTTCAGATTGGATGTCTGCCAAATTACCAATGGAAGTCACAATGAACCTTACTAACTTACAGGGTATTTTGCTACAAAATGACACCAAAACCAGCTCTGCAAGTCGTATGGATAAATTTATATAAACAAACAAACTCTCTAGCCTTCTCAAGCCCGAAGGATTATGGCTGCAGCAACACAGGCCTTCCATCTGTCCCTATCTTGAGCAAGATCTATATACTCTTTTCCATCCCTACCGATTTCCTTTAGGTCCATCTCAATGTTGTCCCTCCATCTTCGTCTTGGCCTGCCTACAGGTCTCTTACCATCAGGTTTTCCAACAAGAATCCTGTAAACTCCTCTTTCCTCTCTCATTCGTGCCACGTGGCCTGCCCACCTAAGTCTTCTTGATTTAATTATTCTAATAAATATCTGGACATATAATACTACAGGCAAAATTACTGTTTTGTATATTTCAACTTTTAGTTTCTTAGATATTAAACAAGAAGACAAAAGTTTATGGAGAGAGAAGTAACATGCATTTCCTGAATTAAGCCTACTTTTTATTTCCTCTTTAATATAATTTTCACTTGTTAATATTACTCCTAAGTATTTGAATTTGGAAACTGGTTCAAACAAGTTGTAATCAATAATTAGATTTGGATTATTACATAACACTTGGTTTCGGCCTGTAAGCATATATTTAGTTTTCTCTTTGTTAACTTCCAAACCTATCTCTTTAGCAGTTTTGAAAAATATTTTAGCAACTGAGTCACACCATTTAATTTTAGTCCTTCGTTAGTATCTTTTACCTTCCTAACAGCATATTCTAAGGCAAAATTAAAGAGCAATGGAGATAATGCATCTCCTTGTTTTAACCCATCATGAATTGTAAATTTGTCAGACACATTAATACCCACACGAATTTTACTTTCTGTTTCACTGGTGCATACTTTTATCATACTAACAAGCTTCTTAGGTATTCCAAACTCTACTAATATAGTATATAATTTATCTCTTTTGACAGAATCATATGCTTTTTTTAAATCAATGAATAGCTGATGGACATTTTGTTTATATTCCCACTTTTTTCAAGTGTCTGTCTAATTTGATCTGTAGTTGGCCGCGGTGGCTCAGTCGGTAACGCGTCTGACTACCATGCTAAAGGTCCCGGGTTCGATCCCCGGCCGGTTCAAATCCGGGAACTTTTCTAACGATGGAAGCGGCCCCGGCGCCCACATGGATAACATGGGTACCTGGGGGAAACCCTGGCGGGTAAAGGCGGTCAGGGGCGTGATGCTGATCACATCACCCCCACTCACGACCGGATCAAGAAAGTGTGGGGCGTTACCCCCACACCCCCTATACGCCTTCATGGCGTGATGCTATGCACAGGGGAGCACTTTACCTTTACCTAGTTGATCTGTTACCTTTAAATCCACATTGATAATCACCTATAATTTCATTAGCATATGGGGTAAGTCTTGTTAAAAGAATGTTAGATAATATTTTATATGTTGTTGAGAGTAGAGAAATTCCACGGTAATTATTGCAGTTCATGTTATCACCTTTTTTAAACACAGGAACAATTATGGATTCTTTCCACTGTTGAGGGATTTCTTCTTTATTCCATATTAAACAAATTAATTTATGAATTTGACATATTAACGAATTTCCACTATATTTATTTAACTCAGCTGGTATTAAATCAATGCCAGGTGCTTTGTTATTCTTTAGCCTTTTAATAGCATCTTTAACTTCAGTCAAGTTAGGTTCTGCTGTGTGCACTTCATTTACTTCTGATTTATCTCCTACATGAACATTTAAAAGGTCATTAAAATAGTTCTTCCATATATTTAGAATATCGCTTGGGTCAGCTGGAAAATCACCATCTTTATTTATCTTTTATCAAGTTTACTTTAGGTTGTCACCCCTTTCTAAATTCATTTACACCTTTATGTAAATCTCTGATATTTTTTTTTTCTCTTTTGCTGTTTGTTTCAATTTAGTTAATTTTGCTTTTCGAGTAATCTCTTTTTTTTACTTCTAAATGTGTGGTTAACTTCTTGCTTTATCCTATTATAATTGCTTAGATTTGTATCATCAGAGTTATTTAACCACCTAAGTCTAGCCTGATTTCTTATTTCTATTAGATTATGACATTCATTATCAAACCATGGCTTACTTGTTCTTAATTTATGTTATCCTATACTTTCTTTAGCTGCTGATTCTATTTCATTACGTATGTGCTCCCAATTCTTATTTACTTCTGTTTTATTTATATTTTCATCATCATTTAAATCCTGCAAAACATCAAATCTATTTGACATTTTAATTTCGTATTCTTTCTTACTTCTTTCATCAGCAAATTTTCCTGTATTAAATTTTAGAACTTTTAGATTTTGTTGCTTATGATTTATTACTGTGTGTCTTTCTCTTAATTTCGCAATTACTAAATAATGGTCACTGGCACAGTCAGCATCTCTATGTGTAGGAACGTGCCTTCTCTAATCAATGAGAATATGATCTATCTGATTATGAGTTTTACCATCTGGAGAAGACCAGGTATATTTATGGATATCTTTATGTTTAAAAGTGGTACTTTTCACAATTAAATTCTTTGAGGTTGCAAAAGTAATCAATCTTATACCATTATCATTACTTAATTCATGAAGACTTTCTTTACCAATCGTGGGTTTAAATGTCTCTTCTTTGCCAATCTGTGCATTACAGTCACCTAACAGAATTTTCATATCATACTGAGAAAATTTATTAAAGACCTGTTCTAACTGCATAAAAATCATTTTTAGTATTATCATCTTTATCTTCCGTTGGTGCATGTATGTTTATTAAAATAATTTTACACCACCTACCCTGTAAAACTGCATATGATATCCTATCATTAATAAATTCTACTGTTTTAAGAGCCGAGATAATTCTATTATTTATGAAAAAGCCTGTTCCAAAATTATGATTTTCAGTACCACCATAGAAAAAAGTATAATTTTTAGTTTTACAATTCCCTTCTCCTGGCCACCTAACTTCCTGGACAGCTACTACATCCAATTTATACTTAACTATTTCATTAACTGTACACTGAAATGACCCAGGCCGTTAAAGGCTCAGAACATTCCAGGTGCCTAATTTAATATCCTTATTCCTAATGTAGATCTTATCCTTAGTCCAGGGACCTCCCAAAGTAGTCCCCGCCCCGAGATCCGAATGGGGGACTATTTTACCTCCGGAATATTTTACCTTGGGAACATCCATGGCCTCATATTGCTGTTTCTTGACATGTCTTTTTACAGTGCAGAGTTGTCAGCTCTACGCCTAACCCTCAATATGAATGGAGGACCGCACCTGTCATTGGTCAGCGGATCCCTCGGATCTAGCTGGCAGGATCACATTGTAGTCCACCAACCATATACCACTTCTGCTGATTGTGGGACGCTCATAGAGCCATGACAGGACAGCTCTGTAAATTCCAACAGAGCAAAATGTTGGACCATTTCACTCTGTTGGTTGACAAACTGCAGTGAACAAGTCACTGGGCGATGAGGTCGTCACATCCCTACGCCTATAATGTCGCCAATACTAGTATAATGACAAACTGGATTGTAATTACAGAAAGCATTACAACCACTTTGTTAACTGTGATACAATAAATGATATGTCCATTTTATTGTTCTTTATGCAAGTCAAAGTGTGTGTGTGTGTGTGTGTATTGTATATCAGAAGATGTAAAAATGAAAAATCCCAATAAGCATTTTTTACTGAAATTAAAAATATTATTATTTCCTAACATGACTACTTTTTCATTCAGTATACCATAATTGTTCATTGGATGTAATGAGAAAATGCCTACTTTTATCTTTATATTTTAGAAGCTTTACTGTCAAACGTATGGAACAAATGCATGTAATGGAAACTTAACATTAATTATGACATTAATCCCAATTTACTTCCAATCTTAAGCCTGAATCACACGAAACTGGATTTCCAGCAGGAACGCTCCAGCTAACGCTGGACTGACTGCCCATTTGCTAGTTTTCGCCTCACACGATACTTGTTACACCGTACTTGTCGATCACTCATGAACAAATTCAAACTTTTTTTTGCTCCTTTGAACGAAAATAGGTGATTATTTATAATTCGACCCCGATGAATCCAAATCTGAAAGTAGAAATGCTGTATCACCTATCGTTTTCCCTGGATTTTCATTTCTTGTTTTTAATAAAAATTTAATTCCCTTTGTAATAATACATCGAAATTTGAAATTATTTTTGTTTGCTTGCTCATGAAATAAGATTTAAATATTGAAGTGAATAACTATGAAATATAAAAAAATTAAAAAATTATATATAGGACCGATTTTGA
This sequence comes from Lepisma saccharinum, assembly GCF_977018435.1. Taxonomy (NCBI): domain Eukaryota; kingdom Metazoa; phylum Arthropoda; class Insecta; order Zygentoma; family Lepismatidae; genus Lepisma; species Lepisma saccharinum. Next base: position 90,480,234 of record NC_139230.1, read on the forward strand.
CTGTTCAATGAAGAAATTTCATGCAAAAAAAAAAAAAGGAAAAAAAACACATTTTTACTCACATTTTCAAAATTTCTTTGTTGAACTCTGCCGTTTGTAACTGCCACCAGAAACCTCTTCCTTGAAGTTCCAACAGTAGTCTGCTAACATGTTCTGTACCAATTTTCCTGCATATCGTTTCTCCATGACAGAAATATCCTGGTGAAATCTCTCGCCGCATTCGTCACTAACCGCGCCCAAGTTAGGGGGGAAAAAGTCCAAATGCGAATGTAAAAAGTTACTTTTTAAGGACATATTGCACCCCATACACTGATAACACTTCAACAAGTTCATAACAAGTTTCTTGTAGTAGTCAGCTTTCACATTTCCAAGAAAATTACAGCATACTTCTCTGAAAGCTAACCATGCGCATTTCTCTTTTTCTGTTAGCAATTCCACAAAGTTGTCATCATGAATGATCTGACGGATTTGCGGCCCAATAAATATGCCTTCTTTTCACTTACTATCAATGAGTTTCGGAAATGTTTTTCTCAAGTACCCAAAACCCTCACCGTGTTTATCCAAAGCCTTAACAAAATTTTTCATCGGCTCTAACTTTATATACAACGGTGGTAACAAAATCTTGTCTTTCTCAAGTAGAGGGTGATTCCTAACACACTTCTCTCCAAGAATTAAGTTTTTTCGTATTGGCCAATCCACAATGTTGTAATGTTTATCTTTTGCCCGGCTGTCCCATTCGCAAAGAAAGCAACAAAATTGTGTAAACCCAGACTGGATGCCTAACAGAATACCAATCATTTTGAGGTCTCCGCATATCTGCCAACCATATTTTTCATAATTTATCACTTTTAATATTCTATCCATATTTTCATATGTTTCCTTAATTGTGGAAGAATAGGCAAGGGGTACTGATGGGTATATATTCCCATTATGCAACAATACTGCTATTAAACTATTCTTAGATTAATCTAAAAATAGTCTCCACTCGTTTGGGTTGTGACTCCTTTCAAGTTCTTGCAGAAGGCCTTCTACATCATTGCAGTAAGTTAAATCATTACTTACAGAAAAAAATGTGTCTGATTGTTGGCGTTTCCAATATGACACCTTAACACCATCTTGTAATAAATTCCACCCTCGGACACAAGAACCCAATAATTCCGCTTGAACTTCAGAAAGGTTGAGGTATCTGACTAGATCATTTAGTTCGGATTGGGAAATAAAGTGAGGTATATTTGGATCAGGAAAATTTGGATCGGTGTTTGAATATGAGGGTCCAGGTTCGTCATCTGGAGAAGCACTGCTTGGTTCTGTTTCATCCACTGTCCATTCTTTAGGAGGCTTAGGAATTGGTATAAAATCATGACTCATAGGTTTCTTGGCTGAAGGAACATCAGGATAAAATATAGAATGTTTTGATTTAGAACTTATCCCACTATGTTTGTTAAACAGAAGTAACAATCCGTAGTATGATCTTTCTGTTCTGTCCATATTACAGGGTTTCCAAAGGGCATTGATTTGTGAGTGCCATTAAGCCAATCACGTAAAGTTCGCGAACAATTACAACAAATTTTACCTGGTGCCCAGCTTTTTCCCTCGTCTACTTTACTTCCAAAATACAAGTCATATGCTCTCTGTGACTTACTTCGGAGTAAATTCCCCACAAACATAACAAAACAAGTTCGGGTTATTCACACATTTGTGTGACATGGCGAACTTATTAATTGAGTTATAATATATTTCTTTAAAAAACAATTATGAATGCTCTGATCGTTTTGTTAAAATACAACTTACACTTCACTTCACTATACACACTATCACATTCACAATTTCACGAACATACACAAACATAAAATATGGCTACTCGCAAAGTTATCGGAAAGGAAGTTAAGACTCGACTAACCCACAAAAGAACAAATTTTAACAGAGAAACAGGAAATTACTCTACTGCCAGATGTTTCCTCCACGAAATATTAAGTGCCAGTCATAAACACACAAGGTCGCTAAAAGGTTCTTATCCATTTGCTAGGAACCAAACGTTAAGCTGGATGCGGAGACCTGAAACCATAAAACTAGAAAATGTGGGTGTTCTGCAAAAAATGTAGTGATACAGGAAAACGGATGCAATATTTGTTATCAGCACATCTGAATACATAAAAATCACTTAGTTTTATTTAAAGGAGTATTTCATTGTTTATCAGTGAGTCTTTTGTTCCCATAATGGTGGCCAAGTGAGATGTAAACAACGTATCACTTCACACTTTTAAAATACGATAACTATTCAACCGAGAGGAATATTGTTTCGTATTAAATGGTTTTAGGTAGAGAAGAATGGTACTGATAAAATACTACTTTACAACGTTTACTGTACACGTATGGAAGAATATTTTAGCTTTTTCAATTGTAAACACCGTGCACTCACCATAGACGGTGTAACTCAACGTGCCTTTGGTGCTGTATGTATTATACATCGTAATTGGAACAGCTAACCGAAATGATCCATGAAATGCTTTGGTGTAAATCTGTAAAGTACTATCTGCTATAAGATTTTTGGAAGCATTTATGTAGCATTTATGCTTTTGTCTAAAGCCAGCTTAAAGGTGGACGTGGCCAAGCAATTTGAAGAATGTTGTAGGAGAATTAATGCTTTGTGTTAAAAGAGGAAAAGTACGAACTAGAGATTGGCTCAAAAAAAATATGGTAATCAATGCGTACCGAACAAGCTTTTTAACTTGGGTTTGCATTTTTCATACATGAGATTCACAGGATTCATTCACAAAAAAAAAGTCAACTTGTAATAATAAGGATTTTCATTTTCAGCTAATCATATTTGTCACGTACACATCTCATTGCTTTGCATAAATACCTAAATATTAATGAACTGAACACGAATGCACTGCACGTCATCTCTTTACTTTTTTTTATTAAGAAATGGAGAAACTATAACATAAACAGCCAGCACTCTGGAACCACAGACAAAAGACGCTCCTTTTCAAGCTCACAGATTATCTTCACATGGCCAAACTTTGCTCTGATTGGCTGTTCCACAGAATCCAGTCGAGGAAAGCTAGTAGCAATTAGAACATGTCCTATTCCTCCAAACCAGTGAATAAATTTATATATAATTACAAAGTTGTAAAGTCCTTTATGAAATGCCCTATCCATGTTGAACAATTATAAGATCCAACTACACTGTAAATGTGGTTCTATAGATGGGAATTGGTTTGATCTTCGAATTGTGTGGGCGGCATGTCCCCAGAAAGTGGGAGGGGTATTGGTGCAGTCATAAAGCATATATAAATTGTACTACAAAATTTTTAGGACACCTTTTTGAAATTCACAGTGCATATTTTGCCTGTTTTAATGCATACAAATCCGCCCCTTAGTCATAATTCAAAATATTGTGACAAGTGCCATGATAACCTGTGGTTTGTTGCTAAAAGGACGTGGTTTGTTGCTAAAAGGACGGGTGGAGGAAATATGTCCTAATTTAGTGATCATATGACCAAATAATCACATCAAAAAAATTATAAACCATAATTTTAACCCAAAACGTTATTTTCAATATTAAATTTTGTTTAATCTGGCAACACTAATAGGGTATGGCACATCAGGAATGTTAATTGTATCATGTGATTTCACCAGTAATTGAATCTAGGTCTTCTAGATTACAATGCGAGAGCGTTGCTACCACACTATCGAAACAGCAAGACACCTTGTCTATATCCATAGAAGTTGTAATGAATCGTAGGTAAGTTTAAAACAGGGAAAAGTCTTGAGCAATGAAGGATATTTACAGGAGAAAACAATATTCCACTCAAGTGTTACTTTTTTACTTTACTCACGAAAGGTCTTTTCCCTAACCCAAGAAGTGCTCCATGTGACAAACTTTCAATTTCAATCCTATCGTAGTATGCTTTTCTCAAAATGGACAGTTTGGACAAATATTTATTCAAATTTTCCACATCAATTAATTTATAGGGGGTTACAACACAAATTGGCCATTACAAGTATTATAAATACGTAGAAATGTAAAAATCCAGGTGCAAATATGTTTTATGGCTTTCAAATTTGAAGTGATCAAAGAAAGAATTGCATGATGTTTGAAACACTGCATATAAGTTAGTTAGGCAACACACATAACACCATGAGGATTAGTGAGCATTTCATGATCTAGGTGTCCCACTTTTTTGCCGATGGCCGTACATCCAAATTATCATAATTTGCCAGTTACTCTGTTACATTACTCTGAAAAATACTGTTTCACTACAGACTCCACATTTATTTATTTGGAAGTGCAAAGCCACACTATGTCACTATGAAGTATACCGAAAAGAATGTTTTGCAACTAATTTGAAACTATAAGCAACAAAATAATGGAGTGAGAAAATTCTTCATGATGCACAATGTAACCAGCTCTACTTATCTAAATTTAGAAGTCATGTATGATTTCATGTTTCACATATAAACCAGTGGCGTATGGGAGTCCAAGATCCTAAGCTATGGAGCAAGGGAGAAGACTAGGTCCTCATAAACTCTGTGTGCAAATGGTTAGACAAACCCATTTTGCTTGTTCTCGGTATCTTCAAGGAAGCCACATTGCCATGCCAAACTGCTAAGAAATCAAATTGCTAACTCCAGAAATGTGATAATCTTCACATTGAAATGTACAATTTTATTCATAATTACTAATAGAAATTCTAATTCTGTCTGTTAGTCTAAGGGCATGCAGAATATATGAACCTGATATAAAGTACACTTCTGTTCACAAACAGTGGCACATTCGTTTCAGTTCAAGTCCAGCTTCATAGGCGATCGTGTCTGGCAGTAAAACTGAAGTTAGTGTACGGAAAGCAGCAGTGTTGCTTACTATCAAACATTTTAACCACATGCAGGGAATTTTGTCTCTCTTAGACTCAAAGAAAAGGGCTAATGGAGAGATTACGGAGTAAATATTAATTAACTGGACTGTCCACGTCTACAATGAAAGTAATGTAATGCAAAAAATTCATGAAAAATATATTTAAAAAAACACATTTTTGACGTTCGTGAAGAAGTGGTTATCACAATGCATTAGAATGTGAGGGCCTCGTGTTAGAATTTGGCCTGAGCATGGGTGTTCTTTTTGAGTCTCTCTTCATCGTTGTAAGTAGCCGAAAATTGAAGAAAAGCAACACTAAATAACTAAAAGAAAAAAAAACGCAATTAGAATAAGCAAGGCGGAAATAGTGCTGTTGTAATTCCTGAAAATGATGCAAAAAAAACAACTTATTTTTTCTTTCAGAAAAAGTGTTATCCTAGACCGGGAGGAGGCTTGAAAAATATATAAACTCCTTCCCCACCCACTTTGACAAACAGAATTGCAAAGTTGGCACTGAATATGTGATGGGATAAATAATAGAAATCCGAAAGAAAGAATAGTTTATTTCACAGCCAGGGAGGCACCCCCTCCCCCCCAGACACACACACACACACACACCCCTGTTTTCCCACCCTCCATTAAGAGGAAGCTGGACTTTTCACGCCAAAGCGAGGAAGTTTTAAAAGTGCTCTGATTGGACTGAGATTTTTACACGTAATAGAGCTACTCCCGAGGATAGCGGGAATCTGGGTGTGGCTGCTATACACTCCATGGAAGTTGAGATATTGACAAAGAATGTGCGGACAAGCACAGCACCCCCAAGAGAGGAAGGTGCAAACTTAAGAGTATTGCGAGGAATCGTTATTCATTTGTTATTTCTTAGGTCACACACTGCGTTGACGAAACGTTATGTAAGAGGAAGCCACAAGCACCAAACCCCGAAGCGAGGAACCAACTAAACACAATAGTGTTCGTAAAACGTGAATAGAGAGGAACTACATGATGATTGGCAGTTCATTCGAAGCGCGCGCTGTGTTTGACGGTCATAACTCGGCCCCCATTGGCTGCGCCAGCTGTCAGTAATCTGCCGTCGATCACGCCGCAACCCAAGCACCGCCCTCCATACCAAATCATATGGGAATAAATGTTGCAACAATGTACGAGAGCGTCTCCGCGCCAAAAGGGGTGGAACAAGCTGGTTTCGGATGGCTTAGTAACGGTGCAAGCGGTACGACAGGCGAGGAACGTACGGTGGCCATTTTATACCTCGCGCAATTAGTCGACGTAAGGTGAAAGGAAATAAATGCAGGCCCGTAGCTAGAGGGGGGGCAGGGGGGCAACTGCTCCCCCTGCGAAATGTACAGAACACATTCCTACCTGGTATTCTCACTAATCTTTACAATTATATCCTGTATTACTCTAGAAACATAACAAAGACACTTACTGATTTTGTGATTTAATGAGGTGTGTGGGAAATAAAAGGAAATAAATGGGGAGTTGTATCTTAGGGAGATAGACTAAATTGTGGTAGAATGAAAAATTATTTTTATAAAAAGAATATATTTGAATTTTCATCACATGGACTTGTTACTTGTTTGGGTTAGTTCTTAACACCGCTTTATGCACAGAAAGGCTAATCGGGACTGGACCTACAGTTTAAAGTGGAAATCGAACCACCTTGCAATGTGCATCTACCACCACCATTGCATGGCATCAGATACTATTATTTCGATGGATATTGTGATGCGTTGGAGGCTGATCGCTGTTAGTATTGTCAGTTGGGATGTCTAGATAAAACTGTTTTAAAATATATCTTAATTCTGGACATTTAAGCCATGGTTGAATTTTCTTCACTTCCATTGGAACACCGTTAAGTCATGTTGATATTTACTTATATTGATTTATTTAACATAAAATATGTGTACCGTCACGTTGACCTAGAAGATGATCAGATGAGAGAATGAATGAAATGTATATATGAAATACAGGGTGTTCCACTCGGTCTCGGCCCAGGAGAATCCTGATTTCGGACAGAAACCTAATTTCGAATTTATCTTTTTCTGCATAACCACTAACCATTTGTAAGCTGTCACTTAGAGCGATTTGATTCAAGATAGTTTTCAAATCCGAACCTGTGCATGTGAGCAATATTTTCAAGGGTTCGAGACAGTATCGCCCTGTGTCTGGGTATTACACAAACTCTTGTTGAACGATGGAGAGGTGGTCTCGACACACTGATTGATTGATTTGCTTTATTTTACTTCGTTTTTTGTGCCACTTTTGGCTCATTTGAGAAGATAGGGATGAGTGATGGATATGATGAAATTAATAAAAGTAAAACATTCTCCTAAAGCCGACGCCACCAAAATAATCCAGTCAAGGTCACACCATCTACCTACAGTTTTTTAATAAGCAACATTTTCAACTGAAAGATTTATACGCGATCAAATAGAACGTAAATTATAGCTGTTGTCTACTCTTACGGCAAACGATCTATATGCTGGCAAGAAAGGTGGGAAGCGAGGAAAATTCAGCAGACCAACCCGACCACAGCGTATGCGCCTAGACTTACGACGTCGCGGGAGGAGGTGCTTCACGCACCTCATACTACAGCAGCTTACTAACACAAGGCTGCTGCGCAGTGTTGCCAACAACTTGAACGTAAAAGTCGCTAAAAGTCCTTATAAAATCCACTAGAAAGTAGCTAAATGAAATGTAAATGCTCTAGAAAAAGTCGCTAAATGAAATGTACTTTTAAAAAATAGCAAAAAGGTGAAAAAATCTAGTACTTGCCTATAAAAATATTTCCTCGTTACTTTCCTCTTCCTCTGAACGCTGCACTTCACACTGATTACCGATGTCAGATACTACATCAACGAGGAAATGCATTGCAAGAACGTTGTTTATTATTTCTGTGCACTTGGTTTTATGCAGACGAATGCATGGTGCACTGCAGTTGTCAGTCACTAAACCTTTTCATACATAATTCGGACAAGTGATTCACGGTTAGCAATGAACAGTGTTCGGCAACGAATAAAGCTAAACCAGCTTCAGCACTGGAAGTATTTAAATTTTCCGGTTTGAACTGTTTTTCTGCTGTTTTGCAGAACAGAAGTAACCAGATCTGACTTTATGTTTCTGTGTTTCCGAAAGTTTTATTTCAGATCAGTAGCTTTGGCATACAGATAGTTCTACTTTGGAGTACTTACAGTACGCTTTCGCCGTGTCACTATCGATCGACAGGGGCCAACCATTTGTAGAGTTTTCCCCACTCTTTCCAGCAATGTTGCTTGTATTGCGGTTTTCCCATACTGGACACTGCCCTGTCCTGGCCTGCGCACAAATCCACACACAAACTTTATAATTTACACTAGCACTTCCTTTGTCACCACACACTACACAAAAAACTACAATCTGAACCCACGCACGACGCGACCGCGAAGTCAAAGGTTCTGTTTTATAATAACTCAGCCGCAACGGAGCCAGGAGGAGTATCGGATAACAATGAGCTGTGAGCAGTGATGTTTACAAACATCACAAACCTTACTGGAAAAGGGGATACGCTTTGCTTCGGTTTCTCTTTGCGCATCAGAAGCGAATTGCGAGGGTGTTTACTTATTTAATAACTATGAAACGGTATTTAGACGTACCTACGCATATATTTTGTGAATTCTCCAGATTAGTTGCTAAAGAGCACACGAAGTAGCCAGAAAAGTCGCTCGTCACTTTTTCACGTCTTTTGTCGCCAACTAGCATTACAAATCCGCCAGTTTAGCGACTTCTCGCTAGAGTTGACAACACTGCTGCTGCGTTTCTTATCGCGCTGGGTTGGTCGCTTCCCCGATCCCCACTTCTCTTGGCAGAATGTAGAGCGCCCGCCGTAACATTAGACAAGAACTATAACTTGCATTCTAATTGATCACCTATACACTTTCAGTGACAAAAGTTTGTAATAAAATATTCAAATTAATTTTGAAAACAAATAGGCTACAACGTTATTAGCGTAAGATGTCAGCTATATTTTATGGTTCATTTGAACGAATTTTGCTGCGCATTGATCTTGCGCGCTCGCTACTTGTGGCTTTTGCCAGGCTTCATTTACTTACTGCGGATGCAAATATTTCCCGTAATTCTACAAAACATTATATTCGTCTCTTCCACAGTAAGAATCAACACACTCACTCTCTCTCTATCTCTGTAACAACGGCGGCAGACGATTAGTCATCTAGGAGTGCGGAAGGGATACGGAATGAAATGTATGGAGTACGATGTTAAAAATATAGAATGCATGAAGCTACAGGTAATTATCGAAAGCGACAAAAAAGAAGAAACAATTCTTAACAACAATGCTGACGGAAAAGATACAGCAGCCGCTGATCTTTGTAGAGACCGCATTGAAGCAAATGTAGCTTTCTAAATTTTTCGTTGTCTGCAAGATCCTTCAAAATCTTATTAACCTTTGCAATGATTATTTTATTTTGCTTCCTAGTGTCCTTTCGAGACGCTTCACTTCCACCGGCTAATGTTCCACACGTAAGATGCTTCTCCTCAATCCTCAATACTCAGTGGCGACGATTGGGTTCCAAAACCAGGGGGCAAGATACCAAAACTGGGGGGGGGGGGCAAAAACAGTATATTTTCCTTTGTAGATAAGATTTAGCATAGTGTGAGGGCAAGAGTGGCGAGAAGTGAGGGGGCAACAGCCCCCCCCCCTCGCCCCCTCCTAATCGCAGCTACTGTACTAATACTAAATAGATAACCAAATAGCCCTTTCACAAACAACATCGAAAATGAAACCAACCGCAAAAGTACTGTCACGGACACTTGTAGGTTGTAATGATTTATTTGAAAGTCAATGGTATTGTTATAATCCAGAAGTGTCCCTGACTGTACAAGGTGCAAAGTGTCAACTGAACATCTTAGAACAAGCGAGGCAACCCTACAGGGCCAGGGGTGTGGAGGAGGCAAGGGGAAACTCCGAAAGCGAGTGTCCTTGACTAGACTATAATTGGCGTCAGCTTTAGTAAAGTGTAATATCACTCATTTAGAATTCATGAATACCTAAAAAATTAGTTGTTCAAACAATGATCAAGTAACTTTCTTTGTAAACAAGAATTACAGGCTGTATTATCGATGTATATAAATGCCTGAATTATTGACAATTCATTTATATTTTGCATGAAAAGTGTTCACAATTTAGATTCCCTGCTGTCAAAAACTCTTCGCCACAAAAAGGCAAAAAAAGTAAAAAGGTAAAGTGCTCCCCTGTGCTTAGCACCACGCCATGAAGGCGTATAGGGGGTGTGGGGGTAACGCCCCACACTTTCTTGATCCGGTCGTGAGTGGGGGTGATGTGATCAGCATTACGCCCCTGACCGCCTTTACCCCCCAGGGTTTCCCCCCAGGTACCCATGTTATTCGACGCTGGGTGGGCGCCGGGGCCGCTTCCATCGTTAGAAAAGTTCCCGGATTTGAACCGGCCGGGGATCGAACCCGGGACCTTCAGCATGGTTGTCAGACGCGTTACCGACTGAGCCACCGCGCCACAAATAGGCACAACAAAAATGTTAATTAAATGAATTTCACTGTTTTAATGCGACGTAATACCCAGAAAAGAATATTCCCTCTTGTTTCTCTGCACCTGATTTTTATTTCACTAGCATAATTGCTGCATATATCAGAGAAGTAGCCTCTTGATTTTTTTTCCAGAATAATACACGAGCTTAATACATCCCGTGGCGTAACAATTCTGCACATGGTCTACAAAGATGTCAACGGAAAGTTTAAAGCTTGATGAAAACCTTTTATAGGAGTGTCTTCTCGACATCTGCGATATCAAAGCGTCAAGAATGATAAATAGAAAAAAAAATCGACTTTGGTAGTTTTTGTTCCTTTTGTGCGGTCCTGGAAGACAATATGTGTAGTCATAGTTAAAGCCCGCTTATTTCTCTTTCGGTGGAGCCCTATTTCAAAGCCGCGGGTTTAGCTGCTTGCACATAACGTCCATTCCAGCGATAACTTGCACTTCTCCAGCATTCAGCATCCCAAGTTGACCACCGCCTGGAATTTCAGGATGGGCTTCAGGACTGTTGATATGTTGTTTTGACATCAAATAGAACAGATGTATAAATTTTCAGATTCACACAATTTTTGCAAGATTAAAACCTAAATTGACGGTCTAAAATGGAAAGTTAGTCTCCTTGGATGCCCCAGTCGTTACAAAGCTATCAAGGAGCACTTATTGGCGCGAAAGAAGAATCCCTTTATTTATTTTTTTTTTGTGCGAGGCATGAGAGTGTATACGTAGTTGTGTTTGTCCCATTGTACACTCGTAAATGCATTCTCATCGTCACCCCAAGAGATAAAAAACAACGAAAATAACTGAAGAAAAAGAGAGTGAGTGTCGAGAAGTTTCGACCTTTACAATCGTTGAGGACACGGTGCAACCTAAAAAGATCAATATTGTTAATTGTTAAACACTTGTTTTCTAAAAATAAAACCAATCGAACGCAGGCTTAGGGTTGTCCGACCTGTGATGGCATGCTGTAACTGCTGTTGGCGTAAGTGAAGAGATTCCTTCCTAGAGTTTTCTCACTAGCCACTGGACTAACTGTGATCCTATATATTTTATACCCTTAGTCCCTTACCGTTGGAAAGAAGTATGCACACAAAATTACAAAGCAATTCGAACTTTCAGGATTCGTGATTTTGTTTATTTCCCTTCGCTCTTGTGCCAGGATGAGTGGCGATACAATTAAATTGATGAAGGGACACTCCTCACACACCCATGACGAGGCCGCGGGATTCGAACGCCGAGACCCCTGGCGACATAGCGTGCTGTGCTAACCATCATCCGCCACGAAGGCCAGCCTTTCAGGATACGTCCATTACAGTGTGGCGAGGGGGTTTAAACTTTCACGTTTAAAGGTAGGTTCCTGTCGTCAGGAAAGAGATGAGCATTTAAGCAATGTTTTCTTTCACCCATCCTACTGGTATATATAATTATTGCAGTTTAGTGTTGCTATGCGAAGGCAAACTTCCCTCAGGGCAGAAGAATTCAGACAAGATTTTAGGTGAAAAGGGGGCGGCGCCAGGGGTGCGCGAGTGAGTGCTTGCGCACCCCTTAATTTTCTTCCGCACCCCCTTCAGCACACCCTACGTTCAACTGATAACACTAACATTAATATGTAATATTATGTCATGTCATATCAGTAGCGTACGCAGGATTTCATCAAGTGGGGTGTTATTTCGAAAACTTTCTACAAATTCACATTACCATTGTTTTATTATACTTTATTTAATTAATTAATAATAATAATAAATTAATTAATTATTATAATTAATTAATTAATTTAATTACTAATAATAGTTATTACTAATGCAGATGCTATTTATGAAAGAAATAGAACAAAATTACATTTCTTTTGTTTCTTTGTTACAAAATAATTGTCTAGTCAACGGTTATTTGTATATGATAAGTCAGACATTTAAAGTGTGAAGAAAATCCATAAGAACAAGCAAATATATTAAATTTATTGAAATAATCGAAATATGAAACTCATTCAAGGAGCCGCGCTGGTCTAGTCTAACTTCGTGGGATATCCGGGTTCGATTCCCGGAATCGGTTGGAATTTATCCAGCCTTGTCTCCGCACCCAGCCTCATAGAAATGGGTACCTGAGAGCAACCCTGGGACCCTGGGGGATGAAGGCTGCCGGAGCATGGTGCTGATCACATCACCTGCAAAATAGTTTGAGATCGAGAATCTTTGGGGCCCACCACACCACTACGTGTGCCTTCATGGCACGGTGCTATATGCAAAGGTAAAAGGTAAAGTGTTCCCCTGTGCATAGCACCACGCCATGAAGGCGTATAGGGGGTGTGGAGGTAACGCCCCACACTTTCTTGATCCGGTCGTGAGTGGGGGTGATGTGATCAGCATCACGCAAGGCTGATCAGCATCACGCCCCTGACCGCCTTTACCCCCCAGGGTTTCCCCCAGGTACCCATGTTATTCGACGCTGGGTAGGCGCCGGGGCCGCTTCCACCGTTAGAAAAGTTCCCGGATTTGAACCGGCCGGGATCGAACCCGGGACCTTGAGCATGGTAGTCAGACGCGTTACCGACTGAGCCACCGCGGTCACCTGTATGCACGGGAGAATTTACATTACCTTTACCTATGGAACTCGCCCAGGATGATGATGATGATGAAGCGCGAGAATACATGTTGCTAAATTCCACTGAGTCTATGTTTTCGTTGAAAAGTAAGTTAATAGACATTCCAACACATTTATCACTTCTAGGTGATTCACAAAGCACTTCTTCAACATTATTTAATGATGTGGATGTAGACTCAGCATCACTTGAGAGTTCACAAGGGGATGCGAAATCAGTTCAGAGAAGACGTTTGAAATAAGGTCGGCACACTGCGACGAAGCAAGGAATTTTCACAATTCTCGCGAGAGTCACTGCGCGACTTTTTGCAAAACAAATTGCAAAATTGAACTTTGCGACCGCTTAGATTGTGTTTGGAATGTTGTTTTTTTCTTCATGCTGCATGGGAATAATAATTCAAATTATTTTTATTATTATTATTATTATTATTATTACTACTACTACTGTCGCAGATCTTTGACTGTGATAAATTAGCAATTTTTATTTTTTTCTACAGCATATTCCATAATATTTCAAAAGCTCAAGGGGGGGGTTAAACCCGGTAACCCCCCCTTGCGTACGCCACTGTGTCATATTGAGCGCCGAATGATAGGTTATTATTGTATGCAACAGACAAGCACTGAAAGAGGTACCAATACTTTTCTGTACTTGCGGCAGAATTTGTAAAGATCAGCGGTCGTTTTTCTTCTTTCAACAGCATTGTTGTTATAAATTTTTTCTTCTTTTGTTTCTTAAGTGGTCTGTTCGTGGTTTTTGATAATTGCCTATAGCTTAATGTGAGTTATGTTTTTTTCTTTTTTGCATTGTTCATAAACGGTTTGTTTTCCGCCTACTTGTTCTTCCTTCCACTGGAGCAAAAAATTCAGGTGCTTTTAAAATATCACCTCACCAGGTCGTGCTCTGGAAATTATTTAATGCGAGTTGTAACATGAAGGGTAGTTTTCTTCTTAATACGTTCTATGTATTTGTTCCACGAAAAATGTCCAGTAAACGTAACATTTCAAGCTTTTTCAAAGACTGTTAGGAAGATGCCCAATGTTCACGAAGAAATTTTACAGTTCGTTGTTGGGGATAGTGCTGCAGAAGGGATTTTAAAGATGACACAGTTCCTGTGCCCTTCGCGTTTTGTCTTGTGGCAGACGGTGCCTTCATTGGTTACATTGAGAAGGTTCAAAAATTGTCTTTTTAAGGGCAGGATGGATTTATTTTGTATTTCACTACTTTGTTCAACGTGTATCTGAATGTTTACACTGCATGGTATGACCACTTTCTTCGAGTAGAAGACTTAATACATATCATCATGGACGTCCAGGGGGAAGGCACAGGGTGGGGGGTAGCATCCCTGGAAAATGAATGTCAGTCTTAAGTTATATACTTCACACATATATTTTAATTTCACTCAGTAATTTATGTTAATCAGTAGCGGCGATTAGGGATGCAGTTGCCCTCCGCTTTTTGCTATTTTTGCCCCTGAACTGTGCTAAACCTTTATCTACCAAGGGAAAGTAAACTGTCCTTATCCCTCCCCTCTCCCCACAGTATTGGCACCGGGCTCCCTCAGTTTTGACAGGTTGCATGAGTGTTTCATGTTTTCCTTATTTTCAGAATCGCACCCCTTAACTTTATTTTTGCAACCCTTCAGCACCCCTAGATGAATCATTCTGGCGCCGCCGTTGGTGAAAAGGGATCGAAACTGCAGAGATATTTGAAGATACAGTCGTTGCATATTAAAATCAAGCTGAATGGAGGCATGAATTATCCGTTTTTCATAATTACATATTTCAAACTTCTTACTTGGTAAAACCGTATTTTCTTGATAAAGTTTTGTGATCGTGTTTTAGTTTTTCCTTGGATAAATGGAAATTTTTCATAATGCAAAGGGAAATTATACTTTCCACTTTTTCAAACATTTGTTTGTTTTCTAAGTAACAATTTACGGAGTTCCGTGATTAATAATGTAATGAAATCCGATTGCTCGTGTTCCCATCATCGCGGTTATCAGCTTAAAATGAGTTTGAGTTTTTGTTTTCAGTCCACTTTATGCACAGAAAGTCTAATCAGGTCTAGTCTTACAGTTTAAAGTGGTATCCGAAACAGCATGTATCGAACTCAGAACCCCCTGATTACAAGGTGACGATTACCACTGCGCCATCGGGGAGAGGTCTTGGCTTAAAATTCGAAAGATTCCTTGGTAAAGGAAGCATTCTCTCTTTCAAGTTTTCATGTCCATGCCTATGTGCGCAATTTAAATGCAAGTACAGAGAAGTTCCCAATGTTTCCTTTTATCTCTCCAAGCTACTCGTGAAGAAAAATATAAAAACCATTAACGAAAATAGTCATTTACAATTTTGAGAACGCCTTTACATGACTAATTGCATGATATGCTTACAAAATTTCAAGGTTGTATAAATCAGTTTGATTTATTTAAATTGTGTGATTGACAAAAATCAGTGTTTCATGTCAGTTTTAAAATAAAAGAAATATACAATAATGCACATAAGTAATTTGTGGATATCAGAATCACTTTTGGTGAAAATACATTAATTTCTTAATTTCAATAGTTTTTACTTAAAGTGGGCTTAAAATCACACTTAAACAAAGAAACAATTTCCAGGAAAAATTAAGTGGACAAATTATATGTACTCATGGAGTTAAACTCGTAAGAGTTATGAATGCAGCACTAGCCAACCCCCCCCCCCCCCCGCCTTCCCAACAGATGCATAAAATCAGCTTAAATGTGAACTCCTTGGCGTCGCAAGGTGTTTTTTCGTGAAATGTCCTCTCCTTAATTAATTAACTGCCATATTAATGCTAAACTTCGTCACACCTTTTGCACTACTCAAATACTCTGGGTTTTGAGATATTGCATGAAATAGAAAGACGCAAACATTTGCACCGCACTACAGTGACAATGATTTATGGATTACTGACAAAGTAAATTTGCAGGCTTCCTTTGTAACTAGATTTCTCGGAGACATTAGCTGCCACACAACAATCGTAACATAACCCCCCACCTTTACTGTTATTGAAGAGTTTGGCTGGTTGTTTCCATCGCGGCTTCTCACCTTTGATCAAAGCCTTGCCGCCTGAAAGTCCCCCTCCCTTGTTTTATCTGATCAAGCTACAGCCAGGGCATTTGAAGCGGTGTTTGTCTTTCGTTACGTGTACTTCGTCTGTGGGCTTCATAGGAGTGCGCAGACACTCCGATTAAGGGGGAGGGGGGGGGGGGGCAAAAGCCTTGATGAAAATCCAGTCGGGGAAATTAAAACCTCATTCCATATCAAAGGCCCATACCCAGGTTTTTTTAGGGCTGGGGGAGATCCTAAAATGTGGAACAAAGAGAAGGGCCGAAAATGCAGTTGGATTATTTTACGTCACTTTTCAGCCACTTTTGGCTAATCATGTAATCGTGACGATGCGGATGATTGATGAAAAACACTTACAAAGAACACTCATATCCAGATCGGGATTCGAACCTGGCGCCAGAGCGTGATACGCTAGCCACTCTGCCACGGTGGTAGGCGAAAAGCTGTTGGAGTATTAGATGTGACCAGCAATGCTATGGTGGTATTGCAAGGAGATATATAATTGTAGAGTTGCAATTATGATCCAAAGTAACGGGAAAAAATTAAGTCATCGATAGACACCCCCTCTCCCAACCTGAGAATAAACAGCACAGTCGCTCACATTCAAAGTCTGTCACACAGCGTACAACTGAGTGATTATTTTTGAACTCAATTCTCAGAAGTATTCTAATAGTACTTTCCTCCGCAAACTGTGTTTTCAATTTTCCATTAATTTTCTTACATCAGCACCATTGAACAACCATGATAATTCTAGGTTTTGATAATAATATATTTATGCGCATTAGCAATGATTCTTCAATGCCCTTATTAACTATAACAAAAACTATAACACACTATTAACAAAAATTAGTGTGTCTGAATGAAATTATGTGTGAAATACATATAATTTAAGGTGGACATTCATTTTACAGTGGGGCGTTGGCCTGCCTTGCTCCTCCTTCCGGACGTCAATGGTGCCGGTGATTGGATGCCAAAACTTGGGGGTGCAAGGAAAGTTTAATTTTTCTTAGTAGACAAGGATTAGCTCCAAGAGGCAATGTTCCGGGTGCAAAAAGTAGAGGGGCAACTGCCCCCTTGTCTACTAATCGTTGCCACTGATCTGCAGAATTTTAGAAAAAAAAATGTACATGTCGCATTTGACGTAGTATCAGAATCATTCAACCACCTAAGTATGAAGGAGTGCTAAAAACAAGAAATTTTCCGGAATGTTAATGACAATAAATTTGTTAGAGGATAAAGTGGGAAAGTCCAATTACATAGTAAATAACGTAATTGCTTGGAACTCTCATTGACATGAAGATATTTCATTTTTCTTTAGTAGTATAATATTGTCGATAAGATTCCTCTACACTAAATTTATAATCGGCAGTATTAAGGGACAACTGCCCCCCCCCTTTTGCCCACTCCTATGGTGGGCTGTATTCTTGATATTTGTTTTACAAAATTTATACAACACATAACTAGGGCCCGTGACTTTATTGTTATAACTAGTGTGCGGATCAATATGCACTAAAAAAGTGGAAAATATGCATGCATCTATGCACTAAAAACAAGTAAAATATGCACTCAAGTATGCAAATTATGCACTAAAGGAAAAATATAGGCACAAAAAAATTCCTCGAAATAGATTTATTTTTTAAAGTACCACACACGTAGTGACCATTGAAGGTATAGACGAATTAACAACAGCTTCCATGTCAAGTACGGTTGCAAAATCTTGTATTGAATTGAATTTACTATTTCCAGTTGTTAAACACAATATAACGAAAATCGTTAAGTAGTTTTGAATTTATGTAAATTGCAGTGCACTACAACATATCTCTAAATTTTAGTGATTTTTTTTCCGTTTATCAGTTAGTATATCCTTGTATGAAGAAAAGGTGCGCTCCACACTACAACTTGTCACTGGACAATATTTCAATGCAGCTATGTCCTCTGGCGTGAGATCTTGTAATAGTTCTGTTAATTCACCTTGTAGCAGAACTTTCACTCTCCTATAATCCACTGTTTTAGTAAAACAATCTTGAATGATTTTTCCTTCCGCATCTTCACACAATGCAAACTACACTAATTCAAGGTAGTACAGACTGTTTACAAGCAAAAATCTCCGTTGCCTTATATAGGCCATTGAAGAAGGCCGGGGGAGGAAATGCATGTGTTCTCTGTGTCATTTGCCAGGTATGCGCGAGGGAGGGGGGACCGTCTGCCCTGCAGCCCATAAACAGGGGTTTTCGAACACCTGTGCTTGAAAATTTTACTCTCAGAAACACTCCACAGACGAAACATTAACCAAGTAAACAAATATATTTTTTTTTAAAAAAAACTATCAATTTAATGATTTTTTCACGTAATATGCATTTATATGCGCTTACGCAGTAAATATGCACGAACACCTTAAATATGCATTTATATGCACTTTAAAAACCCCCTACTTCGGTTCGGAATGCTCTGAAAGAACTTTAGAACCGGGTTGCATATTAATTAGAGGACCGGAATAAAATATGCAAATATGCAAAATCCGCCCTCTAGTTATAACATATTTTTTATTTGGCATCGAATGGAATACTCATCTACGCTTATCTGATGAAAATCAGCCGAAATAGACAAACTTGACAAGGCATATTTTAACATATTTTACCAATTTCGCGTCTTTACAACGTATTTCTTCAATTTTCTCATAAGAAGACATATTTCTGTATAATTTCGTAATTGTCTTGCACATAATCGGTTATTTTATAATTTATTCTTCGTACCTTTAACGCAACGGATAGTTTATATTATCGATGGAAGTATAATTATATTAAGGACAAAGAAATTAAAAGAAGATGCGGTTTTTTCTTTCCAACTAATACAGAACAATAATACCCCCACCCCCGATTTTTTTATCCCGCGGCAGTTGATAGCCGTGCGAACATTATTGAGGAAAGAATGTACTCTGTCATTGTTGTGCATGCACAAGACTCACAGTAAACAAGTGTCAATTGTTCTCGTTTGTTTACCTTTTTCTCGCTTCTCACAACAATCAGTCAAAAGCGAAAATAGCATTCTGTACATTACAGCCCCTTCTCTATCGGCAATCGAATACAGAAGTTTCAAGATATTTTTCGTTGGAGCCAGTGTGTATACCAGTGTCCTTCGGTGATAT
The DNA here is from genome assembly GCF_977018435.1 of Lepisma saccharinum. Classification (NCBI taxonomy): domain Eukaryota; kingdom Metazoa; phylum Arthropoda; class Insecta; order Zygentoma; family Lepismatidae; genus Lepisma; species Lepisma saccharinum. Next base: position 90,499,497 of record NC_139230.1, read on the forward strand.
CGACACTTGGGGTAGCAATCAGTGGCGTGCCCAGGGAGGTTGTTGTGGGTCATAATCCCCCTCCCCCCTTTAGGGTCCAGTATTCCTAAAACTAGAACGTCAAAGAAAGGAAAGGATTGCAAAATGAGGAAGGACTATTGAAAAGAAGCGCGTGTTAATCCCACCCACTTTCGAAAATCCACAACATGTTGATTTGACTATTAAGCCAGAGATCCCGGGTTCGAACCCTTACTTTGCCATGGGTGTTATTTGTGTTTGTTCCTTCATCAATTTTATCGTACCATCTTGACGATTAGCCAAAAGTGTAGGAAAAGCGAAGTAAAACAAACCAAATTAAACAATCAATCAATGATTTGATTTATGCTACTTAGCGTGTCTGTCACATTTGGTTAATCGCGAAGATGGTACAATACAATTAATGAAGAGACAAACACAGAAAACACACATGCCGATGTAGGGGTTCGAACCCGCCACTCCTGGTGTCATAGCGTGCAGTGATAATCACTCCCCCGCGGTTGGTTGATTTGGTGTTTAAGTCCACTTTATGTACATAAAAGCTAATCGGGACTGGACCCACAGTTTAAAGTGGGATCCGAACTACTATGTTCCTCCACCTGGTACCGATCCGGGGCACTTGCACTCCTCCACGGAGGTCCGCCGACAACAAGGATGAGTGGAAAGCTCTAACTATTCGGATACTTGGGTATCGGTAAAGCAAACTGTATATTTACTCAGTGGTACGTAAATTTCAATTGGATTTTTGAAACACCGTATTTGTATATGATTAAAGTTTTTCCAAAAAAAAAATTGCATTGTTTGATTTCCCTAATTTCTCCATCTCACGATCTCGTCACTGAAGGATCCGGGCTCGAGCCCTGGCCTGTGCATGAGTGTTCCTTTGTAACCACTTCTCATCCGTTTAATTTAATCAACGTTCATCTTCATGGTATAAGTTAGGTAAAGTGATGGAAAAGCAACGCTAAAGAAAGGAAAAGAAAATACAAATAATTTCCTCCCAGTGCATCTGCAGGGCACTGTGAAATCAGGAGTCCAGAGTTCTCTGTTTATGATTGTCCCTCGTGCAATCACTTCCATAAGCTCGTTAGCTACTAATCGCCATTAAATCTATACAGCTAGAAAAAATGATGGAAGGTGGCAAAAAATAAATATATTAGAGGGGATGAACAGTTAACAAAACATACTTTTTTGTAGTTTCTTCAAAAATATTCATTTGTCTTTTTTAGTTCTGGGATACATTTTTCATTCCAAATTATTTCAGTATTCACTGCAGAGTACAACACCTACGAACAAGAATGCACGCTCGTCACGGGTTCGAATCCCGGCCTGAATTGTTCTTTGTTAGGTCCCTTCATCAATTTCATTATATCATCACTCATCCTCATTTTCGCGATAACGAAATGTGGCAGAAAGGTGAAGTAAAATAATCCAAACCAACAACAACAATTAGAACGCGAGTTTACTTGCCCAAATTAATACATTCGTATTTATGATTGTTTAGCTTACCCATTTTTTATTGTAGGCCAAATTATTTGTATATTTAAATAAAACTCTACTAAAACGAGAGCGAGTGAGAGCGTGAGCAAATATTTGTTATTTAATCATTCTATATTCCATATTTGAAAAAAAGAAAAGAAACCATAACACTTTTGTCTTCACATAATACAAGTACGTTCCCATTCATATACAAATAAAACTACGTACATCCCATATTATACGTAATACATAGGGGCATGCATATTTCGTTTTTGACGAAAAAACGAAATTTGAAAAAACACATTGTAGTGTTAATTTTTCATGTTTTTGAAAGGTGTAAGATGCATTTTGTGACCATGTTTTGTCACAAAATAATGCGAAATGAACTGCAAAAAGCGAAATTAACTCTTAAACACGAAATTTAGGGTTTATTCACCGACGCGACACCTTCTGAGGTCTGAATTATCCTGAGAGTTATGCAATTCCCGGAAAATTGATTAATTCTGCTGTTAATATTGGAGAAGCAAAAATGGACTCCTTTACACAGAAATAAACTTAATACTCTGATAACTACACAAATGTGCTATTAGAAGTGAAATGTTAATTCTGTGGAATAAGTGTATTTTTTAAATCAAATTTAGGATTATATTCGCAATTTTAAAACCTAAATGTCTTTTTACATACCACTTTTCATCCAATTTTTCACCGCTATAACACCGATATTTTATTTCATTTACCGCTTTTGAACCTGAAATTGACTCAGTTTTTGTACCGAAATTTTGCTTTTTTTATTTACCAAAAATATGTGCCTCTAATAATACATATTGAACAACGTTTAAAAGGTTGTGTAAATACAGAGAACATAAGTACTGCAGAAAATTTTCCCCTGAGTTCTTTACAGGATTTACAAAGGAATCTATGAGAAACCAATCCCCTATCTGTCCTATAGGAGATAGACTAGAGGACCTGAAACCACGGACTTTCAACCATTGGAGAGGGCGGCGAGGCGGCAAGGGAGGTACAGGCAGAAATCTTCTCTTTCCCTTCGGCCGGTTGTCTATACCTGGATCTGGTAAGGCGGAAGAAGAGCCAGCTAGGGTATCCAGCCTTGCCAGCTGATCACATCGAGGGACTAGAAGCGCGTGTAAAGAAGTGTTGCATATGAACTGAGGCTTCAAGATAATAAATATTGTGATTTGAAAATAATTAGAGACGTGAGATTGATTGATCTATCTCTGCTAGACTAGCTACACCTCAGTACACGTCACTGGTGTATACTCTGTCCTTGCTTAGAATAATTGCAGTGATCCTCACGATATTTCCTATATTTTCCCACCACATTCTTCGGTTAAAGGAATTCTGTCTTTATTTAATACCCCACCTTAATCCATCTTCCCCGAATAATGAGAAATTTGAAAGTACTGTTGTGCATATATTTAGTTTTACAGGGAATATTTCTGCATTTTCTAACATTTTACATTTTTTATGACATAATTACATACATATTTTACAGTATTATAGGACGTAAAGTCCTGGACGCTACACATAACACATGCCCTAAGCTATTGTTCTCACTTATTTTCATAATGACGATATGACCACGAGCAGGGTTAATAATATAGAACACTGACAAGTATCAAATTGAAAATCTAATAGATTATTATGAGCAGTAATTAAGTTGTGAGAATTCTTTAAGGGTATGCTGTAATTATGAAAATCTTTGTTTTGTTAAATGCTGGGACTTTATTTCTAAAATATAATATCAATACGAGACAAATTGCTGAGTGGTCTTGAGCTCCACAGTTGGCGGCACTGAGATAAATCGTACCTGGGCAATTCCGTTGAAGATTTTTCACCTATTTGATGTTCTTACGTACGAGCAACACTCCAGTACAAAACAAATTTTCGTACATGTACGTTCAAAGGAAATAAAATCAGCTACTCAAAATTCATGGTAATGTAGTAAAAAGTCCTGGAAATATAGAAACTTTTTTTTCATCTATCCTTTCATATCATATTTATCGGGTAGTTACTTCAAAGACACTGGGGTCACCTATCCAGAGGTAGCTTCTCTCACAGACCCCTTACAAAAGCACTGAACGGATCAATGCTCTTCTTCTTTTCATTTTCACATTATTTCCTAATTCCATCTACAAGAAAGAATGCTTTTAATCTTCTAGTGTCAGTAGAGTGCCAGAGCAGGTGTTGGTTGGGCCATCCATACCTCTCATCCCTTTGCCACAGCATTCCTTTAAAATGAAGGCATCAGCCTCCCTTATGAAAATCCTTGACATACCACTGTATGGGGTACAGAAAAAGTTTCACAAGCAAACCCGTGAATTGCTTTAAAGAAAATGCAAGGGGGGTGGGGGTCGAGATACATGTACATTTGATTCCAAAGTGAAGTTATTTATATTCAGACAGAAACACGTAATATTGCTGGGTGGTATATGCTTGATTGTTGTAATTTGTATTCTTCTGAGTTGCTGTTTTCCCTTTTTTAGCTTAATAGCGATGATTGGATGGAATTTATGATGAGGCATGCCGGAATTAGTACTAGACTCCTGTGTAATAGGTCGTGAGTTGATTACTAAAAATACTTCTCCACCAGAAGCGGTAAATCTACTATTGGAAAGGTTGACGTATCTTCATAAAAATAAATTCACAGTACCATTTATACACGATTTGTATGTTATGAAACGAGTGAATTATGGACAAATAATGATTGCTTATTTAAATCATAGCTTAATCTTATGTACTCGTGGTGGACCAATCGGGAGGCTGTTACGCTGTCACGCGGGGCACACGGATTTGATTTCCAAGGTGGGCGATCTCCACGTCAATGCGTCCGCTATATGCTCAAATAGGTTATTCGAGACGGGGTTACAGTTTAAAGTGCAATCCCAACCACTGTGTGCCTCTATGGAGAATCGAGACGTATTTGTTCTGCTTGCAATTTTTAACCTGGCAGGACGCACGCTGTGTAATTTTAATTGTTTTAAAGCTTGTACTTAGTAATACCTTTATTGATTAATTTAATTTTATTAATTTTGAACATTTGAATGGAATCACACAATTGATAAAAACGAGAAAAAAATAACATGTTGAAACACCAAACTGAAACGTGTGAACATGCGTTGGGTTAAATTTATCCAGGCAGTTTCTAAGATCCTGCTAACTAACGAACTAACTCAATGGGCCATATTATCGGTTACGTCACTGGCAGACTGCTGCATTTGGAACGCTTTTTCTCCTTATGCTATACCATTCGAGCTAGATCGCTAGGCAGGGTCGGCTTTAGGGCGGTGCAAACCGTGCCACCGCACCGAGGAGGTATAGCTGTGGTGGCGCGTCAGTTAAGATTAATTTGAATGTTGTGTTGCCTCTGCACTAAAACCATCCTTTCTGATATATTTCGCGATATGACGGAATACTTCCTAATTTCGCATGTCATATTTGTAGGAGACAGAGACAGAAGCAAGGGGCTGATGGTATTGCAGCATCCCTAAATCCATGAACGAAAAAAAAAATGTGGGAAATGTTTGAGAGATCATATTTTTTTTTTTTTTTTGCTCACTACACTCGCAATACAAATGTTTCCAGAAGGATCATACCAAGTTTATACTTAGGCCTATTACTTTGAAAATATTGGCGCATTATCAAACTAATGTTGTTTTTGGTTTGCAAATAAACATATTTGCCAAAAGAAAAAATCGTGCTCGCACTCTAAAACATTTTAGGCATCATCAAATGTTTCTGCCTAGGGTCTCGGGTTTGATACGCGGTGGAGGCATAAAATGGCTCGAATCCCACTTCAAGCTGTAGGTCCAGTCCCGATTAGCCATACTGGTATAAAGTGGACTTAAAACACCAACTCAATAAATCAATCAAATGTTTCTTCTCTTAAAACTAATTCCGAAAGAACTAGAAGATTTTTCTTCCTAAAATTGATGTGTGGCGCCGAATTCTTTTCTGATCGGAGCCCAGGAGTGCTCACAAGGAAGATTCATGGCGTTCCTGAGTCATGGGGATATTTAGGGGGACAAGATTCTATAGTTTAGCTACCAATTATACATATCTTCACACAAAAATGTGGGGATAGTTTCGTTTGATTCACTTGTTATTGATTTTTAGTTATGGTTGTTATTATGTACAGTTTTTCTACCTACCTGTGGGTGATCACGGCGATGGGATAGAAATTAAACACCCCCTCTTATGCCTTTAGAATCGGTTTGGAAGGGTGGGGGAAATGCTGTTCTCATTAATACAAGGTTAGTGAAACAAACAAACTAACAATGGCAGTGAGACTCAGCAGTTTTGTACGTTTTATGTTAGCAAACATGAAAGTGAGCCGTGCCTTTTCTTTCTTGTGTCTTTTAATTTCAACTGGATCCTGATATCCGGTTCTGATTTTCGGTTCCGGATACCCGATTTTTATTTTCATACCAGATCCGAATCTACAGTTCTAAATTCAGATGTAGATAATTATGCATCTCCCATTTTTTGTTGTATTTTCTTTATACTACTCGTACGTTATGCTTCTAAATTGAGCATAGAAATGAGAGAAGAGAAAAGAGAGTTGTCATGGTTTTCTCTTTCGTCCTATTGTTCGCAAAGTTAGCATATAATTACCGGGAAAAGCAACTTTAGAAGTAAATAATAAACCTGTTACATTTAAGTACCTAAAAAGTAACAGAGTTGCAGTTATTCCCTTTGGAAGGTAACTTCGTTACAATTAAGTACTCGATGAATGTAAGTATTAGTTGCAAACGGCGGCATTAGAAGTAACGAATTACTTTGAAGCACTGACCCATCTCCACTATTTACTTACGTACATAGTCTAATCTTCACCTTCCCGTTGCAAATTTCAAACACTTCTGCCTTATAGTGTAAACTAACTAACTAACTCTCTAGCCTTCTTAAACCCGAAGGTTCATAGCAGCAGCAACACAGGCCTTCCATCTGTCCTCATCTTGAGCAAGATCTATATACTCTTTTCCATCCCTACCGATTTCCTTTAGGTCTATCTCAACGTTCTCCCTCCATCTTCGTCTTGGCCTTCCTACAGGTCTCTTACCATCAGGTTTCCCAACAAGAATCCAATAAACTCCTCTTTCCTCTCTTATAGTGTAAAAAATATAATAAAATTAAAGTTAAATGTAAGCAAGAAATGCCATCTATCCCCACGTGAAATCACACATTCCAGTTTGGTACCTTTCTTGAGGTTACTTTTTAAAAATTGTAAATAAGCGAACATTACACAAGAATGAACCCACCACGACAACTAGCGCCCCCCCCCCCCCCAATCGTATGACCCTTTGCCTCACAGAGGGTAGTATTGATTATTTTGGGCATCACTCCTCGAGCAATATGGTTTACCATTGAATCTGATCCCAACAGATACATGATGTCACTAATGACGGGAGTTGAAAAACAAAATGGTTATGCAGTTAAACCTGAGTTATATGTATGTCAAGGTAAAGAGAAAATAATACGTATAACCATAGGCGCCGACTCCATAGGGCTTGGGGGGGCTTTAAGCCCCCCAATATTAACTATGTAGGGCAGAGCCCCCAAATAATTTTGCTTAAGATGATCTAATGTATTATTTTGCTTCTCTTGTAAAGTTTACTCTGAATTGTGCCACATGAACTTAACTTTAAATAAACATTTAAAATTTTCTAGACCATCAACTTTGGGGGGGCTGAGACCGCTAAACCATCAACTCTGGGGAGGCTATGACCAGAGACAGTCTGAGTATTGTTAAAATGTTTACTAAAAAGAGTTTCAAAAGACGAGGTGCATGAACTAGGGTAGTGGATGGGACGTTCGGGCTACAAATGGCTCACATGACATTCTGAACGAGGTCATTGATATATTAGGGAGGTCTGTTTTGTGCTCCGTGGTAGCAGATATTAAAAGTCGGGAATATTTTGCTATTATGGTTGACGAAACTTGTGACATGTCCATCCGTGGTATATTAATATTCTGCAAAAAAATGATATTTTTGAGGAATTCATGGGCTTTTATTAGGGGTGTGCGGGACGGGATCGGGACAGGAAATGTTCGAAATTTCCGGAAGCTCTGAAAATCTCGAATTCTGCACGTCATTTTCACTTTAAGTGATTTGTGGATTAAATATTAACAATTTACGATAAGTTCCAGAAATTGACAATGCAGAAAACGTCGAGAAATAACGACATTTTAAAATGAGCATTCGGTATTTCCCGACTGCTCGGGATCCCGACTTTTCAGAATCCCGCACACCCCTAGCTTTTACGAGATTCCGAACGCTGAGGCCAAAACTTAAAAAAGGGAGAAAGTGAGTCATTCATTAATTTTTTTCAGTGATTAGAGCCCCTGCGTATAACTGAGAATTACTTTCAAATCAGATTTACATAACACGCCATTATTAAAATAAGTGCATATATTTTGAGTTACAACATACAGTATAATACAGGTCATTTCTGTCATAAAGTGCTAAATTAACGAATTTAAAAGTTAACAGTTTGATTCTTAAGTACATTACATTTGCCACTTTAATAGTTTTATGTCGATTAGCGTCCACTTCCCGTATACAACTTACTTTCTGGTCAAGCATGTAACTTTTCCTCTCTCATGAATTTAAACTCATATTCATTGTTCCAATTAGCCAAAAGTGACAATAAGACGGTGTTAAATAACAAAAATAAAATAAAATCAAAAGGAAAATAGATTAAAGAGAATTATGTAATATTTCAGGAAACATATAAGCAGCATGACTGGTATCTTGTTCTGAACAACTGCGTCAAATCTCCTCTGATTTCATGCCGCGTGCCGCCTCTGTTTGTTGTCTTCTCTGTGACACCGCCGCGCCGCACTACCCTTTCTCGCAATTCCAGACCGACCGCCGCCGTATCCACCTATCCTGTTGCGTATTTGTGTTTTTGTGTGACATTGTTGTAGCTTGGTTACGTACAAATCAACTGTATTTTATGTTATAGGTATAACACAGAATTACCTATAAATGCATTACGTACAAGTAAAGGTTAATTAACTCGTTTTAAAATTATATTTTCCCGAGACCTACAGTAATTGACGTATAAAACCGAATTACGCAGAACTGAGTTACGTATGAAGGAATGTGGATCGTGACGCTACGTTCAGATTGGGTTCGATTGTTGGGCAGAGTAAAACACCCAAACAAACAGGCTGATGTAGAATAGGATATCATATTGTATCAACTTGATAATTAATAGTTAATTCAAATCACCAAATTTCGTACTTGTAACTACGAGTATTAGTTTCGAAAATATCGCAACACCAAATATACCATGTGATATCGGTTTTGTGTTTGATTTCTTTTTTACTTAAACCTATCCAATCATTAATTTTACCTTTACACCAAGCACCATTAAAGTGTTTATCGAACCTATTGGTAAACAGCTAATAAACACAAGAAACCAACCAACACAATAAACAGCGTCTAAAATAGAGGAGTAGCATAACCAAAATCTCTCTCTTTTCTGTCCAGTTTAATTGATTGATTTGGTGTTTTAAGTCCACTTTATGCACAGTAAGGCTAATCGGGACTGAACCTACAGTTTAAAGTGGGATCCGAACCACTGTGTGCCTTCACCGGGTATCGAACCCGGAACCCCTTGATTACAAGGCGACGACGTTTCTGTCCGGTTTAAGTACTAGGGTATAATAATCGGAGGTTGAAATATTCAGCTAATGAAGAAAATCGTAAACATCAAAATGTTTTTACTTGCATTTTGCTATTTATGGTCAAAATTATATGTATACTGGTTAATTGCGGCGATGAGGATGAACTATTAAATATGTGATAAAAGAAACACAATCTAAAGGCAGCCACACCCTGACCAAGATGAATATCATGACTCATTGAATTTGCTGTCAGAATTAGTAGGTCACTCCACTAGACACTAAATAACAAAAGGGGAAGTGAGTTACATTTTCCTTCAAAATTCGATTACTTTAAACAAGAAGAGTAAAGTTATATACACCTGTTTCTTCAATCTATTAATATTTCCAATATCAATTTTCAGAATTTTATGGAGTTGATTGTATCAATATATATTTCAATGCATAATAATTAGGATTATTAAAGTATAATGAAAGCGTTCGTTATAATTGAATTGAATTGTTGTTTTAAGTCGACTTTATGCACAGAAAGACTAATCGGGACTGGAACTACATTTTAAAGTGGAATCCGAACAACTATGTGTTTCCACAGGGTATCGAACCCTGGACCAGCGATTACAAGGTGACCACGCTGCCACTGCACCATCAGGGAGGCCCACACAGACCTATTATAAGTCTTGAAGTAAAAATCATATGTTGCAACAAAAGGAAAAAAGTTAATGACGAACTATGCATGCAAAAACAATAGTAATTTCTCATACGCACATTCTTCGTTTGGCAACTTCAGTCATTGCCATATCATTTCTTCCCTCTAATCTCTTCAACGCTGTCACTTACATTGTACTTAATTCCTAGCCATACAAGCGATTTCAGGATTATTGTGTTTCTGCACAGCAACAACAAGAGAAGAGGGCCTTGGGGAATACTGCACACACTCAAAAAGATAAAACATAGATATCAACTGAGCAGACGGTCCCACGAATCACAACTGTTGCCACTTTCAGGTGAATGTGGAGGAGGGGATACAAATTATATACGTATACGTACGTATATAAACACAACTGTTTATTATTATTATTTTATTTATTTGCTTACATAAACGTCCTCGTTGTCCCCAACGGAGAGAAAACCACAATCGTAAATCTTGGTGCGTTGCCAGAATTAATTATATACAGAGCATTCCCTTACATTCGCTACGAGACTCGGCGGCAAGCGGCCCGGTAGCAGCGCTTGTCTTTCCCTGTGAACGGGGTCCGCGACAGTCGCTCGAGTCGGCTATTAAAATTACAGTTTTCATATTGTGTACTAACCTTGACTACAGAAGGTGTTGAAAATGATGTCCCTCTGCTACAACACATTCCTGGCATCTCAGAAAGAAATTGGCATTTACAGGTGCAAGTTCGTTTACTACTGTAATTCTCCCGATTTCTCGTACAATACTCTCTTTTAACGCACGGATGGTGTGCGGATTGTCTTTGTATACTTTATTTTTTAGATTTCCCAATTTTTCTTTCCACTTTTATTCAGAACTGACACTGTTACTCTAAACTTTTTTACGAGGTTTAATATAGTGGTCCTATGTGGAAGGGGAACACCAGGAAATTTCGTTGCAAAACGTCGTTGCACTTCTCCACAATTCCTCTTTCCGAAGTAACACTCGACAACGTAAATTTTGTTGTGCCATATTAAGCCACAATCTTCAACACACGGACACGACACAACACAACTTCCGAGGGAAGATTATACTGGCGTCAGTCTGCAACGTCAACAGAAAGGGAAGGAGAGCGAAGGCAGGGAGAGCGAAAAAAACAGACTGTAGCGTGCGACTGTCGCGGACCCGTTCACTGGGAAAGACAAGCGCTGACGCCGGGCCGCTTGCCGCCGAGTCTCGTAGCGAATGTCGGGGAATAAATGCTCTGTAGAAGTGCTGAGATGGTGTGGAATGAAATTAAGGGGTGCGGTGTTGAAAATAAATAAAACACGAATCATGCATGAATGTTTTAGCCACTAATTGAAATTCCAATAATATGCCAATGAAAGTGGATAAAACTAGCGAAAGGTGTCCCGGGTTCGATACCCGATGGAGGCACACAGTGGTTTGGATCCCACTTTAAACTATAGGTCCAGACTTACTGTGCATAAAGCGGACTTTAAAACTCCAACTGCTTCACTCTTGCTCGGTTTTAGTACAAGACATGTTTAGAAATTTGATTGATTGAGTTGGTGTTTAAGTACACTTTGTGCACAGGAAGGCTAATCATGACTGGACCTACAGTTTAAAGTGGGATCCGAACCACTATATGCCTCCACCGGGAATCGAACCCGGAACCCCTTGATTACAAGGCGACGATGCTACCACTGCGCTATCGGAGAGGCCAAAAATTTGAAAAGAACAGCTTGTTGAAGGGAGGCCAATGACACATGAAAAATTGGAAGATTTTTTCCAAGGAAAGGCAAGCAAGGTATTTTCCCACGGGATGGGAGGGAATATGTTTCAGAAAATTGATAAGACACATTTGACTTTTAAGCCCATAAAAAAATTGAAAATTAAGAATTATATTTACAACCTTTCTACCTGCATATTTAAATTTGATCACGATCGGACGATTTTTTAAAATTTTTTTGATTTCTTGTTTGGAAAAAGAAAAAAAACGGCAGTTTTTTATTCTCAAGACGACTAAAAATCGAAAATAATTGGTTACTATAGCTTAACACAGAATTGAAACAGTCAAATTTTGATGTAACTAGTTTTTATTTAGGTCTACTGATTAATTTTTAATTGGAGTCCAAAACTCGAGTATACATAGCTTTTGATCCGATAGTAGGCAGACAACGAAAACGGTGTATCAACAATGCAAAGGATAACACAAAGCACCTGACACTGAGCTATAGGCATTTATCGACAAACACAGACTACTTGAAACATAAGAAGAAACAATTCTTAACAACAATGCTGACGAAAGAAAGACAATGGCGGCTTGCCTTTTTAAACTGCAGACAGTACAGGAAAGAAATTGGGGATCAGTGTTTGCCTGATGTAAACAATAACAGCGGTCTCACTTTAGAACGTAACATTCGGCGCTGAATATGACATGAGACAGCATGGCACTCTAAGAGTTGTTGTTGTTGAGTTGGTGTTTCAAGTCCACTTTATGCACAGTAACGCTAATCGGGACTGGACCTACAGTTTAAAGTGGGATCCGAAGCACTATGTGCCTCCACCGGGTATGGCACTCTATAAGAGTTGGTGTTATTCGTTGAAAAATGGGCGAGGAAGAAAATTAAAGGGTGCGCAAACACTTCTTCGCACCTACCCCTTGGCACTGACAAAGAAAGGGTAGTTCAGAATTGCCAAGCGTCTGGTCTGAACGTCTGACCACTCTCCCCCCACTTAAACAGGACAGGGAGGGGGGAGGCGGGCCGCGTTTTCCTTTGGTTCGTTTTTTTTCAAGGGTAGCAAAATACTCATTGCAGTTCATTCCATCAATACTTGCGTCAGTAACATCTCTACAAGCAAAGGACAATTTGATCAAATCTCATACTCTATTAATTAAAGTAGTTAATATTATTATTATTAATATTAATATACATATTCAAACTTGCAAGCAAAAACGTAATTTCAATCAAGTTCAACGTAAGATTCTTTTTAAGTACACTTTATTCCTAGAAAGGGTAATCGGGATTGAACCTAGAGTTTAAAGTGGGATCGGAACCACAAAGTGCCTCAACCGGGTAACGAAGTCTGGACCTCTTGATTACACTACGTCCTGGAGAGAGAGATTCTAAAATGGCAAACTTAGGTTTCTCAATGGGTTAACACTTGTATTGTAACTGTGAATAGTACAGAGTATACAGAATATGAGACTCGCCTTGTAAACTGGCGATATGCAGTGGAGGTGCACTATACACTGGTTCGAATATTATATTATATAATATGTAATATATTATATATTACATCTTATATATTATATGAATAACTTACTTTCTGTCCTCCAAAATCTGGGGGAGAAGTTAGTTCAGTGTAATACGACGCCAGGGTTTCCGGGTTTGAATCCCAGCCTGGGCATGAGTGTCCCTTCCTAAATTTCTTCTAATCACCACACATCCGCACCGTCGTGGTTAAATAAAATGGCAGAAAAGCGTCTCCTAATAAAATTATTGAACACTGTGAAAAAGTAATTCACGGACTGTAACTTCTTTCCTAAAATCTGTCAGCCATAATTCTGTTTAATTACGTTGATTATAAGAATAATTTTAAAAATATATTTTTTTTAAATTTATAAAGTGCTTATTTTTATTACAAAGCGAAATGAAATAGAATGTTTATGGATGAATGAGGAAAGAATCTGATTCCAATATTTCAACTGATTTTACAGTCGAATAATCATTACTTACTGAGGGAGCGTAGGGCGGCAGTGTCCCTCACTTTTAGCCACTTTTGCTCCGACACTATGCTAAAGCTTATCTATAAAGGAAAAGTAAAGTTCCTTTGCCCAATCCAGTTTTGGAACCCAATCGCCGCCACTGTCGACAGCACGACTTGCAACACACACCACCATCCTGAGCCCAAAGGAAATTTTCCTACCTGGCCACCTTTAGTTGTCTTTGTTAGGCTGTGAAGTGGAAATGGAGACTTGCTACTCCTTGCCGCAGGCCTATCTCTCATCCCTCCCTCATGTATATGCCAGTGGGCGATGCACTGACCATACGTAGGGGACGATTCGTTGCTGCCACTCGAGAAGAGGGAAAACACGTGCCATATACTAAGTTAAATACAATTGAGTCGCCGTAGTTTTCTGGTTTTCGATATCATAGTCTGCTCCAATTGTTCTCACGGTGCCACTGGTGTAAGCAGGATTTTTGTTCTGGAGGGCCTGAAATTGTAAAGGTGTATAGTATATAGCTTTGTTCTAGAATTGTGGAATACCGAATAAAATATATAGGCTATTGTATATTTTCAGCTTTTCACTATTAAAACTGCACTCGAAGACAGATATGGTTATCGGGTGTCATTTTAACTTTAAGGGAGGTTTGCGTTTACATCTTTCCTTTCTGTGAGTTCTTACAAATTTTCTTTTAAAATTTGGATTTTCTTAAAATTTCTGGAGGACAGTAGTAGCCCCATCAGCGCCCCCTGCGTACGCCAGTGCAAGGTGCTATGCCCCATAGGAAATCGAAACCTTTATTGCTCGCACAAAATCATGCGTGTCGTGTCGTTTCAGTGTGAAATCCCCATGTAACGTGCTTCTTGAAAACAAAAATTTTGAACTGAAGCGACACAAGCTGCATTTGTAGCTTGGACTGGACTATGTTCTCAATACGGTGCATCGTGTCACCTGTTTCTGTTGTTCCCGCATACGCAATGAATCTTTTGCATTAGATTGAAGGGTCTCGTGTCGCTTGTCGCTTGTCGCTTGGGTGTGAAATCACCATGTCGCTCGGGCCGTGCATCAAATTGACTTGGTCTGTTCACTTGTGCGCGGTGTATGTGTTGCTTTAGTGAGCTTTTACATGTCTCTCGAACTGGGCTCTTCTCTCATTGAGAGATTTCACATTGAAGAGACATGTGGTGCTTGAGAATCTCACCAGTCGAACTCAGTCTTCTGGGGCTACCGGTAAGGTGTGAAACGTTGATATTGATTGACTAGTTCCGAAGCGACATGTATTGTGTGTCGCTTTGGTCTGAAAGCTGCTTGGCATCTCCGTGTTGCTTGTCGCCTGTAACTTTCAGACCGAAACGTCAAGTAACACGTGGATTTCACTCCAAACAGCAAGTGCAAATGACATATGTCGATTGGAAACGCGTCAATCCGCAGCAACGTTTCATAACGTAGCGGCAGGCATAATAGGTCTCACAAACTTGCGTTGGATTGGTGAAATCCTCAAGCAACACGTGTCGCCTGTAAGTTCGGTGTGAATTCTACCTTAGTTTAGAGACATGTATTACGAAAAATATTGAAATGTTAGTGAAGAACCTATTCTTATTAATGTTTAACTACGTATTTTGCCATTTTTGAACATATGCATCTGCATTCTAGTGACGAAAGAAACATTTTAAGGGTGGAAGGTATTTCGGGAAGGAGATTGAAGTCGTACTCTTAAACGCCACTGTCACCACAGAGGAGGAGCAAATTTTTAACGAGTGGAGTAGACGGAGAAAACGAATAGTTAGACCACAATTAAGAACGTAAATATGTATGTTGTTTTTGTACTATATTGTCCTGTATCTGGCTTTTGTGTTTTAGTCAGATTAATCATTTCCAGTATTCTAGCATAGGAACTCTGGTTGAATATTTTGTTAATTAATACAAGAAGAAATCCTACTAGTTTGCTTTCTTGATGAGGAAATACACAAGCATTTCCTACAATATTCTTTGCTCGCTCACACGCGCCCTCCGGCAGATTGCTACAATTCTTCCTTGATATATATATTTTCCGAGAAATATGAGACATAATTGCCCAAGCTCAAACCGTTATATTAAATACGGCTACTATCACACAACGAACCCTCTCAGAACTCAATCGTGAAGCGCCGTTAACATTTCCCATGTAGGCAATGATGTAGCAACGCTGCATTCTCCAGCGTTGCAACTTATGCAGCACTGCGAACAATGCAACCTTCAGAGCCGTCAGTGAAAAATGCTGAGTCATGTAAGTTGAGGGGGAGATCCGACAACGCTGTTCTCTGCAACCGCAGGCCCCACCCCTTACGATCTTCCTCGCTCCGCCTTGACGTCACCGCTGATGTAGTTCCGCAATTTTTCACACACTCCAGATGTCTCTGGCGTCGCACAAACGACACACACGTTGTGTGTAGGTGATAAGCACAGAGCCCCGTTGAGAGGAACCGATAAACACCTGATACACACGTACAGGCACAATGCCCCGAAAAGAGGAACCAGAAAAATGCACTGTTTTGTAGCATAACTCCGAGTACAATTGTCGGACATTGTTCTACCTTTTATCAAAATATAGATCTTGGTCCCCTTCGTCGATTAATTCCACGACATTAAATTTTCCTTTGCCGGTTCGGCCATAATATTAAATAATGTGCTTTCTCGTTCCGAGGAACCACCAAAATTACCTCGCAATGAAAAAGTCCCTCTTAATGCTGGTAATTTTTCTGATCTTGTTCCTCCTAATGACGGGTATACCAACGCACACACACACACACCCCCCCCCCACACACACACACACACACACCTGTTTTCCCACCCTCCATTAAGAGGAAGCTGGACTTTTCACGCCAAAGCGAGGAAGTTTTAAAAGTGCTCTGATTGGACTGAAATTTTTATACGTAATAGAGGTACTCCCGAGGATAGCGGGAATCTGGGTGTGGCTGCTATACACTCCATGGAAGTTGAGATATTGACAATGAATGGGCGGACAAGCACAGCACCCCCAAGAGAGGAAGGTGCAAACTTAAGAGTATTGCGAGGAATCGTTATTCATTTGTTATTTCTTAGGTCACACACTGCGTTGACGAAACGTTATGTAAGAGGAAGCCACAAGCACCAAACCCCGAAGCGAGGAACCAACTAAACACAATAGTGTCCGTAAAACGTGAATAGAGAGGAACTACGTGTCACGTTATGATGAGTGACGGGTGATTCGAAGCGCGCGCTGGTGTTTGACGTTCCTAACTCGGTCCCCATTGGCTGCGCTACCTGTCAGCAATCTGCCGTCGATCACGCGGCAACCCAAGCACCGCCCTCCATACCAAATCATATGGGAATAAATGTTGCAACAATGTGCGAGAGCGTCTCCGCGCCAAAAGGGGTGGAACAAACTGGTTTCGGATGGCTTAGTAACGGTGCAAGCGGTACGACAGGCGAGGAACGTACGTACGGTGGCCATTTTCTACCTCGCGCAATTAGTCGACGTAAGGTGAAACGACATAAATGGGGAGATAGACTAAATTGTGGTAGAATGAAAAATTATTCTTATAAAAAGAATATATTTGAATTTTCATCACATGGAATTGTTACTTGTTTGGGTTAGTTCTTAACACCGCTTTATGCACAGAAAAGCTAATCGGGACTGGACCTACAGTTTAAAGTTGAAACCAAACCACCGTGCAATGTGCATCTACTACCACCATTGCATGGCATCAGATAATATTATTTCGATGGATATTGTGATGCGTTGGAGGCTGATCGCTGTTAGTATTGTCAGTTGGGATGTCTAGATAAAAATGTTTTTTCTTAACTTCCATTAGAACGCCGTTAAGTCATGTTGATATTTACTTATATTTATTTATTTAACATAAAATATGTGTACCATCACTTTTGAACTAGAAGATGGTCGGCCCCCGTTGCGGAGTGGTTAGCACATCGCGCTGCAACGCCAGGGGTCCCGGGTTCGAATCCTGGCTTGGGCATGAACGTTTGTGATGTCTATTCATCAATTTCATCATATCATCACTCATCCCCATCTTCGCAAATTAGCCAAAAGTGGCACAAGAAGCGAAGTAAAATAAATTTTGCTTTCTAGTGTCCTTTCGGGAGGCACTCGCTTCACTTTCACCGGCAAATGTTCCACACGTAGGACGCTGCTCCTCAATCCTCAATACTCAGTGGTGGCGATTGGGTTCCAAAACTAGGGGTCAAGGTACCAAATCTGGGTGGGGGGGGGCAAAGACAGTATATTTCCCTTTGTAGATAAGATTTAGCATAGTGTGAGGGCAAAAGTGGCGAGAAGTGGAGGCAAATGCCCCCCCTCGCCTCCTTCCTAATCGTAACCAAATAGCCCTTTCACAAAACAACATCGAAAACTAAATCAACCGCAAACGTACGGTCGCGGACACTTGTCGGTTGTAATGATTTAATTGAAAGTCAATGGTATTGTTATAATCCAGAAGTGTCCCTGACTGTACAACGTGCAAAGTGTCAACTTAACAGCTTAGAACAAGCGAGGCAACCCTAGAGGGCCAGGGGTGTGGAGGAGGCAAGGGGAAACTCCGAAAGCGAGTGACCTTGACTGGAGTATACTTGGCGTCAGTATTGCCAATAACTTGAACGTAAAAGTCGTGAAAAGTCCTTAGAAAATCCGCTAGAATGTCGCTAAATGAAATGTAAAGGCTCTAGAAAAAGTCGCAAAATGAAATGTACTTTTAAAAAATAGCAAAAAGGTGAAAAAATCTAGTACTTGCCTATAAAAGTATTTCCTCGTTACTTTCCTCTTCCTCTGAACACTGCACTTCACACTGATTACGATGTCAGATACTAAATCATCGAGAAAATGCACTGCAAGAACGTTGTTTATTATTTCTGTGCACTTGGTTTTATGCAGGCGAATGCATGGTGCACTGCAGCTGTCAGTCACCAAACCTTTTCATACATAATTAGGACAAGTGATTCACGGTTAGCAAAGAACAGTGTTCGGCAATGAATAAAGCTAAAATAGCTTCAGCACTAGAAGTATTTAAATTTTCCGGTTTGAACTGTTTTTCTTCTGTTTTGCAGAACAGAAGTAACCAGATCTGACTTTATGTTTCTGTGTTTCGAAAGTTTTTTTCAGATCAGTAGTTTGGGCATACAGATAGTTCTACTTTGCAGTACTTACAATACGCTTTCGCCGTGTCACTATCGACAGGGGTTAACCATTTGTAGTTTTCCCACTCCTTCCGATAATGTTTCTTGTATTGCGGTTTTCCCCACACTGGACACTGCCCTGCCCTGGGCTGACCTGCGCACAAACACACACGAACTTTATAATTTACACTAGCACTTCCTTTGTCACCACACACGACACAAAAAACTACAATCTGAACCCACGCACGACGCGACCGCGAAGTCAAACGTTGTGTTTTATAATAAGGCAGCCGCAATGGCGCCAGGAGGAGTGTCTGATAACAATGAGCTGTGAACAGTGATGTTTACAAACATCACAAACCATACTGGAAAAGGGGGTACGCTTTGCTTCAGTTTCTCTTTGTGCATCAGAAGTGAATTACGAGGGTATTTCCTTATTTAATAACTATAAAACGGACATTTTTAAGCATTTAGACGTACCTACGCAGATATTTTGTGAATTCTCCAAATTAGTCGCTAAAGAGCACACGAAGTAGCCAGAAAAGTCGCTCGTCACTTTTTCACGTCTTTTGTCGCCAGCTAGCCAGATCCGCCAGATTTAGCGACTTCTCGCTAGAGTTGAAAACACTGCTTGGCGTCAGCTTTAGTAAAGTGTAATATCATTAATTTAGAATTCATGAATACCTTAAAAATTAATTGTTCAAAGAATGATGAAGTAACTTTCTTTGTAAACAAGAATTACACTTACAGGCTGTATTATCGATGTATATAAATGTCTGAATTATTGACAATCCATTTCTATTTTGCATGAAAAGTGTTCACAATTTAGATCCCCTGCTGTCAAAAACTCTTCGCCATAAATCGGCACGACAAAAATGTTAATTAAATGAATTTCACTGTTTTAATGCGACGTAATATCCAGAAAAGAATATTCCCTCTTGTTTCTCTGCACTTGATTTTTATTTCACTAGCTTTGTTGCTGCTTAGGCTATATCAGAAAAGAAGCCTCATGATTTTTTTTTTTTTTTTCAGAATAATACACGAGCTTAATAAATTCCGTGGCGTAACAGTTCTGCACATGGTCTACAAAGATGTCAACGGAAAGTTTAAAGGAAGCGTCAAGAATGATAAATAGAAAAAAAATCGACTTTGGTAGTTTTTGTTCCTTTTGTGCGGTCCTGGAAGACAATATGTGTAGTCATAGTTAAAGCCCGCTTATTCCTCTTTCGGTGGAGTCCTATTTCAAATCCGTGGGTTTAGCTGCTTGCACGTAACATTCATTCCAGTGATAACTTGCACTTCTCCAGCATTCAGCATTCAAAGTTTACCACCGCCTGGAATTTCAGGATGCGGAAAGGGCTGTTGATATGTTGTTTTGACATCAAATAGAACAGATGTGCAAATTTTCAGATTCACACAATTTTTGCAAGATTAAAACCTAAATTGACGGTCTGTAAGTTTAAATGGAAAGTTAGTCTCTTTGGCTGCCCCAGTCGTTACAAAGCTATCAAGGCGCGAAAGAAGAATCCCTTTTAATTTTATTTTTTATTTTGTGTGAGACATGAGAGTGTATAGTTGTGTTTGTCCTATTGTACACTCGTAAATGCATTCTCATCGTCACCGCAAGAGATAAAAAACAACGAAAATAACTGAAGAAAAAGAGAGTGAGTGTCGAGAAGTTTCGACCTATACAATCGTTGAGGACGCGGTGCAACCTAAAAAGACCAATACTGTTAATTGTGTGCATTACCTTGTTTTTGCTGATCGCTGATTAAATTGTATTTTTGCATACTTGTAAAATATGCATTGCACATTGAAAACACTTGTTTTGTAAATATAAAACCAATCGAACGCAGGCTTAGGGTTGTCCGACCTGTCATGATATGCTGGAACTGCTGTTGTCGTCGCGAAGAGATTCCTTCCTAGAGTTTTCTCACTAGCCACTGGATTAACTGTGATCCTATATATTTTATACCCTGAGTCCCTTACCGTTGGAAAGAAGTATGCACACAAAAATTACAAAGCAATTCGAACTTTCAGGATTCGTGATATTGTTTATTTCCCTTCGCTCTTGTGCCACTTTTGGCTAATCGCGAAGATGAGGATGAGTGGCGATACAATGAAATTGATGAAGGAACACTCCTCACACACCCATGACGAGGCCGCGGGATTCGAACGCCGAGACCCCTGGCGACGTAGCGTGCTGTGCTAACCATCCACCACGAAGGCCAGCCTTTCAGGATTCGTCCATTACAGTGCGGCGAGGGGGTTTAAGCTTTCACGTTTAAACGTACGTTCCTGTCGCCAGGAAAGAGATGAGCAGGCAAGCAATGTTCGTTTTTTTTCACCCATCCTACTGGTATAAATCATGGTTGCAGTTTAGTGTTGCTATGCGAAGGTAAACTTCCCTCAGGGCAGGAGAATTGAGACAAAATTTTAGGCGAAAAGCAGTGGCGGCGCCAGGGGTGCGTGAGTGAGTGCTTGCGCGCCCTTTAATTTTCTTCCGCATCCCTTCAGCACACCCTACGTTCAACTGAAAACATTAATATGTAATATTATGTCATGTCATATTGAGGGCCGAATGATAGGTTATTATTGTATGCAACAGGCAAGCACTGAAAGAGGTACCAATACTTTTCTGTACTTGCGGCAGCCTCTGTAAAGATCAGCGGCCGTTTTTCTTCTTTCGTCAGCATTGTAGTTATCAATTTTTTCTTCTTTTGTTTCTTCAAGTGGTCTGTTCGTGGTTTTTGATAATTGGCTATAGATTACTGTGAGTTATGTTTTTTTCTTTCTTGCATTGTTCATAAACGGTTTGTTTTCCGTCTACTTGTTCTTCCTTACACTGGAGCAAAAAATTCAGGTACTTTTAAGGTATCACCTCATCAGGTCGTGCTCTGGAAATTATTTAATGCGAGTTGTAACATGAAGGGTACTGTTCTTCTTAATACGTTCTATATATTTGTTCCACGTTTAATGTCCAGTAAACGTACCATTTCAAACTTTTTCCAAGACTGTTAGGAAGATGCCCAATGTTCACGAAGAAATTTTACAGTTCGTTGTTGGGGATAGTGCGGCAGAAGGGATTTTAAAGATGACACAGTTCCTGTACTCTTCGCGTTTTGTCTTGTGGCAGACGGTGCCTTCATTGGTTACATTGAGAAGGTTCAAAAATTGTCTTTTTAAGGGCAGGATGGTTTTATTTTGTATTTCACTACATAGTTCAATAAGACTGCAACGTGTATCTGAATGTTTACACTGCATGGAATGACCACTTTCTTGTAATACATATCGCACCCCCTAACTTTCTTTCCGCAACCCCTCAGCACCCGTAGATGAATAATTCTGGCGCCGCTGTTGGTGAAAAGAGATCGAAACTGCAGAGTTATTTGAAGATACAGTCGTTGCATATTAAAATCAAGCTGGATGGAGGCATGAATTATCCGTTTTTCATAATTACATATTTCAAACTTCTTACTTGGTAAAACCGTATTTTCTTGATAAAGTTTTGTGATCGTGTTTTAGTTTTTCCTTGGATTAATGGAAATTTTTCATAATGCAAAGGAAAATTATACTTTCCACTTTTTGCAACAGTTGTTTGTTTTCTAAGTAACAATTTACGGAGTTCCGTGATTAATAATGGAACAATGAAATCTGAGTGCTCGTGTTCCCATTATCGCGGTTATCAGCTGAAAATGAGTTTGAGTTTTTGTTTTGAGTCCACTTTATGCACAGAAAGTCTAATCAGGTCTAGTCTTACAGTTTAAAGTGGTATCCGAAACACCATGTATCGAACTCAGAACCCCTTGATTACAAGGCGATGACGTTACCACTGCGCCATCGGGGAGAGGTCTTGGCTTAAAAATCGAAAGTTTCCTTGGTAAAGAAAACATTCTCTCTTTCAAGTTTTCATGTTCATGCCTATGTGCGAAATTTAAATGTAAGTACAGAGAAGTTCCCAATGTTTCCTTTTCTCTCTCCAAGCTACTCGTGAAGAAAAATATAAAAACCATTAACGTAAATAGTCATTTACAATTTTGAGCAAGCCTTTACATGACAAATTGCATGATATGCTTACAAAATTTCGAGGTTGTTTAAATCAGTTTGATTTAAATTGTGTGATTGACAAAAATCAGTGTTCTTTTAAAATAAAATAAATATACAATAATGCACATAAGTAATTTGTGAATATCAGAATCACTTTTGGTGAAGATACATCAATTTCTTGATAATTCAATAGTTTTTACTGGGCTTCGGTGTATAAAGTGGACTTAAAATCAAACTTAAACAAAGAAAGAATATCGAAGGAAAATTAAGTGAACAAATTATATGTACTCATGGAGTGAAACTCGTAAGAGTTATGAATGCAGCAGTAGCCCCCCCCCCCCCTTCCCAACAGATGAATAAAATCAGCTTAAATGTGAACTCCTTGGCGTCGCAAGGCCTTTTTACGTGACACGTCCTCTCGTTAATTAATTAACCGCCATATTAATGCTAAACTTCGTCACACCTTTTGCACTACTCAAATACTCTGGATTTTGAGATATTGAATGAAATGAAAGACGCAAACATATGCACCGCACTACAGTGACAATGATTTATGGATTACTGACAAAGTATATCGGCAGGCTTCCTTTGTAACTAAATTTCTCGGAGACATTAGCTGCCACACAACAATCGTAACATAACATCCCACCTTTAGTGTTATTGGAGAGTTTGGCTGGTTGTTTCCATCGCGGCTTCTCACCTTTCATCAAAGCCTTGCCGCCTGAAAGTCTCCCTCCCTTCTTTTATCTGCTCAAGCTACAGCCAGGGCATTTGAAGCGGTGTTTGTGTTTCGTTACGAGTACTTCGTCTGTGGGCTGCATAGGAGTGCGCAGACACTCTGATTAGGGGGAGGGGGCAAAAGCCTTGATGAAAATCCAGTCGGGAAATTAAAACCTCATTCCATATCAAAGGCGCATACCCAGATTTTTTTAGGGCGGGGGAGATCCTAAAAAGTGGAACAAAGAGAAGGGCCGAAAATGCAGTTGGATTAGTTGAGTTAAATTACTTTACGTCACTTTTCTGTCACTTTTGGCTAATCGTGACGATGCGGATGAGTGATGATATGATGAAATTGATGAAAAACACTTACAAAGAACACCCATGTCCAGACCGAGATTCCAACCTGGCGTCAGAGCGTGATACGCTAGCCACTCTGCCACGGTTGTAGGCGAAATGCTGTTGGAGTATTAGATGTCACCATCAATGCTATGGTGGTATTGCAAGGAGATATATAATTGTAGAGTTGAAATTATGGTCCAAAGTAACGAGAAAAGAAAACAATAAACCTGGCAATACACAGCACAGTCGCTCACATACAAAGTCTGTCACACAGCGTACAACTGAGTGATTATTTTTGCACTCAATTCTCAGAAGTATTCTAATAGTACTTTCCTCCGCAAATTGTGTTTTCAATTTTCCATTAATTTTCTTACACCAGCACCATTGAACAACCATGATAATTCTAGGTTTAGATAATAATATATTTATACATTAAATGATGCGCATTAGCAATGATTCTTCTAGTAAAAAAATGTCTATTTCTGAGTTAACTAATAGAACATTTTTGCATTTTCGCAGCACCATTGCAGTTAAAATGAAAGTCGGGACACTGATGGAGACGACTGGCCGAATCTGAACAAAATTCCCGACCCTTCTTTAACTAAACCTTTCACTACGCACACGTTTGCAAATTAAAGGCTCATATTTTTACATATATATTTACAAATATTGGATAACGTAAACACTGATCGTCCAAGATTAGAATGAACTTTTGCCGTCTTAGGAGAATATCTTATACTACAACGTTAGTCTTCTTACAGTTGGTAGAAGTTTCAAACGCCTCCAATGTCACTGACACAATCCTGTGCGACAAAATGTTGTTTAACATAAGGCAACAACAGATAATTTAAGCTGTTTAAACGGGTATCTGATATTGCACCATCTTAGAGAACACCCATTCACACGAACAACTTTGTCACAGGAAAAACAAAGTATCTTCAGCAGTGGCGGTCATGGACGTCCGCAGGGAGGAGCAAGGTAATTTTTCCAGCGGGGGGGGGGGGCAAAGGAGGCATATATTTCCCCAAAATAGTGATACCCCTCAAAAACACTGCTTCAGTCTAAAACATAGGCGCCGACTCCATGGGGCTTGGGGGGGGCTCGAGCCCCCCAATGTTAAAGATGTGGGGCAGAGCCCTCCAAATAATTTTGCTTAAGAGGATCTAATGTATTATTTTGCTTCTCTTGTAAAGTTTACTCTGAATTGTGCCACATGAACTGAACTTTAAATACACATTTGAAATGTTATAGACCATCAACTTGGGAGGGGGGGCTGAGCAAAACACATGACTTATTACTATATACTAAGTATGTAATTATGAGTATTGTTAATTTTTTTTACTAAAAAGAGTTTCAAAAGACGATATGCATGAACTAGGGTAGTTCGGGCTACAAATGGCTCTCACATGACATTCAGAACGAGATCATTGATATATTAGAGAGACCTGTTTTGCGCTCCGTGGTAGCAGATATTAAAAGTCGGGAATATTTTGCTATTATGGTTGACGAAACTTGTGCCATATACATCCGTGGACAATTAATATTCTGCATTCGAACTGTGAATAAAAATTTTGACATTTATTAGAAATTCATGGGCTTTTATGAGATTCCGAACAATGAAGCCAAAACTTAAAAAAGGGAGAGCGAGTCATTCATTAATTTATTTCAGTGATCAGAGCCCCCTCCAATAATTTTGACAAGTCGGCGCCCCTGGTCTGAAATTATCATGTTCCTTCAATGCCCTAATAATAATTAACAAAAATTAGTGTGTCTGAATGAAATTGTGTGAAATACATATAATTTAAGGTGGACAGAATTTTAGAAAAAAATGTACATGTCGCATTTGACGTAGTATCAGAATCATTCAACCACCTAAGTATGAGGGAGTGCTAAAAACAAGAAATTTTCTGGAATGTTAATGACAATTAATTTGTTAGAGTATAAAGTGGGAAAGTCCAATTACATAGTAAATAATGTATCCCCTACGTAATTGCTTGGAACTCTCATTGACATGAAGATATTTCATTTTTCTTTAGTAGTATAATATTGTCGATAATATTCCTCTACACTAAATTTCTAATCGGCAGTATTAAGGGACAACTGCCCCCCTTGCCCACGCCTATGGTGGGCTGTACTCTTGAGATTTGTTTTAAAAATTTATACAACACGTAACTACGGCCAGGGCCTTTATTGTTATAACATATTTTTCATTTGGCATCGAATCGAATACTTATCTACACTTAACTGATGAAAATCAGCCGAAATAGACAAACTTGACAAGGCATATTTTAACATATTTTACCAATTTCGCGTCTATACAACGTATTTCTTCAATGTTCTCATAATAAGACATATTTCTGTATAATTTCGTAATTGTCTTGCACATAATCGGTTATTTTATAATAGTGATGGGTCATGGCAGTTCCATTTCGGGAAGCAGTTCACCGGAGCTCGCTCACCGAAAGGAAGCGTTCACCGGAAGTCATTCATAGGAACTACGAAGCCACGGAGCATGCTCTCGGACGAGGCAGTTCCTTTTAGATAGGCAGTTCACTGGAACTTGCTCGTTGAAGGAGTCGTTCACAGCCATACCAACACATCTCGAAGTTGATTTCGTGGGCGGAGGAGGGGATGTGGGAGACTGCTTCTGGAGTGGGTGAAAAGAATTAGAGGGGAGGAATCCGTCTTCGTGCACATATTAAACAGCTATAGGAAACAATGTATCGACTGACCGACCGAGGTTCGGGAGCTGCTTTCAGGGTGGGGGTGAATGAAAATACATTTTAATGGATAATTGAACTTTAGCAGACAAAAAGTCCTCATCGGAAAGGAAAAGTTGGACAAGTTCTCTTCCTTTCCAAAAATGAATTCCTACCCCTTGTTGTCGCAGTGCATTACAGCGCCTGGTGATAGATTAGGAAAAATAATTGTAAATATTTTAAACATGGACGTCCGCTGTATTTTCTCCAGGGAAGGGCAAACAATGTATTTTTCCAAGGTGTCAAACGAGGCATATTTTCTTCCAAAATAGTATAATCTCCTAAAAAAAGAGTTCAGTTTGAAGTTAGCATGAACCTGTAACGCCCTTCTAATAATTAACAAATTGAGATTGAAATGAAATTATACGTATGTGTAAAATGTACAAATTGTAGGTTGAAATTTATTTTCTAGGGTGGCCGTCGCCCCTCCCCACCATTTCAGACTTTCATGCAATTAAATGAATACACGGTCAAACAAACATCCGTAAGAGAATGGAAGAGAGGACGCTAAATCTTTGACTACGAAGAATGCATTCGTATTTTTCAAGCTCTCTCCGCCTCCCGGCCCCACTTTTACTTTGAGAAAATGGAAGAGCACGGAAACGGAACATTTGATATGATGATCTTATATCTATGAAGTTCCTTGCAATGCAACTTGCGAAAACATGCCACAAAAAGGATTAAAGGTGAATTAGTTGCCCATCCCTCCCTTATTGTTGAGCTTCTGCAGCATTACTGTAAACAGAGTTGAACGCATAGCTACGCGGAAAACCGCCACTATCAACAATCAGCAACAAAAGAATGGACCTCGCTCTCTCTCTCTCTCTCAGGTTCGTAGGAGTGAGTCATCCAATAGGAGCGTTGGCAACATACAAGCAAAGCTCACGACTTCTGAGGAACTACCACGGGTCATGGCAGTTCCTTTTCGGGAAGCACTTCACCGGAGCTCGCTCACTCAAGCAGCCATTCAAAGGAACGAAGGACCAACTCCTCCCGATGTTGGTTTCGTGCAGCTGAAGTGAAGGGGGTGGGGGAGGACTTTCTGGAGTTAGCTTGAGTGAAAAGGATTAGGGGAGAGGGAACTGCGCTTACTACTACTCGACTTCCCACAAGAAAACCAGAGAACATACACGCAAAGCTCACGACTCCTGGAACAAGGAACGGTTCGTTCACGAACGACCCATCACTATTTTATAATTTATTCTTCGTACCTTTAACGCAACGGATAGTTTATATTATCGATGGCAGTATAATTAAATTAAGGACAAAGAAATTAAAAGAAGATGCCGTCTTTTCTTACCAACTAATGCAGAACAATAATATCCCCCCCGATTTTTTTTTATCCCGCGACAGTTGACAGCTGTGCGAACATTATTGAGGAAAGAATGTACTCTGTCATTGTTGTGCATGCACAAGACTCACAGTAAACAAGTGTCAACTGTTCTCGTTTGTTTACCTTTTTCGCTTCTCACAATAATCAGTCAAAAGCAAAAATAGCATTCTGTACATTACAGCCCCTACTCTATCGGCAATCGAGTACAGGATAGGGTTACCAGACGTCCGGTTTTTCCCGGACATGTCCTACATTCTAGCCTTATGTCCGGCGTCCGGGAGGAATTTGAAAATTATCATAAATGTACTACATTTTGAGCATCACATAATATTAATTAGGAATATACGTAAGAGTAAAATTAAACAAGTTACAAGTCTATGGACTGCGCTTCCCTACTCAATAGTGGGGGCCTCCCCGATGGCGCAGTGGTAGCGTCGTTGCCTTGTAATCAAGGGGTCCCGGGTTCGATACCCGGTGGAGGCACATAGTGGTTCGGATCCCACTTTAAACTGTAGGTCCAGTCCCGATTATCCTTACTGTGCACAAAGTGGACTTAAAACACCAAATCAAATCCTTACTCAATAGTGAAATTTATTTTGATTCAGTCATTGCCCAAAAAGAAAAAAAGTTTGTCCTGCTATTAAACAAACGGGAAAACGGAAACAATTAATGAATAAAGTTTTGGGACCACTTTCTGATAACGTCACTGTTCATTGCCTGAGCAGAATTTCTTGCCTTAGGGTTTATACTGATGGAACAAGGTGTTGCCCATTCTTATTCAATATTCAATATAATTTGATTGTAAAGCAGGGGTATAGAGAACAAAGTTATTCAGGGTGTCTGCCAAAGTCATGGAAGTCAAGAAATAGTAAAGAAATCAACAAGCAGGTCAAGAAGTCAATAAAAAGGCAATAAATTATTCTTGTGGTCAAGAATTCTTGCTATTATGACTGATTGATTGATTTGGTTTATTTTACTTCACTTTTTTCTGTCCCTTTGACTAATCGCGAAGATGAAGATGAATGATGGTAAGATGAAGGGAGAGTCACACACATATAGGGACAACCGACACAAGCCCCACATGAGATTATACTGGCTGAGAGGGTGAGAGTCCAGATGCCAAAGCCTCGCTTGTCTGCCAAACACAGTTCAGGATGCATTAATACGAGAAAGCAGATCTAATTCTCTTCTTAAATTCAACTTCAGTTTTTATCTTAACTTGCCCTTTAGTAGGGGTTTTCATTAAATAAATAGTTATTTTCTTAATTACTAATTTCCAACTTTACCTAAGTAGGGGTCGAATAAATAAATGTTAAGAAAACGGTAAAAAGGTCTAGAAAAGTCCAGAAGAATTCTGGATGTGCTATTTTGGTAAACTACCCAAGATTAAACTTCTGGAACTATTTTAAATTACGGTAATTGCTGAATATTTCTTTGCCATTACAGGTTATAATTCAAATGTTGAGGGAGTACTTTCATTACCATCAGCATAACAGACTCACGAGAGAAATTATTTTTCATAAAGTCTGGAAAATGTATGTCATAATTTCAAAGAATTTGACTGTCCACTCTAACATAAATATAGTTTGACTATACCTGAAATTTTGATAAAAATTGTCTTCTCTGAGAAGTACCACTTAAATCATGTAGTAACAGGTGCATTAATTAGTATGATTGCAAGGTTTGAAATTTTGCACTTAAAAATTCATGAAGAATTCATTTCTTTAAAACTGAAAAGTGTCATTTTTCAACTACTTTCTGACGTATAGAAATATATATATTATTTATTGAGAATGTTTTGTGTCCTACATTTTGACTTAATGTCCTACATTTTGGGACAGCATGTCCTACATTTCCCTTACAGCGATCTGGTAACCCTAGTACAGGAGTTTCAAGATATCTTGTCGTTGGAGCCAGTGTGTATACTCTGTCCCTCCTTAGAATAATTGCAGTGAACCTCACGACATTTCCTATATTTTCCCACCACATTCTTCGGTTAAAGGAATTCTGTCTTTATTTAATACCCCACCTTAATCCATCTTCCCCGAATAATGAGAAATTTGAAAGTACTGTTGTGCATATATTTAGTTTTACAGGGAATATTTCTGCATTTTCTGACATTTTACATTTTTTATGACATATTTCTAATTTCGTGTGACATATTTTTCAACTTTTATGACATAATAACACACATATTTTACAGTTTTATAGGACATAAAGTCCTGGGCCCTACACATAATACATGCCCTAAGCTCTTGTTCTCCCTTATTTGCATGATGACGATATGACCACGAACAGTGTTAATAATATAGAACACTGACAAGTATCAAACTGAAAATCTAACGGATGATTATGAGCAGTAATTAAGTTGTGAGAATTCTTTAAGGGTATGCTGTAATTATGAAAATTTTTGTTTTGTTAAATGCTGGGACTTTATTTCTAAAATGTAATAACAATAAGAGACAAATTGCTGAATGGTCTTGAGCTCCACAGTTGGCGCCACTGAGATAAATCGTACCTGGGCAATTCCGTTGAAGATTTTTCACCTATTTCATGTTCTTATGTACGTGGAACACTCCAGTACAAAACGAATTTTCATACACGTACGTTCAAAGGAAATAAAATCAGCTGCTCAAAATTCTATATTCAGACAGAAACACGTATATTGCTGGGTGGTTTATGCTTGATTGTTGTAATTTGTATTCTTCTGAGTTGCTATTTTCCCTTTTTTAGTTTAATAGCGATGATTGGATGGAATTTATGATGAGGCATGCCGGAATTAGTACTAGACTCCTGTGTAATAGGTCGTGAGTTGATTACTGAAAATACTTCTCCACCAGAAGCGGTAAATCTACTATTGGAAAAGTTGACGTGTCTTCATAAAAATAAATTCGCAGTACCATTTATATGCGATTTGCATGTTATGAAACGAGTGAATTATGGAAAAATAATGATTGCGTATTTAAATCATAGCTTAATCTTATGTACCCGTGGTGGATCTATCGGGAGTGTGTTACGCTGCCACGCGGCGAATACGGATTTGATTTGCAAGGTGGACGATCTCCACGTCAATATTTGAGTCCGCTATATGCTCAAATAGGTTATTCGAGATGGGGTTACAGTTTAAAGTGCTATCCCAATCACTGTGTGCCTCTATGGAGAATCGAGACGTATTTGTTCTGCTTGCAAGTTGTTTTCTTGCAATTGTTAACCCGGCAGGACGCACGCTGTGTAATTTTAATTGTTTTAAAGCTTGTACTTAGTAATACCTTTATTGATTAATTTAATTTTATTAATTTCGAACATTTGAATGGAATCACACAATTGATAAAAACGAGAAAAAAATAACATGTTGAAACACCAAACTGAAACGTGTGAGCACGCGTTGGGTTAAATTTATCCAGGCAGTTTCTAAGATCCTGCTAACTAACGAACTAAATCAATGGGCCATATTATCGGTTACGTCACTGGCAGACTGCTGAACTTCGCACACTTTTTCTCCTTATGATATACGATTTGAGCTAGATCGCAAGGCAGGGCAAACGGTGTCACCGCATCAAGGCGCTATAGCTGTGGTGGCGCGTCAGTTAAGATTAATTTGATTGTTGTGTTGCCTCTGCACTAAAACCACCCTTTCTGATATATTTCGCGATATAACGGAATACTTCCTAATTTCGCATGTCATATTTGTAAGAGACAGATGCAAGGGGCTGATGGGATTACAGCATCCCCAAATCCATGAACGAAAAATAAAAATGTGTGAAATGTTTGAGAGATCATTTTTTTTTTTTTTTTTTGCTCACTACACTCGCAATACAAATGTTTTGAAAAGGGTTATACCAAGTTTATACTTAGGCCTATTACTTTAAAAATATTGGTGCATTATCAAACTAATGTTGTTTTTGGTTTGCAAATAAACATATTAGCCAAAAAAAATCTTGCTCGCACTCTAAAACATTTTAGGCATCATCAAATGTTTCTGCCTTGGGTCTCGTGTTTGATACGCGGTGGAGGCGCAAAATGGCCCGAATCCCACTTTAAGCTGTAGGTCCAGTACCGATTAGCCATATTGGCATAAAGTGGACTTAAAACACCAACTCAATAAATCAATCAAATGTTTCTTCTCTTAAAACTAATTCCGACAGAACTAAAAGATTTTTCTTCCTAAAATTGATGTGTGGCGCCGAATTCTTTTCTTGATCGGGACCCAGGAGTGCTCACAAGGGGGATTCATGGCGTGCCTGAGTCATGGGAATATTTAGGGGGGACAACAGTTTATAGTTTAGCTATCAATTAAACATATCTTCACACAAAAATGTGGGGATCGTTTCGTTTGATTCACTTGTTATTGATTTTTAGTTATGATTGTTATTATGTACAGTTTATCTACCTACCTGTGGTTGATCACGGCGATGGGATAGAAATGAAACACCCCCTCTCATGTCTTTAGAATCGGTTTGGATGGGTGGGGGACATGCTGTTCTCATTAATACAAGGTTAGTCAAGCAAACAAACTGATAATAATAAGGTTCAGTACACTAACAATGGCAGTGAGACTCAGCAGTTTTGTACGTTTTATGTTAGCAAACATGAAAGTGAGCCGTGCCTTTTCTATCTTGTGTCTTTTAATTTCAACTGCAATGAAAGGTTTCGAATGCCATGCGCCTTTCGATTGCTGGCATCTCGACCAGTGGCAAACATTGTCTCTATGCACAACTCCTTAAAAGAGAGTGAAAGTTCAGTTCAGGCACAGGCGACATGAAGGGTTCTGAAGATTATGTACGATCAGCAGAAATGCATTAACCCTTAAGAATCCCTTTTTTAGACCATACGTTGTTGTTGTCCAGTTTTCGACCTTTCCAAATGTGCAGGTATTGTATAAAATTCTGATCACCATACCAGTGACAAGTTGCTCTGTAAAATGCACAAGGAGTGTCATAAGAATCATTAAAAGCAGACTACGTTCGTGAATTGCTGATGAGTGGTTAAAGTCTACCATAATTCCATCCTGTGTGTCCGATATTTCAAAGTGGTACAAAATGAGGAAATTATCGATAGTTTTGCTGCAACAACTTTGTAACGTCAGAAGTTATTATAATTTATCTAATTGTT
Organism: Lepisma saccharinum; assembly: GCF_977018435.1. Classification (NCBI taxonomy): domain Eukaryota; kingdom Metazoa; phylum Arthropoda; class Insecta; order Zygentoma; family Lepismatidae; genus Lepisma; species Lepisma saccharinum. Next base: position 90,532,481 of record NC_139230.1, read on the forward strand.
ATTTCACTCAACGTCAAATAGATTGATTGATTTGCTTTATCTTACTTCGCATTTTGTGCCACTTTTGGCTAATTTGTGAAGATGGGATCATGATGAAATTGATGAATGAACACTAACAAACATCCATTCCCAGGCCAGGATTCGAACCCGGGACCCGGGACCCCCAATCAATGTCAAAGTAACATATAATAAACATATAAATGTATATATTGAAAACAATACCTAAAGTAAACATGTAGTGCTTACATTTGTTTATATTGTATTGTTCCGCAAATTTTTTGTGACCAAAATAATTTCAGTAAATAATTCGGCATAAAGATGGGGGTGGGGGAAATATTATATCTTTATGGGGGAAGGAGTGCGTCAAAGGCCTTGGGGAATGGGCATCCCTGCCGGGATGTAAATATATTTAGCTAAGACTTTCCTTCAAGTTTAGGTTTCCTCAAAAAGGAATGAATATTCCTACAAAATGAACTTACATGTTTTTGAAATGAGACATGCATTTTTCTTTATATTCTCAAGACACAAAAACAGATTTCGTGACATTGAATCAGAGGAATGAATTTAGCAAAAATGTACTCCCATGTAATTCACAAGATAATCCTTGAAAATGAAGAGGTGGGCGCCAGCTTGTTTCCTCGAACAGGGCGCAGCCAACCATGAGGCCGGATCTATCGCAAGGAAAGGAACTAGCATTTGGGATGGCTAGATCTGGAACTCGGGTGATACTGGATCCTGATATCCGGTTCTGATTTTCGGTTCCGGATACCCGATTTTTATTTTCATACAAGATCCGAATCTACAGTTCTAGATTCAGATGTAGATAATTAAGCATGTCACAATTTTTGTTGTATTATCTTTATACTACATTACTACTTACGATACTCGTACGTCATGCTTCTAAATTGAGCATAGAAATGAAAAGGTACTGACTGTATCGTATTTTCGTCGATATCTGGTTACTCCAGATTCCCGGAGACACAAGCAATCATAAAGAGAGTTGTCATGTTTTCTCTTTCGTCCTATTGTTCGCAAAGTTAGCATATAATTACCGGGAAAAGTAACTTTAGAAGTAACTAAAAAAACCTGTTACATTTACCTAAAAAGTAACAGAGTTGCAGTTATTCCCTTTGGAAGGTAACTGCGTTACAGTTAGGTACTCGATGAATTTAAGTATTAGTTGCAAACGGCGGCATTATAAGTAACGAATTACTTCGAAGCACTGACCCATCTCCACTATTTACTTAAGTACATAGTCTAATCTTCACCTTCCCGTTGCAAATTTCAAACACTTCTGCCTTATAGTGTAAAAATTATAATAAAATGAACAGTTAAATTGTAAGCAAGAAATGCCATCTTTCCAAACGTGAGATCACACATTCCAGTTTGGTACCTTTCTTGAGGTTACTTTTTGGAAATTGGAAATAAGCGAATATTACACAAGAATGAATCCACCACGACAACTAGCGCCCCCCTCCATCTTATGACCCTTTGCCTCACAGAGGGTGGTATTGATTATTTTGGGCATCACTCCTCGAGCAATATGGTTTACCATTGAATCTGATCCCAACAGATACATGATGCTACTATTGACGGGAGTTGAAAAACACAATGGCTATGCAGTTGAACCTGAGTTATACGTATGTCAAGGTGAAGAGAAAATAATACGTATAACTGAGAATTACTTAGAAATCAGATTTACTTAACACGCCATTATTAAAATAACTGCATCTATTTTGAGTTACAACATACAGTATAATACAGGTCATTTCTGTAATAAAGTGCTAAATTAACGAATTTACAAGTTAAAAGTTTAATTCTTAAGTGCATTACATTTGTCACTTGAATAGTTTTATGTGGATTAGCGTTGACTTCCAGTATACAATTTACTTTCTGACCAAGCAGGTAACTTTTCCTCTCTCATGAATTTAAACTCATATTCATTGTTGCAATTAGCCAAAAGTGACAATAAGACGTGTTAAATAACAAAAATCAAATAAAATCAAGAGGAAAATAGATTAAAGAGAATTATGTAATGTTTCAGGAAACACATAAGCAGCATGACTTTTTCTTTGCCAAAGAGGGGGGCGGGGTGTACTGGACCCTGTGCTCTTTTAGTTATAGCTACAACCCCCCCCCCCCCCCCTGTTAGCATCCATGAATGTCCTAATTTTCTGTTAAGAAAACGTGGCCAACCTAGTGTACGTACAAAAAAAATTCGTATCTTGTTCTCAACAACTGCGTCAAATCTCCTCTGATTTCATGCCGCGTGCCGCCTCTGTTTGTTGTCTTCTCTGTGACACCGCCGCGCCGCACTACCCTTTCTCGCAATTCCAGACCGACCGCCGCCATATCCACCTATCCTGTTGCGTATTTGTGTTTTTGTGTGACATTGTTGTAGCTTGGTTACGTACAAATCAACTGTATTTTATGTTGATTGATTTGTTGTTTAAAGTCCACTTTATGCACAGTAAGGCTAACCGGGACTGGACCTACAGTTTAAAGTGGATGTTATAGGTATAACACAGAATTACCTATAAATGCATTACGTACAAGTAAAGGTTAATTAACACGTTTTAAAATTATATTTTCCCGAGACCTACAGTAATTTACGTATAAAACCGAATTAAGCAGAACTGAGTTACGTAGATCGTGACAGCTACGTTCAGATTGGGTTCGATTGTTGGGCCGAGTAAAACAGGCAAACAGACAGGCTGATCTAGAATAGGCATATCATATTGTATCAACTTGATAATTCACAGTTAATTCAAATCACCAAATTTCGTACTTGTAACTAATAGTTGCAAAAATATCGCAACATCAAATATATCATGTGATATCGGTTTGGTGTTCTTTGATTTCTTTTTTTACTTAAACCTATCCAATCATTAATTTTACCTTTACACCATGCACCATTAAAGTGTTTATCGAACCTATTGGCAAACAACTAATAAACACAAGAAACCAACCAACACAATAAACAGCGTCTAAAATAGAGGAGTAGCATAACCAAAATCTCTCTTTTCTGTCCGGTTTAATTCATTGATTTGGTGTGTTAAGTCCACTTTATGCACAGTAAGGCTAATCTGGACTGGACCTACAGTTTAAAGTGGGATCCGAACCACTATGTGCCTCCACCGGGTATCGAACCCGGAACCCCTTGATTACAAGGCGACGACGTTTCTGTCCGGTTTAAGTACTAGGGTATAATAATCGGAGGTTGAAATATACAGCTAATGAAGGGTTTTCTTCTAATCTGGTAATTCGCTTTCTACTTTTCTAGTGATTAACATTTTATGTTTGCAGTTGCCGGTGCATAAAAATACATGTTTGGTTGAAAATATATTTTAACGCCAAAAATAAAACTTGTGAACTATCAGTCATTCGTAATGCGCCCCCAGGGCCTCCCCGATGGCGCAGTGGTAGCGTCGTCGCCTTGTAATCAAGGGGTTCGGGGTTCGATACCCGGTGGAGGCACATAGTGGTTCGGATTCCACTTTAAACTGTAGGTCCAGTCCCGATTAGCCTTACTGTGCATAAAGTGGACTTAAAAAAACTCCAAATCAACAAAAATTAATGCACCCCCGAAGCTCGGCCCCCTTCCCCCGCACGATGGAGTTGCGGGGGTGTTATTTACGCCACTGGTTATGGCTTATTCTTCTTAGCACACAGTCTAAAATTTTGCCATCTTCTCATTTATTCGACTTCTACTTTGTTTTAACCTGGGTCAAATACGGGGCCATAACTCCCATCAACTACATGGGTACGGCAGTGCGAGCTTGGCACAATCAATACTTATCAAAGCTCTCAAACCGTTGAACTATCACAAAAGCCATTGTAGAGCCAGTAATTCAGACGTATGGAAACTGTGAGGCTATTCTTTCACTAAAAACATTTAAATGACTATTATCAGATTTTACGATAATGATACCTTTAAAAAGACACAAACCTCCTCCACAAACCATACCCAGACACTTTCAATTCACTATTCTGTTTATGACAGTATTAAAACACGATTTGTGAAAGTTTTTGATGAATTTACTTACTTTTATAACTCGTAATGCAAGATAGTACAGTTGTTCAACATTTTCTTGTGAAGTAATACATTTCAAGCCCGATGAGACGCGGCAAGAAATTTCATAAAATTCCAGATTTTTTCTTGCAGACAACAGGAGCCTACTAGGCGTATGTCCACAATTTTGATGCGAAGAAAATCGTAAATTTCGAGAAGTTTTTACTTGCATTTTGCTATTTATGGTCAAAATTATATGTATCCAGGTTAATTGCGGCATGAGGATGAACTATTAAATATGTGATAAATGAAACACAATCTAAAGGCAGCCACACCCTGCCTGACCAGGATGAATATCATGACTCATTGAATTTGCTGTCAGAATTAGTAGGTCACTCCACTAGACACTAAATAACAAAAGGGGAAGTGAGTTACATTTTCCTTCAAAATTCGATTACTTTAAACAAGAAGAGTAAAGTTATATACACCTGTTTCTTCAATCTATTAATATTTCCAATATCAATTTTCAGCATTTTATGGAGTTGATTGTATCAATATATATTTCAATGCATAATAATTAGGATTATTAAAGTATAATGAAAGCATTCATTATAATTGAATTGAATTGTTGTTTTAAGTCGACTTTATGCACAGAAAGACTAATCGGGACTGGAACTACATTTTAAAGTGGAATCCGAACAACTATGTGTTTTCACAGGGTATCGAACCATGGACCCCCGATTACAAGGTGACGACGCTGCCACTGAGCCATCAGGGAGGCCCACACAGACCTATTATAAGTCTCGAAGTAAAAATCATATGTTGCAACAAAAGGAAAGAAATTAATGACGAACTATGCATGCAAAAACAATATTAATTTCTCATACACACATTCTTCGTTTGGCAACTTCGCTCATTGCTATACCATTTCTTCCCTCTAATCTCTTCAACGCTGTCACTTACATTGTACTTAATTCCTAGCTATACAAGCGATTTCAGGATAATTGTGTTTCTGCACAGCAAAAACAAGAGAAGAGGGCCTTGGGGAATACTGCACACACTCAAAAAGCCAAAACATAGATATCAACTGAGCAGACGGTCCCACGAATCACAACTGTTGCCACTTTCAGGTGAATGTGGAGGAGGGGATACAAATTATATACGTATACGTACGTATATAAACACAACTGTTTATTATTATTATTTTATTTATTTGCTTACATAAACGTCCTCGTTGTCCCCAACGGAGAGAAAACCACAACCGTAAATCTTGGTGCGTTGCCAGAATTAATTATATACAGAGCATTCCCTTACATTCGCTACGAGACTCGGCGGCAAGCGGCCCGGTAGCAGCGCTCGTCTTTCCCTGTGAACGGGGTCCGCGACAGTCGCTAGAATCGGCTATTAAAATTACAGTTTTCATATTGTGTACTAACCTTGAGTACAGAAGGTGTTGAAAATGATGTCCCTCTGCTGCAACACATTCCTGGCATCTCCGAAGGTAATTGGCATTTACACGTGCAAGTTCGTCTACTGTAATTGTCCCGATTTCTCGTACAATACTCTTTTAACTCACTGATGGTGTGCGGATTGTCTTTGTATACTTTATTTTTTAGATTTCCCCATTTTTCTTTCCACTTTTATTCAGAACTGACCCTGTTACTCTAAACTTTTTTACGAGGTTTAATATAGTGGTTCTATGTGGAACGGGAACACCAGGAAATTTCGTTGCAAAACGTCGTCGCACTTCTCCACAATTCCTCTTTCCGAAGTAATACTCGACAACGTAAATTCTTTGTAAACTTTTGTTGTGCCATATTAAGCCACAATCTTCAACACACGGACACAACACAACACAACTTCCGAGGGAGGATTATACTGGCGTCAGTCTGCAACGTCAACAGAAAGGGAAAGAGAGCGAAGGCAGGGAGAGCGAAAAAAACAGACTAGCGTGCGACTGTCGCGGACCCGTTCACTGGGAAAGACAAGCGCTGACGCCGGGCCGCTAGCCGCCGAGTATCGTAGCGAATGTCGGGGAATGAATGCTCTGTAGAAGTGCTGCGAGGGTGTGGAATGAAATTTAAGGGGCGCGGTGTTGAAAATAAAGAAAACATGAAACATGCATGCATGTTTTAGCCACTAATTGAAATTCCAATAATATGCCAATGAAAGTGGATAAAACTAGCGAAAGGTGTCCCGGGTTCGATACCCAATGGAGGCACACAGTGGTTCAGATCCCACTTTAAACTATAGGTCCAGACTTACTGTGCATAATGTGGATTTTAAAACTCCAACTGCTTCACTCTTGCTCGGTTTTAGTACAAGACATGTTTAGAAATTTGATTGATTGATTGATTGAGTTGGTGTTTAAGTACACTTTGTGCACAGTGAGGCTAATCGGGACTGAATATACAGTTTAAAGTGGGATTCAAACCACTATATGCCTCCACCGGGAATCGAACCCGGAACCCCTTCATTACAAGGCGACGATGCTACCACTGCGCCATCGGAGAGGCCAAAAATTTGTAAAGAACAGCTTGTTGAAGGGAGGCCAATGACATACATGAAAAATTGGAAGATTTTTTCCAAGGAAATGCAAGCAAGGTATTTTCCCACTGGATGGGAGGGAATATGTTTCAGAAAATTGATAAGACACATTTGACTTTTTACCCAATAAAAAAAATTGAAAATTAAGAATTCTATTTACAACCTTTCTACCTGCATATTTAAATTCGATCACGATCGGACGATTTTTTAAATTTTTTGGATTTCTTGTTTGGAAAACGCAAAAAACGGCACTTTTTTTATTCTCAAGACGACTAAAAATCGAATCATACTCGAGAAAGAATTGGTTACTATAGCTTAATACAGAATTGAAACAGTCAAATTTTGATGTAACTCGTTTTTATGTAGGTCTACTGATTAATTTTTAATTGGAGTCCAAAACTCGAGTATACATAATTTTTGATCCTACAGTAGGCAGACAACAAAAACGGTGTATCAACAACGCAAAGGATAACACAAAGCACCTGACACTGAGCTATAGGCACTTATCGACAAACACAGACTACGTGAAACATAAGAAGAAACAATTCTTAACAACAATGCTGACAAAAGAAAGAAAATGGCGGCTTGCCTTTATAAACTGCCGACAGTACAGGAAAGAAATCGGCGATCGGTGTTTACCTGTTGTAAACATTAACAGCGGTCTCACTTTAGAACGTAACATTCGGCGGTGAATATGACATGAGATAGCATGGCACTCTAAGAGTTGTTCTTGTTGAGTTGGTATTTTAAGTCCACTTTATGCACAGTAACGCTAATCGGGACTGGAGCTACAGTTTAAAGTGTGCCTCCACCGGAGATGGCACTCTTAAGAGTTGGTGTTATTGGTTGAAAAATGTGTGCGGAAGAAAATTAAAAGGTGCGCAAACACTTCTTCGCACCCCCATCCCCGGCACTGACAAAGAAAGGGTAGTTCAGAGTTGCCAAGCGTCTGGTCTGAACGTCTGACCACTCTTTCCCCTTAAACAGGACAGGGAGGGGGAGGCGGGCGGCGTTTTCGTTTGGTTCGTTTTTTTTTCAAGGGTAGCAAATAACTCATTGCAGTTCATTCCATCAATACTTGCGTCAGTAACATCTCTATAAGCAAAGGACAATTTGATCAGATCTCAATGTTTTCGTACTTCATTACGTACTCTATTAATTAAAGTAATTATTGTTAATATTATTAATATTAATATACATATTCAAACTTGCAAGCAAAAATGTAATTTCAATCAAGTTCAATGTAAGATTGTTTTTAAGTACACTTTATGCCTAGAAAGGGTAATCGGGATTGAACCTACAGTTTAAAGTGGGATCGGAACCACAATTGCCCATGGGCGTCCGGAAGTGGGGGGGCAAGGGGGGCCGTGGCCCCCCCTGGAAAATGGAAGTCAACTAAAAATATGTATTTCACACATATAATTTCATTTTAGCCGCAATAATATGTGTTAATTATTGTATGAACACCATAAATTCAAATTAAAGCAATGTTTTTTAGGGAACAACATAATTTTTGGGGAAAATTTGCCTTCGTTTGCCCCCCCTGGAAAAAAATACCTTCCTTGCCCCTCCCTGGAAAAAATCCTGCGGACGTCCATGCAATTGCCTCAACCGGGTAACGAACTCTGGACCCCTCGATTACACTACTTCCTGGAGAGAGAGATTCCAAAATGGCAAACCTAGGTTTCTCAATGGGTTAACACATGTATTGTAACTGTGAATAGTACAGGGTATAGAGAATATGAGAATCGCCTTGTAAACTGGCGATATGCAGTGGAGGTGCACTATACACTGGTTTGGTTTGATTTGGTGTTTTAAGTCCACTTTATGCACAGTAAGGCTAATCGGGACTGGACCTACAGTTTAAAGTGGGATCCGAACCACTATGTGCCTCCACCGGGTATCGAACCCGGGACCCCTTGATTACAAGGCAACGACTGCGCCATCGGGGAGGCCCTATACACTGGTTCGAATATTATATTATATAATATGTAATATATAATATATTACATCTTGTATATTATATTAATAACTTACTTTCTGTCCCCCAAAATCTGGGGGAGAGGTTAGTTCAGTGTAATACGACGCCAGGGTTTCCGGGTTTGAATCCCGGCCTGGGCATGACGTGTCCCTTCCTAAATTTCTTCTAAACACCACACATCCGCACCGTTGCGGTTAAATAAAATGGCAGAAAAGCGCTTCCTAATAAAATTATTGAACACTGTGAAAAAGTAATTCACGGACTGTAACTTCTTTCTTAAAATGTGTCAGTCATATTTCTGTCTAATTTCGTTGATTTTAAAAACAATTTTAAAAATATATATTTTTTAAAATTTATCAAGTGCTTATTTTTATTACAAAGCGAAATGAAATAGAATGTGTATGGATGAATGAGAAAAGAATCTGATTCCAATATTTCAACTGATTTCACAGTCGAATAATCATTACTGACTGAGGGAGCGTAGGGCGGCAGTTGCCCCCCCCCCCCCCACTTTTAGCCACTTTTGATCCGATACTATGCTAAAGCTTATCTATAAAGGAAAAGTAAAGTTCTTTGCCCAACCCAGTTTTGGAACCCAATCGCCGCCCCTGTCGACAGCACGCCTTGCAACACACACCACGATCCTGAGCCCAAAGGAAATTTCCCCTCCTGGCCACCTTTAGTTTTCTTTGTTAGGCTGTGAAGTCAAAATGGAGACTTGCTACTCCTTGCCACAGGCCTGTCTTTCATCCCTCACTCATGTATATGCCAGTGGGCGATGCACTGACCATACGTAGGGGACGATTCGTTGCTGCCACTCGAGAAGAGGGAAAACATGTGCCATATACTAAGTTAAATACAATTGAGTCGCTGTAGTTTTCTGGTTTTCGATATCATAGTCTGCTCCAATTGTTCTCACGGTGCCACTGGCGTAAGCAGGATTTTTGTTCTGGAGGGGCTGAAATTGTAAAGGTGTATAGTATATAGCTTTGTTCTAGAATTGTGGGATACCGAATAAAATATATAGGCTATCGTACATTTTGAACTTTTCACTCTTAAAATTGTACTCGAAGACAGAAATGGTTATCGGGTGTCATTTTAACTTTAAGGGAGGTTTGTGTTTACATCTTTCCTTTCTTTGAGTTCTTAACAAATTTTCATCTAAAAATTTGGATTTTCTTAAAATTTCTGGAGGGCAGTAGCCCCATCAGCTCCCCCCTGCGTACGCCAGTGCAAGGTGCTATGCCCCACAGGAAATCGAAACCTTTATTGCTCGCACAAAATCATGTGTGTCGTGTCGTTTCAATGTGAAATCCCCCTGTAACGTGCTTCTTGAAAACAAAAATTTTGAACTGAAGCGACACAAGCTGCATTTGTAGCTTGGACTGGACTATGTTCTCAATACGGTGCATCGTGTCACCTGTTTCTGTTGTTCCCGCATACGCAATGAATCTTTTGCATTAGATTGAAGGGTCTCGTGTCGCTTGTCGCTTGGGTGTGAAATCACCATGTCGCTCGGGCCGTGCATCAAATTGACTTGGTCTGTTCACTTGTGCGCGGTGTATGTGTTGCTTTAGTGAGCTTTTACATGTCTCTCGAACTGGGCTCTTCTCTCATTGAGAGATTTCACATTGAAGAGACATGTGGTGCTTGAGAATCTCACCAGTCGAACTCAGTCTTCTGGGGCTACCGCTAAGGTGTGAAGCGTTGATATTGATTGACTAGTTCCGAAGCGACATGTGTTGTGTGTCGCTTTGGTCTGAAAGCTGCTTGGCATCTCCGTGTTGTTTGTCGCCTGTAACTTTCAGACCGAAACGTCAAGCAACACGTGGATTTCACTCCAAACAGCAAGTGCAAATGACATATGTCGATTGGAAACGCGTCAATCCACAGCAACGTTTCATAACGTAGCGGCAGGCATAATAGGGCTCAGAAACTTGCGTTGGATTGGTGAAATCCTCAAGCAACACGTGTCGCCTGTAAGTTCGGTGTGAATTCTACCTTAGTTTAGAGACATGTATTACGAAAAATATTGAAATGTTAGTGAAGAACCTATTCTTATTATTGATTGATTGATTGATTTAGTTTATTTTACTTCGCGTTTTGTGCCTCTTGGCTAATTTGCGAAGATGGGGATGAGTGATGAAATGGATGAAAATGGACATTCACAAACAACCATACCCGACCGGGATTCGAACCCGGGACCCTTGGCGTCGCAGCGCGATGTGCTAACCACTCGGCCACAGGGTCGGGCTCTATTCTTATTAATGTTTAACTACGTATTTTGCCATTTTTGAACATATTCATCTGCATTCTAGTGACGAAAGAAACATTTTAAGGGTGGAAGGTATTTCGGGAAGGAGATTGAAGTCGTACTCTTAAATACGCCACTGTCACCACAGAGGAGGAGCAAATTTTTAACGAGTGGAGTAGACGGAGAAAACGAATAGTTATACCATAATTAAGAACGTAAAAATGTATGTTGTTTTTGTACTATATTGTCCTGTATCTGGCTTTTGTGTTTTAGTCAGATTAATCATTTCCAGTATTCTAGCATAGGAACTCTGGTTGAATATTTTGTTAATTAATACAAGAAGAAATCCTACTAGTTTGCTTTCTTGATGAGGAAATACACAAGCATTTCCTACAATATTCTTTGCTCGCTCACACGCGCCCTCCGGCAGATTGCTACAATTCTTCGTTGATATATATATTTTCCGAGAAATACGAGACATAATTGCCCAAGCTCAAACCGATATATTAAATACGGCTACTATCACACAACGAACCCTCTCGGAACGCAATCGTGAAGCGCCGTTAACATTTCCCATGTAGGCAATGATGTAGCAATGCTGCATTCTCCAGCGTTGCAACTTATGCAGCACTGCGAACAATGCAACGTTCACAGCCGTCAGTGAAAAATGCTGAGTCATGTAAGTTGAGGGGGAGATCCGACAACGCTGTTCTCTGCAACCGCAGGCCCCACCCCCTACGATCTTCCTCGCTCCGCCTTGACGTCACCGCTGATGTAGTTCCGCAATTTTTCACACACTGCAGATGTCTCTGGCGTCGCACAAACGACACACACGTTGTGTGTAGGTGATAAGCACAGAGCCCCGTTGAGAGGAACCGATAAACACCTGATACACACGTACAGGCACAATGCCCCGAAAAGAGGAACCAGAAAAATGCACTGTTTTGTAGCATAACTCCGAGTACAATTGTCGGACATTGTTCTATCTTTTATCAAAATATAGATCTTGGTCCCCTTCGTCGATTAATTCCACGACATTAAATTTTCCTTTGCCCGTTCGGCCATAATATTAAATAATGTGCTCTCTCGTTCCGAGGAACCACCAAAATTACCTCGCAATGAAAAAGTCCCTCTTAATGCTGGTAATTTTTCTGATCTTGTTCCTCCTAATGACGGGTATACCAACGCGCGCACGCACGCACACACACACACACACACACACACACACACACACACAAAAGTCATCCAGGCTATTAACAATAAGTCAATCGTTTTTCTCTTCTTTAACTTTAACAGTAAATTGATTTTTTTTAAATAAAAATTCTCGGGCTTTCCTTTTTTACACGTGCACGTTGGTTTCGTAATGGAGCAATTTTCATAAACAAGCTTGACTTGTATTCTGCCAGGAATGTGCACAGCATACAAACACTATCTGATGAAGTGTATTGCTTTCAAATAAATGCAATTATCAAAAAGCAACATCAAAAGTTTCGAGCAGGACAGTAAAAGATGCAATCTTACGGAGAAATTACCTAAATAGCTTGGTTTCCGCACTGTGGTTTGCAGCCATGTCGGTTAAAGGTCAGCTTTGCAAGCTCAAATCCTAGGTTTGATTCCCCTCATTGTCGCTTTTTTTTACCAACTTGTAACACGTTAATTATTTCATTGTCTTTGTATTTCAGTGTTTTAAAGTGTGATGCGAACCACTATGTGCCTTGATCAAGTATCGAACATGTGAGCTCCTGATTACATGTCGTGACACTGATTGTAGCATAATATTTTGTTATTGTTCGTGTGCAAAGATGAAAATAAAAATATGACACCCACAGATCTTCTGACAGTCTAGATGATTTTGAGTGCATTTTCTTCATCGTGTTGCGGCTAAAACTCTCTGCTTACAATAATCAAGACTAAAGATGCGTTGTGAAATACAGCTGAAGATGAAACGTTCAATATTCTTTGAAAGAAGAGTCACTGAAATTAACTGCAAAAATTGTAAGTTACATAGAAATATTGTTTTTCTTTGAGCATTGGATAATTAAAAGGAAATCAAGCTAAAAAATTATGGCTTTATAATTAAGGAAGGTATTTCAACTTAAACGGGATTTTCGTTTATTACTGTCAAAAAAGAAGCTGAAGAGAAAATAAAATATGTTAATTTCATGAACTAAGATTGTAAATGCAAACTTTCTATATAATGACTTTAGTATCCAAAATTTACCGTGTTCAACACTATTCATGTAATGTGACATCGTGAGATCCCATTTCGAATTCGCACATTTTTTGTTTTATTCAACTAGTGGGAGGCTGTTGTGTGGCACATTGATATGCATATTGTGTCAACTCCATTACTTTAACTCCATTTTAAATAGTGAAAGCGGAAAGCCATTTCCTATCTGCTGCAAACGTTTGGCCACGCAATCAGACAAACGTAAATTCCACCCACATATTGAAACTTCTACTCAGGTTATGGCATTTCATTCTTCTGCATGAAAAAAAAATAACTGATCGTACCAGGGTTTGAACTTACGAACGGAAATTATCTGTTCCTTTCACAAAAGTGAAGCACGACGACGTATGCTCTCTATATAGAGACAACGTTGCTGACAGTTCGGTGCCTGTTTGGCGAGGCTGGCAGATGGACATCCGTCATGTGGTTTGTGTTTATCAGTGGTTCTATGGCCTTGGCCAAGCAAAACCACTTGAAGTGATATGAGAATAGTTGGTTTTCACAGAGAAAAATAACATTTATGTGTTATATTTGACAGGGCTTTCTTCGGTTTTCGTCTTCAAATCTTTGAAAATACATTAATACACATTGGTGTACAGTATATTTCATTTTCCACGCTTTCATTCATGTCACGGTTCTACAGGCGCATCACTCTTATATCCGGCGCGCGAACTGTCTTAATAGCAGAAACCCCCTGTTACTGCATTTCCCTGCAAAGAAACTCATGGTCAAATAGCCAATTAGGCCTAGTGTTTGGGCAAGAAGCGATGTTAAAAATCCCCCTCCCCAAAGCAGCCAGTAGGGAAACAGGAATTTGTCAACAATCCTTCTAAGCTGTGATTGCACACCGGTTGCTACACCGTCCCGGGAATAGTTGCGATATAAAATTTGGCTTCACAATCTGGAGCAAAGTAACACTAAAAGTGAGGCAGAAACTAAAGAAAACTTAGATTAGCCACAAAGAGAAAAAAAATGCAAATTTGACAAAGAAAAAACGCTTTCATGAAGTCACTAGTGTTCTGATAGGGTAATTGTAACTGGACGTAATGTTAGAAAGGGGATCCGCACCTAGGTGCATTGAATCTGGAATCCCTTGATTACTAGACAATGGCATTGCTAGTAGCCCATTGGATAGGCAAGGCAAATCAAAATTAGTAATTAGAAGCAAAGACAATATTTTTCCCCCATCTGCTACATCATGAAATATTATCTATCTAGCTGCGAAATGTGGCATTCACAACAGAAACGGCAAGAGGAAGAGGCCAGCCACAACTAGCAAAAGTCAACATTTCTGTTTATTAAAAATAAAAAAGAAGTTCACATTTTATCGATGAAAAACACCCAATCAAAATAACCGTATTTTCCCTAACTCTGTCCTCACACTTTTTTTCAGAAGGAGGGTAGTTTAAAAACTTGTCCTTTCAAAACTCTGAGGGGTGAAAAGAGAAGTCGTTTACTGGCTGCTTTCGAATCACCTATATAAGGGATTCTATTGAGTAGCGGGGGTTGACATTTTTTTGTTGCTTGGGCAAGAAGAGAGACCAAGGAAGTTCTCTTGGCGCCGGTAGTGGCTGTGGCTAGTCTGGGAGGCTAGCGGTCACGGGTCAACCATTTTCATGGAGATAGTACTGATGGTCTCGACCAACGTACAAATCTCGTTTGCACCTAAGTTTTAATTTTATATTAAAGAAACAGAGTCTTTAGTAGAGGCTGTGGCTAGTCTGGGTGGCTAGCAGTCACTGGGTAACCATATTTAAATAGAGATAGTTCTGATGGTCTAGGCCAACGAACAAACCTCTATTCTACATATATATATATATTAAAAATTATCTCATTTTAACAAATTTGGATCATGTGGAGGTTGTTGCCTTTGCCTTTGTAATTCATCTGTACATATTTAAACAAGAAATAAATAGTGTTCATATATACAGGGAGGTTATTTCAGTCGTTTACCACGACAGCGTCGGCTGCTCATCAGCCCCTGCATGCAACAGGTCCCGGCAAATTGCGTTACAGGAAGTCCATAACAGAAACCACTTGTTTTGTAATGCTTCCACTTTTCACAATTACAGTTACAATTACAATTGAAATAAGCACATACCTTGTCGCAAGGATTCTGGAAAAGGTGTCCTCCCAAATACAAATATTTCTGGCACCTTATTTCTGACATCTAATCTTAGATTAGACATCGCTACTTTATCCTCATTTGACAGAAAGGGAAGACAGCATCCCGGTGCATAAAGCAAACAGAAAGCGTAAAATGATATTTAAAAGTAATAATAATAATGATGATCAATAACCTCCTGTTTTATAAGAGATGTTGAAAATGACCTCCTTCAACAGCAATACAACACGTTTCCTAGGTTCAAGAGATCCTGTCTCTCGTAATTGCCTGACCACTTTTCTGCAAGAGTTAGTTTTCACGTAATTATCGTACATAAAAAAACTCTTTGTTCAAGACTATATTTGTTTAGCGGCATAACTAATGAATGAATAACAATTAAAACACAATAAAGCACTAGTAATGAATAGCACATGAACTCAATAACACAGTATAAACAACACGCGTACTGATAAATGCAAACAGAAGTGAACATGAATGTACACTCACTACATCTGGTAGCCGACAGTGTTGCTAACCATTTTTCAGCAATGTCCCTAGATGTAGTCAAAATGTGTCTACAACTAACCAAATGTCCCTATGCCAAGTAAAGCGACTAAAAAAAACAACACCTCATGAGCATGCAAAACAGAAGATAAAATATACACATTTACTTGCCAAATCTTTCTGCTTGGTGCTTCCACAATTAATGAAGGAGCGAATTTACAATACAGGAACCCTCCCCGATTTTTGTAATATTTCGCATATTCACTAATTGAGGCCTCCTAATAACGAATTTGAAGTTAAAATTTGGGGGTCACCTGTAGAAATTGCAAAATAAGTGAAATTGAGTGGTCCGCGATTGGCACGATTGCCCATTATTGACCGGAAGATTTTGTGTTTCAAATACTTAAAAAACGAAATATATATTCCTGATATTACTATGACCCCAAATTTTAACTATGTTTGCTTATCCTAACCTAACCTTACCGTGAATGGTTCGTGGGGCTATCAGTCAATGGTTTGTGGGGTTACCCGTGCATGGTTTTTCGACCTCAAATTTTAATTATGCCTAACCTAACTTATCCTAACCTTACCGAGAATGGTCAGTGGGGCTATCCGTCAATGGTTTTGCGCTAATTGTGATTACGAACCGATAAAAAAACAATCTTATTTTCGTAGCACTTCAACGGCAAACGCTCATCATCGAAGATGCCATTTTCGTATCCTGTAACTTTATGATTGATGGTGGATGCACTGTTGCCAAACTTACCTGTAATCAAATCAGTCCACATTCCACATGTTCTTCTACATCGTGATTGTCACTGTTATATGTAAGCACCTTCTTTGGGCAATATACCGAAATCCATAAGTTTATTAATTAACCCACGGCAATCCTCCTGCACACTCCACCTAAAAATCTGTACAACATTAACAACTTTTTTAGTGTTCTCTTCCGCCATTCTTACATGATCCACGCTCTCCAAGTATGAAATCAACAGTGTGGCAATGTTGTAGACAGTGTGACTAATTGCGAACGTCAATTGTTCATATCAACAAATATGACTACCATACTTGTATACAGAGTATCATTGGGAGAACTGAAAAGCTTATTTTACAACTTCTACACGTTAATGAACAATTTTTTCACCTCACCCTAAAATGTTAACTTGAGATAAATCATCACGACTAATTATTTCGTGAGTGTAAGACGTAGCATAGAAATTACAGAAGGGTCCAGTATTGTAAATTCTTGCCTTAATGAATAATAGGGGTGTGCGGGACAGAATGATTTGGGTCGGGATGGGATTTTTTTTTAAAATCATGACATTTGGGATGGGAAAAATTTGCAATTTCCCGACCAAGTCGGGAAATTTTCAGAACGGGAAATGTTCTAAATTTCCTGAAGCTCTGGAAATCTTAAATTCTACACGTCATTTTCACTTTAAGTGATTGTTTTTGCATTTCTTGAATAAAAACTTACAATTTCCGATAAGTTCCAGAAACTTGCAATGCAGAAAACATCGAGAATTAATGACTTTTTAAAGTGACCATTCGGTATTTCCCCGACTGCTCAGGATCCCGAAAAAAAAATCCCGCACACCCGTAATGAATAACGTTGAGTCTTTTACTGTTGATTATGTTATTTGAAGTCATACATGCTGCTGCTGTGAAGAGATTGATGTTGGTTGGTGATGCTGTATTTCCTGCAGTCTTTTAACAATTCTGGTCCCAATTTATTTCTCTTTTTTGTATCACTTAACATTGAAAATATTTTTTCCGTTTCCACGTTAGAATGTGGCAATGTTAGCACTATTTTCGCAAGAGTGGAAATGTTTTAAAAAAAAAACTTACCTTGAAAGTTCTTGGTAACCGATGATAGCTTGTTCCAAAATTCTGATGGAGATTTGTTAGTTAGTTTTTTTTTCTCCTCCTCCCTAAAGTATCCAGATAAACTAATCCATTCATTCCAAACCGAGCACGAAGAAAGTGCAACTGACTGGTGAGTAAGCTTTGCACAAGGAAATGTTATTTTCCAAGATTGAAAAAAGTCCCTACGTTTTCCCGCATTTGGCAAAATCTGTCCCTACGCAGGCGAAATATAGTGAAAAGTCCCTATGCGTAGGGACATGTCCTTACGGTTAGCATCACTGCCGACAGGTGTTGCATTCTTGCAGTATGAAGCGCCCTCTCACAGCTGACAACTCCCCCGATAATCTGCCGGCGCTCTCGCGACAACTGAGGATAAAGTAGTGATGTCTACTCTAAGATTAGATGTCAGAAATAAGGTGCCAGAAATATTTGTATTTGGGAGGACACCTTTTCCAGAATCCTTGAGACAAGGTACGTGTTTATTTCAATTGTAATTGTAACTGTAATTGCGAAAAGTGGAAACATTACAAAAAAGAAGCAGTTTCTGTTACGGACTTCCTGTAACGCAATTTGCCGGGACCTGTTGCATGAAGGGGCTACTGAGCGGCTGACGCTGTCATGGTAAACGACTGAAATAACCTCCGTGTATATATTTATCGGAACGATTGGACTATAACAAAAAATGAGAAAAGAACAGATATTCCCCTATATCCATGGTACAGAATAATAACAAGAAACGTGTATGGTAGTTATTCTAGGATGTGTATTTCGAATGAAGAGTATTGTTAGTTTTGTTATGTTTTTGCATCTTATTTGCCTGTGGCAGTAACGGAACAAGTAACTGGTAGAGCCAAAGATGGTTACTGTCTAACAGAAGGAAAAGGAGTAAAACACGCTTCATCAGATAGTGTTTGTATGCTGTGCACATTCCTGACAGAATACAAGTCAAGCTTGTCTATGAAAATTAATGAAGACATTGGGAAGTTGTGCTTTTGTGGAAGGGTAGTGTTTCCAACCCTAAATGATCATCATGATTTAGCTTCCGTCAACATAGCGGATTCTGCTATGTGACGATGAATCTTATTAAACAATGGCACATATATTATATTATTTTTAAACTATTTATTTAAAAAAGAAGAGTCATTATTCTGGAATCTACGGAGATATTCATTCAGCTGGTACGGATTTTAAGAGTGTGAGCATTCCATTTTTGTGCTCCATTACGAAACCAACGTGCACATGTAAAAAGGAAAGCCCGAGAATTTTTATTTAATAAAACAAAACAATTTACTGTTAAAGTTAAAGAAGAGGAAAACAATTGACTTATTGTTAATAGCCTGGATGGCTGATGTGTGTGTGTCTGGGGGGGGGAGGGGGTACCTAATCTCATGTACCTTCCTGGCTGTGACAAACTATTCTTGCTTTCCGATTTCTATTATATATTCCATCCCACATTCAGTGCAGACTTTGCGATTCTGTTTGCCAAAGTGGGTGGGGAAGGAGTTTATACCGTGCGTCCATTTCGATCTGCAGCCGAGAGATCGGGAGAAGCGTGGCGGGCGGCACTGATGGAGATGCCGACATTTGCGGCCTGAAATGCCCGCTTATTTTTATGGACATATGCAGACATTTATATAAATATTGCAAAATGAGCACTAACCTGTGTTATAAGAGTATGGTTTTAATTTTAGTAGCTTAGTGACTGTATTTGCCGATGATTTTGACACGCCCACCTCTTGTGAAACACGGCGTAGAGGTTTGTTTGGAGAACGTTCTAACGCTGCACCAATATCATCGAGTTTTGCTTCGGTTAGAATCCATCGTTTTTGCTTAGGTGTTTTAAAATTTAACGATACAGTTTCTCGTAATTTAAGGACAAGATGTCTAACCGTATCTCTGTGTGGAGTTGAAACGCATGGGAATTTCTGTACAAATTACCTACACACGTCTCGACACGAGTTTGTTTTCACGTAGGTACGTGTCATACATAAAAAAATCTTTGTTCTAACGTGAATCTTGCGGCTGGCATTCCAATCGTCTCACTGACACGTCACACATACACACTACAATAACACAAACAAGTAACTGCAAGTAACCAAGAATAACACTCTTGCGCACATTATGAAATTAACACGCTCTTGGTTTACATTGCTCGCCACTATATTTACAACTCTGTCTTCATCTAGTCGCGAAGGAACAAAAAACTCGAGCTCGGAGATTTCGGATTGCAAGGAAGCTCACGAACACTATTGACTTTTAACGGTTTCTTCTACAGCGTAATCTTGATACAGTGTTGCACATTCAAAACCTCCAAACGATCCCCATCGGCACAAAACTCTTTCAAGGATATAAACTTAAGCAGGACGTTACTGGTCAAAACTCTGATTAAAATGTTTTATTATCTGTGGCTCTTAACATCGTTTCTAAAGCGTATTTTTTTGTGTATATAAGAGCAGAACTTGGATGAATTACAGAAGAACTTTTGCGTGTTATAACACAGGTTAGTGATCGTTTTGCAATATTTATATAAATGTCTGCATATGTCTATAAAAATAAGCGGGCATTACAGGCCGCAAATGTCGGCATCTCTGTCAGCGCCGCCCGCCACGCTTCTCCCGATCTCTCGGCTGCAGATCGAAATGAACGCACGGTATATTCACTTTTAACACTTTTAACACTTTTTCCAAAAGAAAAAATAAGTTGCTTTGCATCATTTTCAGGAATTACAACAGCACTATTTCCGCTTTGCTTATTCTAATTGTGTTTATTTTATTTTTTAATTATTTTTTTCGTTATTTAGTGTTGCTTTTCTTCAATTTTCAGCTACTCGCAACGATGAAGAGAGACTCAAAATGAACACCCATGCTCAGGCCAAATTTGAATCCGGGGCTCTCGCATTCTAATGCATTGTGATAACCACTTCTTCACGAATGTCAAAAATGTGTTTTTTTAAAATATATTTTTCACGAATTTTTCGCATTACATTACTTTCATTGTAGACGTGGACAGTCCAGTTAATTAATATTTACACTGTAATCTCTCCGTTAGCCCTTTTCTCTGAGTCTAAGAGAGAGAAAATTCCCTGCATGTGGTTAAAATGTTTGATAGTAAGAAGCACTACTGCTTTCCGTGCACTTAGTTTGGCTGTACTGCCAGACACGATCACCTAGGAAGCTGGACTTCAACTCAAACGAGTGTGCCACTTTTTGTGAACAGAAGTGTACATAATATACATGATGCATAAAATCTAATCTCACAGGAAAACTGGTCATGATTTCTCTGTTATGTGAGTTTTCCCATATTTTGTTATATTTTTAATATTATATCAATCTACTTTTGTAATAATACTGCTGTTCACAACTGTAAACTATAATTCAATTTTTTTTTACATGCAGCCATGCGATGAATTGGCCATAATTTCAGTTTACCTAGGTATATTGTGCTTGTCATGGTAACTTCTTTTGATTTGATTTTATATTAATGAAGCTAAAATGTATGAAGTCAAGTTTTTGATTTTAAACAGTACAAATTATGAGTGTAACATAATAACAAAGAAAGATATGATAAAAATAAACACCAAAACTGAATTAATGATTTAATTGAATATGCTGCCAGAACTTGAACCATTAAAATAGAAATGAAGCAAATGTTGCAACTTTCAGAAGATGCACTTCTTTTTCCACAGAAGAAAGAAAGAAAGGAAAAAGTGAGTCATGAATTACAAACAAGAATTTTATTTTACATCACACAACAAATTTAGTACATGCATTTAGTCATTTTTACTGTAACTGTTACCTTTTTAATAATTATTCACACTAAATTTCAACGAAAGGATGCATTTCCACTTACCTTAAAATAGAGGCAAATGCTTTATTTATGGTTTTACTTCATCTTCTACATTGTACGTATATACAAATTCCTTGTGAATTTAGTTACATAAAATTTCTTTGGAATTGGAAGCACATGAATTAGTTGAAAAGCCATATAATGCCACATGTAATTGTTAGATTGTTGTAGGAAATTTACAAGGAAAAAGTTCTGCATGTAACAAAAAAAAAACATTTATATCGCATATTAAAAACATATTTAAACAAATGAAACTGAAATAGCAAAACTTTGAGAGGAAGAAAACTTCTTAGCTTCATTCCAAGGTTTTGCATGAATCTCCTACATTACAAACATATATAGATCTTCTCCTGAATTTAGTTACATTAATTTCCCTTGAAATTGTCAAAACATGAATTAATTGTAATGTTGAAAAGCCATGCAATGCCATGTGTAACTAATTATTTTGTTTGACTGCTGCAGGATAGTTAAGAAACAAAATTTGCATGTAACAAAAAAACATTTATATCACACACATTAAAAACACATTTAAACAAATGAAACTCGCACAGCAAAACTGTGAGGAAAAAACCCTTGTTCCATTCCAAGGTTTTGCATGAATCTCCCACATAAAGGTATACCTTCTGAATTAAGTTTAATTAAGTTCATTTGAAACTGCCATCACATGAATTGAATGTTAGTTGAAAAGCCATATAATGCCACATGTAATTGTTAGATTGTTGCAGGACATTTACAAGGAAAAAGTTCTGCATGTAACAAAAACATTTATATCACATATTAAAAACATATTTAAACAAATGAAACTGAAATAGCAAAACTTTGAGAGGAAGAAAACCTAGCTCCATTCCAAGGTTTAGCATGAATTTTCTACATTACAAACATATATAGATGTTCTTCTGATTTTAGTTACATTAATTTCCCTTGAAATTGTCAACACATGAATTAATTTTATGTTGGAAAGCCATGCAATACCATGTGTACTTAATTATTTTGTTTTTCGTTGCAGGAGATTGATGTAACAAAAGCTCTGCATGTAACAAAAGAAACTATATATAACATATTAAAAACATATTTAAACAAACAAAACTGATGTAGCAACATATCTGAACAAACAAATCTGAAATAGCAAAACTCTGAGAATAAAAGAAGAAACTAGTTTAATTTCAAGGGCATAAGATTTAGGACTTGATACCCAACGTTTCCATTATTTTAGCATACTGTCCAATTTTTTCCCTTGTGGTTGGTGACTCTGGTTGAACTTGCACTTCCCACTTATCCTTAACACCTGCCCCTTCAAGATATTTATTCAAATAAGTGAGAGATTTACAGGCATGAGACTGGTCCAGAATAACCTGCAAAGAGAAATTACTTCATTGTTATCTTATGGCTTGAAAGTTTACAACTATTGTGTAGTTTCTAAAATAAGGGGAGGAATTGACATAAAAATTTGCCAACACAAAATTATATGATATAGATGTCTTGATTTTTTCAATATCACCCCACTTCTTGCAGTTATTTTTGAAAAAAAAATCACATTCTGAGTTTAGATTTTACTATAAATTAGTGATGGAACAGATACAAGTAAATTGGTACTACTTCAGTATCAGCTAATATTGGTTTATTGGTAACAACATTGATAATTTTCATCAGGTATGTTTGAAATTCTCATTTTGTTATTTTTATGAATTCCAAGGCAGAAATCATAAAACCATTTAATAAATAAACTAAATAGGAAGTTCATAATTCAGATAGTGTACACTTTTATATTCTACAATACTTAGAAGGAAAACTGACGTTTTCAATTTGTTCTTGTTAATAATAGTAACAATGGATTTATTATTTTGTAATTCGAGTATGTCATACCTTCATATGTATACAAATTAACAAAAAAAGACAGAACTGAAATATCTTGTGTAGTTTTGATGAAAGGTGCATTGCTTCCATGTGGAGGTGGTAATCGTAACTACCCACCTGCCCTTAGCAGATAACAGAGGAAAATTAATTTGTGCTTTGCTGAGGGGTAGTGGACTTCTTTCTTTGCTTTTACAGTGTACAGTTTTATGAATAACATATCTTTTTACTAAAATTGGCTTTAACTATTCACCAACTGCTTTCTGCTAACATATTTCACTTTTACATGTAATAACGAGAACAAAAGAACATGTTCACAATGTGCAACAGTTAGGGTGCCAGGGGGGAAATGCTCATGTTTCAAAATTTCTTGAAAATTAAGACTTTTGAAAATGTTGTGTAATTTTCATTGTTTTCAAAATTGGGGGGATGGGCATCACATGTTCTCAGTGATCTTTTGTTGTGCTTCCCTGCAAGTTTGGTTCATCTAGTGTCCATAGAGCTGATGCTAAAAGTGACTTTCTGGAAACTTTTTTTTCCGTAAGGTGACATCACTTTTTTTACAAATGAAAATTAGTTTTTCAACCATATGTTGATAGCGTAATCTGTACTGAACAAAACAAGCTAAAATTTGTAACTATAGCATTTGTAGTTTCAGGGATATACATTTTTATTTAAAACCTTACATAATTTTATTATTCCAACTGAAAATATGCTTGGCGTTAGTGTCTACTCGGTGTTTAAGGGTTAAGAAAGTCTGGTGTAAATGAAATATCAATTTGTATTGTTGTAACTCCAAATGTTTTATTTTCATTGTATTTTCTATTCTTTTAAAGTGCAAAATACAGTGAAATAAAAACAAACTTAAAAATAGCATAATTTCATTATTTTAAAATTCTATATGCATGAAAAAGAGATTAGGATGAAAGGATGCACATGCATAAATATTGATTGATTGATTGATTGACTTGCTTTATTTTACTTCATCTTTTGTGCCACTTTTGGCTAATTTGTGAAGATAGGGATGAGTGATGATATGATGAAATTGATGAATGGACAATCCATGCCCAGACCAGGATTCGAACCCGGGACCCCTGGCATCGGCACATGCATAAACACTTCCTTTGTAAAAAAATATATACAATATTAGTATATGTGCCAAAATTCAAGGTCCCTAACATCAGTACTCACATGATAGAAAATGGAAGTGGAATTCAAAAAGCCTTCTCCTGTTCTGGTACATTTCCCTCCACAGTAGAAAGATAACTCAGTAGTGTGCCACATAATTCAAGAGGGGGTTATTGACCTTAATCATTTAGAAGCCCATTATATTTTTTGCCATATTAGTCTGCATATAGCTATTTTAAAAAATGGAAATTGAATTACAGGTTCGTAGGATGCAACTCGCACCATTCGCCTTGAGCGAGTTGTTGGTAGTAGCTCTAGCAAATCAAAAGTCTTTGTTGTTACTGACAGGGAAGATTTTACTGTTCAGCTTGATGCAATTTTCACATTTAGCACAACAATTTCTATTAGTTATTCAGAAATTCAAGCAACTAACTTTATAAGCCTTCAAACACCATTAGCACAAAGACTAACAATCCACATGCCTATTATGTAACTGACACCATGCACTCATCTGATTATGGAAAAATTTACTTCAGTGTATATTTGGATGACAGAAAGATAACACTTTCTGAAAAACTATTCACACATTGCCTTTTTAGTTACACTGTCATGAATTAAATCTAACACCTGTCTTGTTCAAAGTTCAATCATTTGAAGACATGTGAAACTCAACAACCTATTACTTTCTTTTCTTTTACAGTTTTTGTTTTAAGTCCACTTTATGCACAGATGGGCTCATTGAGACTAGACCTACAGTTTTAAGTGGGATCTAATAAAACTACTGAGCCACACTATGAATTTAACATATCAGTAAATTGTGGGTGATGTAATTTTCAGCAAAACACTCCAAACTGGTAGCTTGTACAACAAATGATTTGAAAATGATCTCAAGTTAAAATTCTCAAGATCAGTAAACAAAGAGTATGTACAGCTTCAAATATTTGTCACTATTTTGCTTTGAAAATAATTTTCATATTACAAACCTTATTACAGTATGCATAATATTGTTAGAGTATTTCATACTTACAGATACTTTGACAGGGTCTTGCACAAACCTCCAAAGAATGTCGCAGCAGTTACTGAAGATCTGAGGATGGTTCTTGTACTTTGAGATAGTGGAAGTCAATACATGAACCACATAATTGCTTTTCAGGTCACACTTATCATTCTGACACTAGAACAAATAAGAATTCCAGTTTTCAATTTTTTTTCTTTCTATAGAAACTCACAATCATTATACTACATATATATTATAGCTAAGTTTGCATTACTTAACACCAGTGACATTGGTAATGGAAATTATCATTCCAATTCAATCAATAACATCACCAATATGTTTTCCAGAGTTCCAGGTAGCCTGGGAGGAGGGTCTACAAGATGCCACATTAAATCTCTTGCAGTCTAAATACTCTGCAAATTTATGCAAAATGTGTACTTTTTAATTAATTTTGAATGAACAGTGTGTGGCAAAAGTGGATTATTTGATCAAATGACAATTGTGTTAATATTCTGATCATCTTGTATTGAAACCTATGAATGTTTTAAAGTAAAACCCTCATAGATTTAAACAGCTGTCATGGAGGACTCCTATATTAGCATGCATAAACAACGTACTTCATACTTACTGATTTTATTAGGGGAAAAAATAACATTTCTTTCTCTTTAGGGCAGTTAAATGGAAAGTTCAAAAGGACAGTTTACTTTCTCATGGTAGACATGACATTAAGAGGCCATAGTGTAGGGGTAAAAAGTATTCCTTCTGAATTTTGGGTGCATCAGCACTTAGGTTATTTTCCACCCGTCACAGTATACAGGGTCCAGCCCCTTAGCAGAACTATAATAAAACACGTTCCCGAGGATTAAAATAATCTAACTTTGGTTTAAAGCTGAGGCTATTTTTCTCATGGCACTCAGCACATACAAAGACAAAACACAGGACAACACACAGAATTATACTGGCCATAGGGCCAGTTGCCAGAGCCTCGTTAGTCTGCGAAAAGCAGTCCAGGGTGTACAATGTGGAACTGAGGTTGACAATTGGGTGTACTACGTGGAAAGTCACCCCTTACACCCCTGTTGTTTTTTTTTCTTTTCATGTTCTGAATGAAAGGAGGAACTATTTTATCAGTTTCAGATATAATTTTAAAAAAAAATTCTTTGGTTATATGCAAGGCATGCTGTATTACTTTGGAATTTTTTCCCTTTCAAATACTGTAGAACACACATACAGCAACGCATTGGAACCATTTACACTATTATGTTGTGGTGATACCTCTGTGAGACAGCAGAATGTGAACTTTCACAAAAAGTACATTTTTTAAAAATTTCATTCTTCTGATATTTGTTAAAGATTTAAAAAGGAAAAGAACATGGACTTATTGGCCAATCTGTACTGAACAAAACTAGATTTAATTTGTAACTCAATTGATCATAGTTTCAGAGCTATTAAATTTTATTTAAAATGTTGCAGGATTTTACATTTTCCACTGGAAACATTCTGGGCATTCGTGCAAACACTCAGGAAAACAGTATAGGCATCTAAGGGTTAAAATGGATGAAATTTAACATCATGTAGAAGGTTTAACGTCAAACAAAATTCATTCCAAGTTCACAAAGTTTATGGGGACACTTCTTCATTTTCAACAATAAAAAATTGGCTGCTGAATCTAAACATAGCCATACTAGCACTGAAGATGATCCATGTAAATGACATCCAACAAGTGCAACAATAGCAGAAATCATTCAACAAACATATGATATGGTGTTAGAGGAATGGTGAGTTAAAGTGCTTGAAATTGCTGAAACTATAGGTATATGTATATTAAAAGAACGTGTAGGATATATATATATATATATACACACAAATGATGAAGGAGACAATAAACACTTACCACACGAAGAGAAATAGTTCGATATTTCGCAACATATGTCGCATTTTAAACGGAGAGGAAAGATAGATCGGCGTCACATAGAGTAGAGGCACAGAATACTGACATTAGAGTCTCTATGGTCAGTGTGGCCAGAAATAGTAGATAGGAAACAAAAGTACTTTCACCAGTGTTTACTTCAAGGTGGGTGGGTAGTTTTGGGGAGGAGAGGAACGGGTTACTGGTCGGCTAGGTTGAGTACGGGGGGTATAGTGGCATGATGCCTGCTACAGGCCCTTTCCCATCGCCTGAGGAAAGACATGCCAGAGGGAAGGGGGTAAAAGATGGATGATGGCAACACGGAATCAGTTATTAAAGGTGGTGTTATGGCTGTTGGTATGGATGGCAAACATATTGATTGGGGAAGGAGAAAATTTTCATTGTGTTTGTCATGTGGATGATTCTTCTGAGAAACATTTAAAGGAATATTCATAGTTGTGATCTTTCAAGTAGACTGCATTATTTTCTCTACTACCCTTTACAAGAAATCCTGATGTTTAAATAGATTAATTATTTTAATAACTCATAACTAGACTTTGGATTTTAGGTTTTTAACCTATTTTTTCCTTTGCAGGTAAATAAGAAATAACAATTTATATCGGCGTTTTATAAAGAAACAAAACAACTGACTAAGTTTTATAGTGCCTAAATTAAACCTTTCTTTAGGTTTTACAGGATTTTGATATCTCACAGAGATATTTACTAGGTGTGTTGGAGAAATAATTCAATGACTGGCATGTTTGAAATATGTTTTCTGTCGATTTCCCTCCCTCCAAGTATATGATGTTTATCAAAGCTTTAAACAAAACAAAAATGTCTGATGTCACTGTTATCTGCAAACAGTGGTGGCGAAAGAGGACAGTTCCCCTCTATTTTTTACCCCTGCACTATAGACTCTTAATGCTAAGCCTTGCCTACTAAGATAAAGTAAACTGTCCTTGCCCACCCCCCTCCTCCCCATTCTCAGTTTTGGCACCCAATCGTCTCTACTGGCTACACAGTCCCAAGTACAAACTTCTGATCTGTGTGGCCTTGTTCACTTTCATGTCAGTCTGGTCCTTTTTGGCATTAACGCCTTGTGAAGTAATATTTCAGCATTCAAATTAGCACTACTGACTATGTTTCTGTTGAAAGATAATTCTCAGTACATGAAATGATCCTCACAGACAAAAGGTGGAGTTTGAGTGTGGATAACCAAAAAGATTTATGGTTGTCACTAGGACCATGATAAAATTCAAGTATAATTCCTAGTTTTCAAGGTGAACTTCCCAAAAATTCAAGAATAGAAGCAGATGTTTTCTCTATTCCAACCTTACATATTACAGACACAAAAATATTGACAATATAAAGGGTTTGTATGATTCCAATGTACCAAAAAATTTACCTAATCAACTTCAAGATATATTATTTTGCAATAATCTTCCATCTGTCAGATAGATTGTTCTGCAAAAGATACTAAACGTAAACGGATTGAGAACATTTTGCTTTACTTTCCATGTAGCTTTCATTTTCTTCTCAATAAAAATAAAAGCTTAACTGAGAGAAACTTGCCTCAGGGCATTTATAAACATGTATAAATTTAATGAGATATGGATTGATAAAAGTTGCAATTTTTCATGTCTACGGTGAAAAATATGGAATAGAGAAAACATCCGCTTGTACCTTATTTCATGTCTTGCCAAAATTCATGAATAATTTCCAAAGGCAATAATTCACGTGTAATTCCTGGAATTCCAAGTGAGTAGCCACCCTGATATTGTGCAGCAAATTATACATACGTAATTCATTTTTCATATCAACAAGTAACTTTTTCTAACAGCACAAGTGCAGTATTATAAAAATTTGTAGATAATTTTGAAAATGATATAAAGAAATGAAAATTTGTTTAGAAAATTAATATTTGGTTATTACGGTTCTTGTGAAATTTTGTTTTTAACGATTGTATCTAATCAGTATTTTTCAGGAATTTTGTACCAAATTAAGTCTTTTTGCAACCTATTTCAGGATTTTTCGAGCCTAATTTATGGTTTTTAGAACCTAATTTAAGATTTTTAGAGCCTAGTTTAGGAACCTAAGAGCACACTTTTTAGAACCTAAAAATCCGAGGTCTACTCATAACATTGGGCAGGAATGTTGTCCCCCTCTGCCTCTTTCTAACCCCACATATGAATGTAAGCACAGGGGAAATGCAGTCAATGATAGGAGCAGAGTGACACTGTCTACTGTGCACACACACTTCCTGGAAGCATGTAGCATGCAGTATATAGAAAACAGTATTTATTTATTCAGGAGTGTCAGTAGAACTTAGCAATAAGCAAGATAAATGCTACGATACTTCAGTATGAAACTCTTAATTTGTTTCTTTGTAATTCAAAAATGAATGCTTTATGCTTCCAGGAAGTACTTAGCATGTACCTGCTACATTAAGTTATCTGTTGGTACAAAATGGAACTTACCATCCAAACACTACATTCTGTTTCATTCCATTTCTGCATATTCAGTAGAGTTCTCGTGCACAGTGTCAAAGCCTCCAAACATGGCTGAGACTGGTTACCACGTTCAACTACATTATAAATGACTTTCAAGCCACCCGATTCTTCAATTAGTTTCGAGAACTTGGGTGACACGCTACTGGCAACATCTGGAAAACAGAACAAAAATAATTTGAACAGAAATAAAGTAGAATCCAGAAAACATAATTGCTGTGCTGAATTATGCATTATAAAGTAGGGTGCACAGAATTATTTTTTAGAAATTCCAAAACATACAGTGTGCTAAAGTTGCTTCTTGGTCCTAAATGTCTGCAGAATAAAAATCAGGAATTTTATTCAATTTTCAACATGCCTCATTGGGATTGAAGTTTTACTTTTTGAATTAAGTGGTTGAAATTGTACTTGACTGATTCAAATTCAACACATATAATTAAATTCACAGGGAAATATGAATAAATTAGCTTTCTGATAACACTGTGCGACAATGAAAATTGCCGCAGAACAAAGGCATGTGATTCCTATGGAGTTAACTGTCCTGATGACGATAGTGAAAACAGTTTTTCGCTATCACCTAAACTTTTCTCTGGAAACGCAATTTTATCAGCACATGACAGCATGTTATTGTTGCCGTGGCACTTATCAGCACAGCCTGTTACTAGGGTTCGACAGTGCATAGGGGAGGGGGTGGAGAGGGAAGAGATAGATAGCCACTTGGTTGAGGTATAGTGGAGTTGCAGTTATTTGCATCAGTCAGTTGCTAGTGGGATCAAGCAGTGTCTGTTCCTGCAGTGTGTGTCGTGCAAAACCCCTAATGGGAAGAATACTGTTTGTGCATGTTCGCGTGTTTCTTGTGTTCAGCGATGTCTAGGAAGTGTATTAATTCACAAAACCTTTTCTGTTACGTGTGTGGTCAGTTTACGACGAAGTCCCAAAGACATCCCATTTCCCTGCTAGTCAAAAAAGGTGTACGAGTTGTATTTTGAATCAAAGGTAGATGAGGGTAAGTGTTGGGCACCACAGAACTGATGCTCACACTATTTAAGTGGCTGGTTGCATGGAACCCACCCATCTATGCCATTTGCCATACCACAGTTGTGGAGGGAACCTAGAGACCACATAACAGATTGCTACTTTTGTTTAACGAAAGTAACAGGAATCGCAAGTAAATCAAAACACACAGTTTCATATCCAAATTTGGAATCTGCAATGCGCCCAGTTCCGCATTCTGATTCTCTTCCAGTTCCAAAACCACCAGCGGAATAGACACTGGAAGATGAAACAGATGATAGTAATGAACCAACCAATAGATCACAAAGATCTTGATTACATGCCATCTACATCACAGCCCCAACCACAGCCATTGTCACAGGCAGAATTGAACGATCTTGTAAGAGATCTAAATCTTTCAAAAAGGCAAGCAGAATTACTTGGGTCTCATCTTCTAGAAATAAACCTGCTATAACCAAACACTAGTAGATCATTCCGTAAACGACAGTCTGGTCTTTCCACTTTTCTCTCAATGGCAGAGAGTCTGGAATATTGTAATGACATAAATGGGCTGCTTACAGAATTTGGAATGATTCACAATCCGAAAGAATGGCGCCTATTCATAGATTCCTCAAAAACTAGTCTCAAAGCTGTTCTCTTGCATAACAGAAACAAGAAACCTTCGATACCAGTGGCCCATTCCATTCAGAGAAACCTACGAGAACATGAGACTACTTCTGAAGTATATTGGCTATTCGACCCACAAATGGAAAATCTGTGGTGATCTCAAAGTTCTGGGGCTTGTGCTGGGAATGCAGACTAGTTACACAAAATATTGCTGTTTCTTGTGTCACTGGGACAGTAGGTCAAGGAAAGGCCATTATGTAGTGAAACAGTGGCCTTCGAGAGAAGGCTTCAATCCGGATGAAAAAAAATTGTTGCATGAACCCCTTGTTGACAAAGACAGTGTGCTGTTACCACCGCTCCATCTGAAATTGGGCTTCATG
Source organism: Lepisma saccharinum (assembly GCF_977018435.1). Classification (NCBI taxonomy): domain Eukaryota; kingdom Metazoa; phylum Arthropoda; class Insecta; order Zygentoma; family Lepismatidae; genus Lepisma; species Lepisma saccharinum. Next base: position 90,564,217 of record NC_139230.1, read on the forward strand.
AAAAATTTTGTGAAAGCAATTGACAAAGACGGCAGGGGTTTTTAATTTTTGCATTCCAAATTTCCTGCAACTGTACTGCAAAAATTAAAGAAGGTATTTTCATTGGGCCTCAGATTCGTGACTTAATGAAAGACAAAACCTTTGAAGAGTTGCTGACAGATACTGAGAAGGCAGCTTGGCTTGCCTTCAAAGATGTTTGCAACAATTTCTTGGGTAACTCCACATGCCCTGCATTTATGGCATGGTGCAAAGCACAGGGGAGCACTTTTTAAAGCAAAAGGCAACAATAATAATACATTGTTTTTCTCATCTGTATAAATGGATTTTTTTTGGGGGGAAAATTTAATTTCCTTTACTATTCCCTTTCTCAGTTTCAATCGCCCGACCCTGTGGCCGAGTGGTTAGCACATCGCGCTGCGACGCCAAGGGTCCCGGGTTCGAATCCCGGTCGGGCTTGGTTGTTTGTGAATGTCCATTCATCAATTTCATCATTTCATCACTCATCTCCATCTTCGCAAATTAGCCAAGATGCACAAAACGCGAAGTAAAATAAACTAAATCAATCAATCAATCAGTTTCAATCATTCTGACCACCTCCACCTCCCTTACATTAAAAAAGTTTTTTTTTTAAAAAAAAAAAAAGTTTAACATCACTGTTATCTGGTTTTCTAAGGCAGAAATACACACATGCAGCTTAAGGGGGACAATTCATTTTTGTATTACAATTTTATCAAAATTTTCTTTAGATGTAATAGATTCCAGGTTCAGTCCCCATAGATACCCCGGGCATGCTACTGAAACCATGTTATGAGATTCGAAAGGCAAATATATTAGAAATTCGAAGAGTCAGCTGTAGTTTCAAATTATCAGGGGGAAAGGAGGCAATTAGAGGCACAGATCTCGTTTTTATGTCAGTTTTCTATATTTAAGGTTAATCCCAAAAAAGATCATGTGTAGATGAAATTAATTAACAACAAATGATTTGGAATACACTAGAGAAGTTCAAAGTCAAGAATAATTTTACATATAAAACAGTGCAAGTGAGTTTCATAAGAAATTGTGTCCACAATGGCATAGTTGTAACATTGCCGTGTAATCAAAAGAAGGTCATGAGTTTCATATCCTGGGGAGGCACAATGGATGTGGTTCAGATTCCAATTTAAACAGTAGGTCAAGTTTGATAAGCCTACCTGAGCATAAAGTGGACTTAAAAACTAGAAACAGAAAATGTAGGATATATAGCCTATTCGTTAATAATGTAAAACATTTTACATGCTGTTCTCTAAAATTGGCAGGTAGTTATGTACATACATTTTCTGTAATAAATCACATGAGCAGTATTAATTTGAATGAAATAAGAAACTGTTATAATATATTTCTGAAAGTTATGAGACTGAAAACTGGTAGAAGAGACATTCATTCCATTCAACATGTTCCGCAAATATGGGGTACATTTTGACTTCTGTCTTTTAAAAGTTCCATGAAATTTTCCTCACTAGTAGAAATTTCACCACCTAGTGGTTGCAAGACCTTGTAGTTGGTGGTGGGGCTTGTGTGCTCTGATGATCCTCTAGGCTATACTGGCTGTAGCATAGCTACTGGCAGGGTCTCCCATGCCAGGTAGGCTAGCGGGTAAAGAGCCAGACTAAGAAGCAACCTAACAGTCAACAGCTCCAAACGCGGAAGAAGATGGAAGGTCATCTCAACGGCTGAGGCGGCGGAAGAACCTAGAGGAGTAATACCTCTTTAAAAAAACCTTGGTCCATCTGGTTTCGGATGGTAGCACCTTGTAAGGACCCCTTACCAGGGATAAGGTCAAGACCTCAATGGCATCTGTGGTGGAGAAGGAGACCTTTCGGAATGACAGAGATGGCGGAAGAGGCAACCCACCCTCTTGGGAGAAGAGGGAAACCACTGCCTTGTGGAAAGGGAAACTTCAAAGGCTAAGGGAGTAAACCCTGAAAGAAAATCCTGGTCCCCAAGGTTGGGGGTTGGGTGCTGTGCAGACAACTCAGCCCTGAAAAATTCCAAAAGTTGCAAAACCACAATCAGAGCCTCGAAAGGATGAACATAAATTAAGACGACCAAGGCGAAAGGATATGGACATTGAGATGAGTACATGGAACATCAGAACACTTCTCAAACCAGGGGCCCTGAAAATAGTCATGGACCAACTGATTAAATATAACATACAGATAGCTGCCCTACAGGAAACAAGGTGGACAGCTAATGATATATGAAAAACAAAGACACATGTTATATACAGCAGTGGCAAAAATAAAGGAAATAAATATGCACTAGAGAGAAGAATGAAAGAGAGCATAATTGATTTTATGCCTATAGATGACAGAATATGTAAAATAAGAATGAAAACTAAATTCTTTAATGTAACCATCCTAAATGTCTACGCACCTACAGAAGAAAAGAACAATTAACAAAAGATGACTTCTATGATAAACTAGAAAAGACAATAGACAGTGTGCCATCCAGCGATGCAAATATGATAATGGGCAACCTGAATGCACAAATAGGCAAAGAGGAAATTTATAACGAAACAACTGGAAAGCACAGTTTACATAGAAATTCTAAAAATAATGGTCAAAGACTCATTGACCTGGCAATTAGTAAAAATATGACAATAGCATCCACAATGTTCCCCAGAAAACAAATGGAGATCACCTGATGGAAGAACAAACAATAAAATAGACCATGTTTTGATAGATCGAAGGAGAGCAACAAGCATTATAAATGTACGATCATACAGAGGGGCCAGTTGCAGAACAGACCATTACCAAGTCAAAGTAGTCTTCAGAGGATGAATAACAAAATCACAAAGAAACAAAACAGAAACGAATCAGAAGTACAATATTAAGAAACTGACAGAAAAGATACATAGTGAGAGGTTTAAGAAAGAATTAGCGCACAAACTAGAACAAGTAGGCACAACCAGCATGCCAATAACAGAAGAATCAGAAGTGGAAGAAATATGGAATACAATAAAATCAAATATTGAGGAAACAGCAAAGATAGTGTTAGAACCAATGCAGTACAAAAAGGGAAGGAATGGTTTGACGAAGACTGCAAAAGGGCCATCCAAGAAAGAGATACAGTATATCAGTCATATTTAGACAGACCAACAAGAGCAAAGAAACAAAAACTGGAAGAGCTAGGAAAAAAAGTGTACAACATATGTTATAGGAAGAAAAGAAAACATGTAACAGAGAAAATAAATAATATGAATTAAGACTTTAAACAAGGAAATAAATAAGGGAAGGATTTAAACCAAGAACAAAGATAAAGAGGGAAAACTACTGGGGAATGAAAGGCAAATATCAAATAGATGGGCTGAATATTTTGAACAGTTACTGAACAACACAGAACCCCAAAATGAGGACCAAGAAATGAGACCCAGGAGGGAAGAAGAGTCAGAAGAACAACCAACACTAGCAGAAATTTGAAAAGCTATTCCGAACCTAAAAATAACAAAGCACCAGGATACCAACAGAAATATGGAGGGAAGAAGTTGTTAGAATCCCTACACTTACTCCTATGCAAAGTCTGGAGCCTAGAACATATGCCAGATGACTGGAAAGAGAGGATAATTTGCCCCATATTCAAGAAAGGGGATAAACAAATCTGTGAAAATTACAGGGGAATATCGTTGTTGTGTGTAGCATACAAGATATTGACAAGCATACTTAGATAAAGACTACAACCATATGCAGAAGCAGCATTACGAGAGTACCAAGCCAGCTTCAGAAAAGGCAGGTCTACAATAGATCAAATACATACAGTCAGACAGATACTGGAGAAGTGTTGGGAAGAGAACATAGAAATAACAAAAGTCTTCGTAGATTTTAAACAAGTATATGACTCCATTGATAGAACTAAAATTGGAAACATATAGACTACATTCAGAATACCCACAAAATTAATTCGATTGGTAGAAATGATGATGCAAAACACCAATGCACGTGTGAAGATACAAGCAAATATGGGAGAGAGCTTTTCAGTTAAACAAGGTCTCAAACAAAGAGATGGCTTGGCACCACTCCTGTTCAATCTGTCTCTGGAATATGTGATAAGGAAACTAATGATAGATACCAGAAGAACATAACAGAAGAAGTCGACCCAAATAGTTGGGTATGCAGATGACATCAATATCATAGGAAGATCAATAAGATCAATTAAAGAAGTAGTGGAAACACTAGATGAGAAAGGTAAGGAAATTGGATTACAAATTAACACAAATAAAACAAAAATATTAGTCCAAACAAAGAAAGCAAAGTCAAAGGAAAATCATATAAAAATTGGACAACATGAATTGGAAATGGTATGAAGTTTTCGTTATCTAGGAGTATTGAACACAGACAAAAATGATGAGATGATAGAAGTAAGAAATAGATTACAAAAAGCCAATAAAGCATACTTCTCATTACTACCATTGATTAAATATCATGGAGTAAACCACAGAGCCAAAGATACGTTGTATAAAACCGTAATTCGCAGCATAATTATATATGGGAGTGAAACATGGACATTTAATCAGAGCGCAGCTGAAATGGTAGACTTGTTTGAACGGAAAATACTGAGGAAAATATATGGGCCAATAAAAGTGCAAGATATTTGGAGAATAAAAAGCAATCAGGAATTTCTTGAACTTTACAAAGATGTACCCATCTCAGCTTATATAAAAGCTAAAATGTTAGAGTGGGCAGGACACATAATCAGGATGGATGACAGCCGAATCCCCAAGAAGGTGATGCAAGGAAGTTTTGGAGGAAAAAGATCAGTGGGGAGACCCAGGAACAGATGGGAAGAAGCGGTTGGAGCAGATGCAGTACAACTGCTTAGAATTAGGAACTGGAAGAGAGCAGCCTTGGATAGGACGGGATGGAAGAGGAAGATTGGGGAGGCCATGGATCGAATACGGACTGGAGCGCCATAGAAGAAGAAGTAGAAATTTTCTTCTGAGTGCAGACTTGATGTGAACTAACAAGAGTGGTGAAAACTTTAAAACGATTTTCTTCTGAGTTGCTTTGATTGTTGAAACAACTGTTATTCTGAGTGAAGATTAGTTGAAGATTTTTATGAACTTTAATTTCTCTATTACATTTTCAAAATTTCTTAAACTTTGTCGATTTTTGTGGCTGCATTTCTATTTGGTCCCAAATGCGCGCGCGCACACACACAAACAGAAGGGGGGAGGGAGGGGGGAGAGAGAGAGGGGGGGAGCAGAAAAATTATCCATGCCCGTTAGCGCTACCAACTATGTGGAATCATTATGTAGTCTTGGTACTGTACATGCACATCTGACATGAAAGCAGCACCTTTTGGCTGGGGAAAAGGGTAAAAGGTAAAAGGGACAGTTTGGTGTAATTCAATACCATGTCACAAACATCAAAACATATTTCAATTCAAGGATTGAACCTTGCTCACTCTGTGTGCAACCTACAATAATTTGAACCTAAACTCCGTACCAGCTAACTGTTGACCAGGCGAACGAGAACAAGTCTCAGCGCAATTAGTGACTCGAGAAGGCTCCACCAATGAACAGGGAGAGAAACGGTATTGTGTAATGGGCAACGGAAGTTTCCCGATTTCGTCCTTCGCTATGCAGCGTTGCAAACTTTGTTACCCTGCCCCGTGTCAGGGCAACAGTGTCTTTCCTTATTGAAATATTTATTAATATGTTAATTAATTGGGTAATCAAGTGTATAAACATATATATGTGTGATTAGTGTAAATCAATTTATTATGCAATTTTAAGTTCGTATATATTCCATGTATAAATACCACGTATCTCTCCGTTCTTTCTTTGTGTTTCGAACGTTCAAAGAAAGGCGGGCAGTTTAGCTGTTAAAGATTAAAAAATTTAAAAGAAGGGCCGTTGGCAACAATGCCAACAAAACAAAATGTATATAAACTCCCAGATGAGAGTGGGGGAGGTCGGCTGTTGGAACTGAGACTTGGAAGGGAGAGGCTGTTTTTGCCTTGGTCAGCAAGGACCGGAGGACAGGTCTCCTGAAACGGATGCTGTAACAGATTGGATTGCCGGGCTAGCTAGTGCCTTGGTGCCCAGTTTACAGGTAAAAAGGTAGTTTGTACTGGATGTTATTTTGAAGTAATTATGGTGCACCAGGCAGCCTAGTGCCTTGTCACTGTGGAGTGTTGAGAAATGTACACATAGAGCAACCTCGCGCCTGTTAAGACGTTTCTTGGAGTAACGCGAGTCTACCTTGTAACAAGCGTACTCCCGATGTAATTCATGAAATGTAAAGCATCCAGGTACAAACAATAGAGATTTCCAACTTCAAAATTAGAGTTTTGGCCCGATAATTAGAGAAATGAACGTTCGGATACGACTGGTATATACTTCAAATTTTATGTTAATTAAACTATAGAAAATATCCAAAATTTCAGTTTTTAATTTCACAGATGCTGGACAAGGTAATTTATCCCCCTATAGAAATAAGGTTTCGCAAAGGTTATCTGTTGTCTCTTGTAGTTAATAATATAATTATGTTGACTTGTAGCAACCCACGTGCATTGTCGTACAAAGAAAGATACCCCTAGACAAATCTGAGCCGAGTATGAAGTGCACCGAACCTCGAGTGCGGAGGTAAAGTGTGGGGGGGCCAGCCTAGTAACATATTTATTTGGGGGCTTGTCCGGGATATTGAACGAGATTTTTTGGTTTGAAAGTTACGGAGAGAAACGGACGAGGATCGAACCGATGATCTGCGAAACAGAAAAGGGGAAGTTACAAGAATGTCACTTGGTAACTCGAGCCGGTTCAGACCGACCACGTCAGAACTTTCTGTTGTTGAGGAACAAAGGTGCATTCCGAAAGTGACAATGGAGGAAATTTGTTTGCTGCTTCCAACATTTGACGGAAATGTAGGGAAGGAAGATGCTTTTTCGTATTTGGATAGGATTCAAGATTACGCGAGAATGCTTAAAATTTCCGAAGATGATCTTCTGAAGCAGTTTATTCCTCTTTTGTTGAGACAGGAAGCAAGAGAGTGGTTCTTGTTCACGGAACCGTTCAGTGATTTTTCACAATTCAGGCATAAATTCTTGCAAGCTTTTCATGGATTAGATTATCAGAGAGAAGCAGAGTTATTTTTGTCTCAGAGGTTTCAACGAGGGGTTGGCGGAATACGTTCGCAAAGTTGACAGGCATTTTAGTAGTATAAGGAATTTGGCTTCTGCACAGGAGAGAATTGACTTTGTGAAGTCGCACTGCAATCCAGTATTTAGGGATTATTTTTACAACAAAACATTCACTTCTATGAAAGAAATGAGCGAGTATGCGTTAGAACTGCAAGCGGAGATTTTGGAAAGGCAGAGATTCAAATCTTTCATTTCAGAAGATGGAATTCGCAGCTGGGCGCTGAGAAACTCAGTTAACCAGGAATGGGAAGAAGAGGGGGGAAGAAAGAAATCTGATATTTTCTTGGACCCTGTGAGCATTGGTTTTGACCACCCGAAAGTTGACCGCTTCAGGGCTGAACATGTGGTTTCACGCCCTCCACCTTCGTGGCTTGCGGTGAGGGATGAAAACAAACAGAACCGCTTTTCGAAGGAAGATTGCCAGAGAAATGAATTATGCTACACTTGTGGGCAGAAAGGTTGCAGAGCTACAAATCACCGTAAGGAAAACAAGATAAATGAACGTGGGAAGGAAGTAACGTGGAAACAGCAAATTTTACACAGAAGGAAAATTTTTAACCTCACAATGTAAATGTAAAAGAAATAAGGGAACCTATTGTTTTATGTAACGTGGCTAATGTGGAAGTACACACATGTATTGATGCGGCGTCGTCCAATAACTTTGTGTCCTTGGAGGTTTTCGAGAAAATGAAGACAAATGGAGTGAAATTGAAGGTTTGTAAAACTAAAGTAATACTTGCGGAAGGAAATGTGGAATCTTTGGGGAGCGCTTATGTGAATATTAAGTTTCACGGACACAAGGCCCGGGATCAGATATTTGTATTATCTAATGCTAATCATGAAATGTTAATGGGAAGGACATTAATGGCTAAGCTGGGACTTGTACCAATGATTCATCGTAACGGATGGGCAATTGAGCCTGATCTTTCAAAAATCATGCCTTTTGATTCGCCGCCGACACGTGACAGCGTTGATGATGTTGGTTCAAGGGGACTGGGTTCGACCACAGATGGAGTCGAAGGAGTCCGAGAGAACGTTTCTGCTTGCAAAGCGGAGACACGTAGCAGCGACATCAAAGAGAAAGGGGTTGACGAAGAGACAAGAATTGCCATGGTGATGGAAGGTACCGAAATCTCAGAGGAAAACAAGCCGAAATTGATTGCCATACTGAGAAGGCATATTGATGTTTTTCAAGATAAACCGGGATTAGCAAAGGATTACAAGGTTTGTTTGGATGTGAATAACGAAAAGCCATTCCGAGCGAAACCTAGGCCACTTTCTGAGCAAAAGAAGAAATTAATGAATCAGGCGATTGAGCAGATGCTTGAAGACAGGATCATTGAAAGGGGTGATACAGATTACTTTCACCGCCTATCCTTCATGTGAAGAGAGATAACAATGTAAAGTGATCATTGACAGCAAAGGCTTGAATAAGAGATTGGAGGATAGACGTAGAGAAATACCTGATATTAGGTCGACAATATGTAAGCTTTCTGGGGAACTATATTTACAGTTCTGGACATTCCGTTTGCATTTGCAAATATGCAGATTTCTGAAGATACGAGGTGCATCCAGAAAGTAAGTTTCCCTATTTTTTTTAAAAAAAAACCAACACAGTTTCAGGAAACCATTTATTGGCAACAGGTACAGCAAAGGTTCAGCTATTTTTCAACATAGCAACCACCAGAATTGAGACACTTGTCGTATCGTGGTATCAAGTTTTGGATCCCACTGCCGTAGAACTCTGCCGCCTGTGAATGGAACCAGCGTGTGACAGACATCTTCAGCTCTTCGTCGTTGCCAAAACGCTCACCGGAGGACAGGAATTTCTTGAGGTGCAAGAAAACGTGAAAATCGCTGGGAGCCAGATCAGGACTGTAAGGTGGATGATCAAACAACTCCCAGCCAAATTCCGTCAAAACAGCTGCTGTGCGCCGAGCCGTATGTGGAGGAGCACAACACCTGCAGTAAGCATGCCATGCCTCTTGTTTTGAATGGCACGTCGCAATTTCCTTAGTGTTGCACAGTAATGGTCAGCGTTCACTGTTTCACCTCTGGGGAGGAAGTCAATGTGCAAAATGCCCTTCCTGTCCCAAAACACGGTGCACATCACTTTCTGTACCGACAGCGTCTGTTTGAATTTCTTCTTGACCGGAGATCCACTATGCCGGCAATGTATTGACTGCAGCTTGGTTTCCGGGTTGAAGTGCGAAATCCATGTCTCATCGCCCATGATGATCCTGTCGAGGAAATCATCGCCGTCATCATGGTACCGTTGCAGGAATGTCAGTGCTGATCCTGAACGTTTCATTTTGTGTTCGGGTGTCAGGTTTTTCGGCACCCACCTGGCACACAATTTTTTGAACAGTAGGCGCTGCGTGACAATCTCATGCAACACAGATAGTGATATCTGCGGAAAAAGGCTACTCAACTCCGTAATCGTGAAGCGACGGTTCTCTACGATGCGCTGCTGCACCAGCTCAACCAGATCATCAGTGATGAGGGACGGACGCCCACTGCGCTCTTCATCATGGACAATTTGACGACCTTCCGAAAACTGCCGACACCAGCGACGCACCATCTGCTTACTCATAATGTTCGGCCCATAGCCCTCACAGAGCTGACGATGAATGTCAATTGGTGCAATGCTTTGTGCATTCAGGAACTTTATCACCGACCGAACCTCGCATGCGGCGGGAGAAGGAATACGAGCTTCCATTTCGGACCACTGCTGCCTCGCTACTGGCATGCGGCGGGAGAAGGAATACAAGCTTCCACTTCGGACCACTGCTGCCTCGCTACTGGCGCCGGGCGGAATCTGTCCGCCTGGCATATGATTGATACGTCTTAGCTCTGCTGTGCATGCACAATTTACACGGCTCATTATGTTTACTTTCATGGGAAAAAAATAGGGAAACTTACTTTCTGGATGCGCCTCGTACAAGAAAATATGCAGCTTTCTTGACAGAAATGGGAACATTTAGATAGAAAAGGTTACTTTATGGCTGTCGTAGTGGACCTTTTCCCCTTGCGGAACTGATGCAGAAGACTCTAGGAGAGCATTATCAAACTGATGCAATATGTTATTATGACGACGTAGTTATTGCGAATGCTACCGAGGAAGAACAACTGAGTGTGTTGGATTCTGTCCTGGGAAAGTCGCCTCTCTTCAGAAAGAAAATTGATTTTCTTGGGTTTACAATTTCAGAAAATACGATATCCTGTGCGGAAAGTAAGAGGAAACAAGCAGAGCAATTGCAGCGCCCGAGAAATATCAAGCAAGTTAGGAGACTAGTAGGTTTCTTAAATTTTCTGTCGGATTTCATAAAGGACCAAGCAAAGATATCCAAACCGATCATGGACTTGTTACAAGGAAATAGGAAATTTTCTTGGGGAAAAGAACAAGAAGAGAGTTTGCAGAAGTTGAAGGATGCAATTGAAAGTAGTCCTGATCTCAAGATTCCTGACGTTTTGAAACCGTTTCACTTGTTTGTAGACTGCTCCGACATAGCTCTTGGCTATATCATTGCTCAGGAGGACGATAAAACAAGAAAATTGCAGACTGTTGCATTTGGGAGTAAGAAGCTGTCTGAAACTCAGCGTTCTTATTCTGTCACAGCAAAAGAGTTATTTGTGTTGACCATGGGTCTAGAGAAATTTGAATATTACTTTCTGCAAGCACCAGAAGTGATAGCTTACACTGACCATTCTGCGCTCGTGGATATCTTGAAATCTTCTCAGATTCCGAGCCACATAAACAGAATGATAAACAGGGTGACCAGGTTTCCAGTTACCGTAAAATACATTGCCAGTAGAAATAACACAGCGGTTGACTACTTGTCGAGGATCAAAGCGGGATTTTCAGAAAGGGAAAATTACATTGGATCTTTGGATGCAGAAGAAAATTATCCGATAGAGGATATCAAGCCTGAAGGATATTTCAGATTAGAGATGTCGGATGGGAACACCATGAGATTCCTAAAGTCGAAGGCAAAGTGTATCAGAAATTCGACCGGAAGCAGAAAACGAAAACGGAAGCGATGTTTACAGATGCAGCTGGCAACACTGTAAATGGAGGACAGTCGGATGGACAGAAAGAAACTTCGCTGCCCGTAGACCTTAACGATAAAGAGATGTGAAAAAGAGAACAACAGAGTGATCCTTACTTGTTGAAATTAATTGGATGTTTAGATGGAGAAGAAGTTGAAATAAACAGGGTGGCTACAAACAAGCAGAAATGAAATTCCCTGACTTTTCCAGGTTTTCCAGGACAAAATTTACATTTTTCCCTTACAATTATAAACTAAACTAAATCGATGCTTTTGCAAATAAAAATAATAAACTCACACAGATCCGCGTATGGTTTTGTTAAGTACCAATATTATCTTCTATAAAATTGACTTAATTTCTCTATTCTCTATGATTTGAATTCAAACTGCTAAATAGTGAATTTGGAAAATTATTACAATTCACAAACTAGGGAAGGATTACAGAATTTTGTCATACGCAGTAAGTTTAAAATAAAATACTTGATGAGATAAGAGTGAAGAGTGATTGATTAAGAAATACAATTTGTAATTTATCAGTCTCCTTCTACATTCTCGGTATTATATACGTTGATATTTCCAATGAGGTTTGGAACCCTCTGCTTGCAAGAACCATGAGTGCGGACTCATTTTTCAATTCATAAAGCTACTTCTCTATTCTCTGTAAAGCAAACAGCTTAACTCTTGCATATAATGAAACAATTGAATCGAACAAAATAAAGTGTCATATTTCCTTACATTATCAATGGGATTTCTGCTTCAGTACAGTATATCCAAGTACAGTATATCCAACAACATGCAGTTATACCATTAATACTGACGAAAAGGGTAGCTATGTAGATATTAGAAATTTAACGCAAGAAATGTATAGAATTGCATTGTATAGGTACCTGATTTAGCTAACCACACATTAAAACAGGAACACTCTAATAATAAAACCTTCTGAAAGTTCATATACGAGGGGCATCCTGAAAAAAGCTCCAATGGTGCCTATACGCAGAGCTAGTGGTCGGATAGCGACACACACACACATGCAGGCAGGAAGAAGTGACATGTAGCTGTAATCTGGTACAGTTGCAATGCAGCCGTTTTAGGACAGTTCTAGGTTAAAGCTTGCAGCTCTCATACAGTCTCCCACCGACTGTGATGTAGCCTACAATCCATGCTCAGAATTTGGCACAGAGCCACCAGCAATCATGTGAGGTGTGCAGACCGGGCGTCGTGAGTGATAGTAAGGTCAGAGGATGGTGCATAGAATTCAAGGAAGGCCAATCGAATGTGCACTACCCCATACAGCTGAGTGCACACAGGCCCTTTGAATCACTTCAGGTCAGAGATCTTGGACCACTCCCTGTACAGCCCTGGCCTTACAAGTACCGACTTTCATCTCTCTGTTTTACTGAAGAGGTTTCTGACAGGGCAAGGATTTGACAGCTACACTGTGGTAGAGATAGATCCAGTTTTTGCTGTCAGACACATATACCATGAGCATACAAAATTTAGTGCCATGCTACGACAAATGCCAGAACAACCGTGGTGATTATGCCGAAAATTAGGTTAGGACTCTCACTGTTATTAATGCAATAAATTACAACTGATATTCTTATTTTATTTATGCCTAATCGGTAGGGACCTTGATTTTTTTTCTTCAAATTGTTGTATTTTTTATTTCTTACTATTCGGTGTTATTTTTCCCAAAATTCAAATTTTCATTATAGCTCATTTTCTGGCAAATATCTCAAATTATACCTTCATGGAGTTTTTAAACTGCTGTTTCAAATTGTAAGTCACATGGCCTACACATCTTCATGAGAGTTTGATATCTTGAAAGTTATTCTGGGAAAGTTATTTTCCATACTCCTTTTTTAATTTTAAGGTAAGGATTTTAGATAATGGAATTTTCCCCGTATATACTGAAGGGTGCATAATGACCATAAGTGGCGACGCACCCAAAAAATTAAAATCAATTACTCTCACGTGACACACCGATATATTATGGCACCAAAAATTGGCATTATCTTTTTTTGACTTGTTAGTGTTACATTTCCCAAAATTCGTGTTTCTGTTTTAGAACATTTATCTGCCAAATATACCAAAACGTAATACTCCATTGTGCTTTTAAACTATTATTTTAAATTGTAGGTCACATGGTCTACATATTTTCGTGACAGTTTGATATGTTGGAACAGATTTTTGAGGAAGTAAAAGTAAAGTGCTCCCCTGCACTTTTCCATGAAGGTGTATGGTAGGGGTGTGGAGTTAGGGCACCACACATTCTTGGGATGATGTGATCAGCAGCATGCTTCTGGCTACCTTTATCTCTCAAAGTTTCCTCAAGGTACCAGCTTCATATGCTGGGTGGGCACCGGAGCAGTTTGAATAGGTGGAAAACATCCCGGTTCTCCCCTGCAGGGGATCGACACTAGGTCTCTCCCATAGTAGTCAGATGCCCTAACGACTGAGCTCCATTATTACTTGCTCAACAAATGCTGATGGTGTGCACTTAACTTGGTAATTCAAAACACATCTCGTGCGACAAATACGAAGATGTGGCTCCTGTATGACGGTAGATATTCACTCGATCTCCTGTTAAAGCCCTGCCACTTTGCTCTGTGATGCAAATAGTTTCGATAGAAGTTGAAAAAATCGTGGGAAATATATGATTTAATGTGGCTGTCGGAATTATTCCATGTACATATAACTCTATAGTTTACTCTTGAGTAAAATGTTGGAAAACTTGCATGTTCTATGTACGAAAACATGGCCTAGAAAAGACAAGAATGTTGGATTTCATGGAATTTTTTGTTGTTTTAGGACATTTATTTTTTAAAAAATCACTAATAACGTAAACAATTCGCATTTTATGCCAAATTCACAATATTTCGATATTTTGAACGGGTGAAAAAGTGTCCAGACATTACTGCACATTCCTAAACATAACTTTGCAGCAATGAACAAAAATCAATGTCCCTACTAATTGGAAATTACTTTCTGGCCACCCCTTGTATAAATCAGTATATGGAAAGTGAACATTTAGCAGGGCTGGCAGAGAAAAGTCAATTCTTGAAGAAAGTGATTTGCTTTTATGATTGAATGATTCGAGTAAATATGATATTAAAATATTTACGTATTTATTATTAGTATCTTATTTCATAATATTGGACATTAACTTCACTCAGTGAGAGATTAATGACCATCTCTCACAAGTTTAAACAGACAGGACAGAGAGTGGTGTTAATTTCATTGCAATACTAGTGTTGCAGTAAATTTGAGGTTGGGAGCATGCACTTGCCAATTTTTATAACGTTCACCAATGCAGATTTATGTTTCACTGTTTCGTGATAGTATTCAATATATATCCCATTTGGTTGGATTCTTCTTGATATCTAAGAATAATGCAATGTCATTGTAAACGTATGTTAACTTGTGCGAAACCAGTAATACGTCAGGATAATGAAAGAAAACCTTCGTAAGCACTGCTACATTAAATAAGGTGAAGTGAGCCAGAAGAGTAATAAAATTCCAGCAGCATATATATTTGCAGTCTAAAGCTCTTCTTGTTTATGCAGTGTTGGATGTTGCAGTCCATGCAATTTCTGTCGCATGTTGTAGTGAGATACTTTGTCGGGTGACGATATTCGACAAAAGTCGTATGTATCAATGGAAACTATTTGTTTCCATGTTCCTTCAGTTTGCCCATCAAAATGCCTTACTACGACGTCCAACAACTATCGAACGGCGCCACCTGCTCTTATCCCCTCCATCTGTTGACAAGTCCCCTTACTACTCCCATACGGACAAGAAAAAATGATAATTCAATGCATTTTCCACGTAATATTTAGAGGCTTAACCTTTACTCCCCCGATGATAGAATATTGTATCATCAGAGTAAGGTCGTACTCGCCCGATGATACCATATGGTATCATGGTGCTGATTACGAAATGAATGTGCTTATTTGACCTTCATACTCTTATGTTTGGATGGAAACTCTTGACACAGGTCTGGAGCAAACCTGGGAAATTCATATTGATGACCAAACCCCCTCTCCGCAACATATACATGGCACATTTCTGAACAGAGTTTCACATTTAGCTCATTATTCAACTTGTATGGCACCCAAGAACATGAAACATATTACGTTCTCTTGAGAAATATCCATTCTTTGAAGAAGGGGCAAACTCCAGATTTATGTTTTTTCCATTGAAATTCGGGGATTCGTGCCCCCAAGCCCCCTTCCTCAGTTCGGCATTCTAAATTGTACACGGTTGCATGCTCTGATGTTTTAGCTGCAAAACAAAAGTTATCCGAAATAGATTGCTCCCATAGTGCCCGAGTTATAACAATTTGCCTCCAAAGAGTGTTCGAATTTAAAATTCCCGCCGAGAACCCCTGGCGAGAGAAATTTCTCTCTCTCTCCTCCTGTTATCACTGGTTTCTGGTGCCGTGGTTGAGTTGCGCATAAAAGGGGCCTAAAAGTTGAGGCTGAAACTTACGAACGAGATTTCCCATTCCCGTTCAGAGTTCCATAACGATATCTTTAAATAAATAAATAAAAAAGTCAATGAAGACGAAATTCCCTGACTTTTTTTGACACCTCAAATCCCCTGACTTTTCCTCGTTCTCCAGGTTTTCCAGGTCTGTCGCCACCCTGAATAAAGGATGCTCGAGAGAAGAGAAAATTTGACTTTTATCTGCAACATTCCTGGCTCGACGATGATGGACTGCTTTACAGTTTAATTGATGAAAACACTGGACTTTATCCACCGTTTAGCTCCAGATTGAAGCTGTGGGTACCAGAGAATTTGAAGAGTGAAGTACTTAAATCTTCGCATGATGATTTATTATCTGTGCACTTAGGACATGGAAAGACATTGTTTAAGGTCCTAGAGAATTATACTTGGGATGGAGTAGTCAAAGATGTCAGTAACTATTGCAAAAGTTGTATCACTTGTCTTCAGTATAATCCTGACAACAGCAGAAAGATGGGCTTTATGAACTCGAGGAAAGCTACTGCGCCTGGATACAAAGTGTTTCTGGACATTTTTGGACCACTGCATACAAGTACGAAGGGGAGATACAAGTACTGTTTAGTCATTCAAGATGAGTTCTCAAGGCACATTAGTTTGACACCGCTTAGAACTACAACGGCGAGGACGATCTCGCAAACATTTTTGAAGTACTGTTTTCAGTCAGGTTTCCTGAAATATGTTGTCAGTGACAACCAGAGTGTATTTCGAAGCAAACTGTGTTCACAAACGTTGCGTTCCGTGAATTGCAAGCTGGTCTATATTATGCCATATAGACCGAAGGAAAATAAATCAGAAGCAGCTACTAAGATAATCAAGCAAGCAAGCACTTGGAAAGTTCTGCAAGGAACACTTGTCGTGGGCTGAAAACCCGGACGTGATAAGTTTTGCCATTAATAATGCAACGAATTCGATGACTGGATTGAAACAGTCATTCTTGTTCTTTGGACGTGATTTGTACACACCGCATGACACTCGGAAAATGGAGCTTCAGAGGGAAGATGGAACTGGGGAAGACGTCACGGCACGGAGACAGATGGATTACGTCATAGAGCTAAAGGAAAGAATGGGCGCGGCTTTTGAATTTGCAAGAGAGAAAGAAGAAATGACGAGGCAAAAGGCATCAAAGGCCTACAATAAGGGCAGAAGAAGGGTTAATCTTCATGTAGGAGATCGAGTACTGCTTCAAGAGCATAGAATTTCGTCTGCTTTTAATAAGCAAACTGCGTGCTTTTTCCCGAAGTTCTTGGGAAGCTTCAGAATTCTGAAATTCACTACTCCAAATAATGTTGATTTGGAAAAGGAAGGTGAGGGGAAGAGAGTTCTGGCTAACGTTGACCAGCTGAAGGTCATACCGAGAAGAAATTTGAGAAGTGTGAGGGAAAGCACTCGTCCCTAAATTCTACCCTGAGAATCCATTTTAAGGGGAGGGGGTAGAAGGGCAGAAAATAATTATGGAAAGAAAGCCAAGTGAACGATTTCTAATTTGTACAGTAGTAATTAAGTTCCTGATTTATTACAGACTGTTGGATTTTATGTTACGTGAACCTTATCGATAAAAGTAGATGAATATTCTGCACACGAGGACATGAGAATTTCATCGCTAAGGGAATGCTGAAGGATGGCATTTCGATGCCCGAAGAAGGAAGGGAATTCCTTCAAGACAAAAAATGAGAAAGCCATTTTAAAAGTCGGGTCGTGTGATCAAACAAAAGAACTTTCGAAAGCATTTGAAGCTGAAATTCGGCAGGAGTCGAACCGAGTACCGCAGAAGTCCCAGACGCAAGGACTAGGGGACTAAGGAGCCGGGGGTTCTTTGGATGGACCGAGGAGAGGCTGAGTCGACCCTAGAGTGGGAGCTGGACATGTTCGTTGGAAGGTGGAGGAGCTGAATACATCTCTGGGAGCAGTCCTGATGACCAGATGACCGAGATGTCCAGGAGGTTCCAGGATTCCCGGAGGAAGAAACCGTGTGGAAATAGGATATTTAGTGCAGTGAAATCGAGACTTTCTTTTTCAGAGAGATGGTTGTGATGTGTAGTGAAAATGACTTTTTTCTTCAGTGAACTTTTCTTCTCAGATACAGTGCATCACTTTTCTCAGTGACTTTAAGACAATTCACACAGACTGAAATTAAATTTCAGATTGAATTGTAATGCTGGGGAGGGGGAATCTGTATTATTATGCAATTTTAAGTTCGTATATATTCCATGTATATCTCTGTTCTTTCTTCATGTTTCGAATGTTCAAAGAAAGGTGGGCAGTTTAGCTGTTAAAGATTAAAAATTTTGAAAAGGGCCGTTGGCAACAATGCCAACAAAACAAAATGTATATAAACTCCCAGATGAGAGTGGGGGAGGTCGGCTGTTGGAACTGAGACTTGGAAGGGAGAGGCTGTTTTTGCTTTGGTCAGCTAGGACCGGAGGACAGGTCTCCTGAAACGGATGCTGTAACAGATTGGATTGCCGGGCTAGCTAGTGCCTTGGTGTCCAGTTTACAGGTAAAAAGGTAGTTTGTACTGGATGTTATTTTGAAGTAATTATGGTGCGCCGGGAAGCCTAGTGCCTTGTCACTGTGGAGTGTTGAGAAATGTACACATAGGGCAACCTCGCGCCTGTTAAGACGTTTCTTGGAGTAACGCGAGTCTACCTTGTGACAAGCGTACTCCCGATGTAATTCATGAAATGTAAAGCATCCAGGTACAAATAATAGAGATTTCCAACTTCAAAATTAGAGTTTTGGCCCGATAATTAGAGAAATGAACGTTCGGATACGACTGGTACAGCAGCGACGTTCGATTTCTGCCGGTGACCTTGACTGTGCACGCTGCGAGGGGAGTTTCTAACGAGCACGTGACTGGCCGATGTGGATGACGATGGCTAATGTTGTGCGGAACGTAAACACTGCGCCCACATACGAACAGACGTAGAAGCTGGAGTTTCGAAGTTTTAATCACACCACACACCAGATAAAAAAATGTGAAAATATTTTTTTACATGAACGAACATAACGGAACAAAACAACTTTTCTTCAAAATGTATATAATATAAATATTAAAATTTATACATATTCACACACAAACACGTTCATTGTTAACATATTACAAACAAGTGTTTTATACATCTGAAAGGTATTCCACACCTGACATTTCGTTATCAGTTCCACTGCTATTTATATCACTGTCACTACTGTTACTGGTGTCACTATCTCCGACGTTAATAACAAAGTTCTCAATAACATCCTCTATAATTCCCTCCTGTTCAATATATTGCTTTTCTATTGTCTCCACGTGTTGACAAACGTTTTCCCACTTTTCTATCCCAATCTCATTAACCCTCTGTTCGCACAAATTCATTACAGCATCCAGTTTAAAGGTTGTATTGTTACCGGCTACCCATTGTTTAATATCGGCCCAAATTAGTTCTATTGGATTTATTTCAGGTGAATAAGGCGGTAATCTGAGAACAGTATGTCCATGTATGGCGAGGAGATTATCTATTACATATTCTTTACGCAGTGGCTTATGAGATTTAATAAGACTGTAAAGTTCGACCTTCAGCATTTTGTCATGAAATGGCACATTATTAGCTGTTAGCCAGGTTTGCATAACACTTTTATTGCTAGCACTCGTAGGAGCTTTGTTTAACTGCACGTTGTGGTATGGGGCGTTATCAATAACTAAAACTGATTTGGGGGTAGATTTGGAATTAACTTTTCAGTTAACCACTTTTTGTAATTTGCAGCATTCATCTCATGGTGGTAATCGCCAGTCGTTCTGTTGGATTTAAACATCAGAAATGCACCAGGCACAAACCCAGCACGACCGCCAGCATGAATAATAATTAGTCTTTGTCCTTTCGAAATGGGAGCCAACAATCCTGAAGTGTTGTCATCACTCCAGTTTTTAGGTCTTGTGTGCGTGCTGTGGATATAGGTTTCGTCCTCGTATATGATTGGTCTGCCTTCCCCCCTATATTTCTGTATTGCACGTAAATATGACACACGCATTGATCTAATATCATGCTTTTCCACTAATATCGCTCTGTTATTTCTGGTTTTCCTCCACTTATATCCCATATCCCGTAATATAACTTTTAAACTTGTACTACCTCCTCTAAACTGTATGTTGTCTTGCAGTTTTGAGAGCAGTTTCTTCACAGTTGGCACCGTTTTGTCCTCAATGTAGAAATTGTTAATTGTCCGTCTTATTACACATTTATCGAAGTCATCAATATTGGTGATTCGTTTCGGTACACGATGCACTTTCCCAGGCGTTTGAAAAGAGGTGCCTTGTTCCTCACACTGTTTCCCTTCTTTAATTATGTTTCTTAATGTCCTCACAGGCACCCCAGTTGCTGCTGCCACTCTCTCTTGTACCTTTTTCAGTGGTATTAACAAACCACCAGAAGCCGCTTCACGTTTTGCAAAGGAATGTACATTATTTACAACTTCGCGAGATTGACTGTGAAGCGTTTTTGACCCAAGTTTGGAGTTAATGGGTGGCATTTTGTTTGCCCAGAAACTTACAGAT
Source organism: Lepisma saccharinum (assembly GCF_977018435.1). Classification (NCBI taxonomy): domain Eukaryota; kingdom Metazoa; phylum Arthropoda; class Insecta; order Zygentoma; family Lepismatidae; genus Lepisma; species Lepisma saccharinum. The sequence goes on from NC_139230.1 coordinate 90,584,497, forward strand.
ACTCAGACACACACTTTCTGTACGATAAATAAACAGTATTATTTGCAATGTTACACACACGCCTAACAACTCGTTGCTAAAAGGCAGATACGACACAATGCAATTTTTCCGAGCGACTACGTGTTTACGTGTTACTGCGCATGCCTGTTCAGTCTAGGCCCGCCGACTGTCTCGCACGCGATATAGCAGCCAAGGCCACCGGCAGAAATCGAACGTCGCTGCTGTATATACTTCAAATTTTACGTTAATTAAACTATAGAAAATATCCAAAATTTCAGTTTTTAATTTCACAGATGCTGGACAAGGTAATTTATCCCCCTATAGAAATAAGGTTTCGCAAAGGTTATCCGTTGTCTCTTGTAGTTAATAATATAATTATGTTGACTTGTAGCAACCCACGTGCATTCGTACAAAGAAAGATACCCCTAGACAAATCTGAGCGGAGTACAAAGTGTACCGAACCTCGAGTGCAGAGGTAAAGTGTGTGCGTGGGGGGGGGGGGGGGCAGGCTAGTAACAACTTTTGAAAAGGATAATACCGAATGCACATGGCAAACGGACCGTATTTTTGTCTCCAGGTCCGTACAATTGGTTTAAGAATTTCTTAAGGAAATATTAGGGATGAGACTGCAAGAGCAAATTTTGACAAGCCATGCATTTAGCGTACAGACCAAGGTCTGGACCGTACATGTATGGTCAGGACCATAAGGTTGGCCATGCTGTGCTTTCACCACTGGATTTTTCTCCTCCTCCTCAGCCAATATGTGGGGCCCTGCTCTACAGTTAGCTGGGACAGGATATACAGTTTCTATGTATTCCACTACCTTCCCAGGATTATCTACATGTGAATAATCACTAGCTTCCTCATCTTCCAAATTGAAGGCAGTGTTTCCCTACTTTGAAATCTAGAAACTAAAGGCTATACTTTTGATAGGATAAAGTTTTTTGTCAACACATTGCTGAATTGTTGTTACGTACTTTTGTGTTGTGTTCTAGCTTTAAAACTCACAGGAAAATAAGTCGCATTTGATATTTGTTCATTATGGTTTTCTGTGATGATTAATGCAGCCAAAAATAAAGAGCAGTTATGCATGTTCACTCTTGCATTGTATTTACATTCTCTTAACCCTTAAAGGATGGGCTGTGGCAACAGGTATTTCCCTTAAGAATGGCTTGTGACACCAGTGTCACAAGCAGCTTTTTCTAGTAGTATGTTAATTTTTCAACATGCTGTAACTTGGATAATGATCAGAGATACATGTTTTGAGTTCTGCATGAGTCTAGAGGTATGTAATTAACGATTCGTAAAGTTTAATTTCATTGTTACTATTTGGGGGGGGGGGGGGTAATGTCCGAAAAATTGTGATTTTTTTTTCTCATTGGTTTCGAAAAAATTGCTTCTTTCCCAATTTTGGTGTGTCAAAACACACTTTTGGCATATATAAGTATGACCTTCCGATATTCCTGGTGCCAAAAGGATGGGTGGGGGTGGCGGAAGGGGAAGGCAGCAGGCAAAGGAAGTCAAAATCCTCCAGCTGCCAACAAAGGGTTGGAAAACAGCCGACTGCTCTTTGCTGTTTCACAAAACTGCGCCATAGGATTACAAAGGAAGTATTGTTGAATGATTTGCCTTGTTTCTGTCGGTAATGCTATGTTTAGCCCCTTGCATCATGTGTTTAATTAGGTAAGTTGCCACGGAGGGTATGACAGCCTAACAAAGCGAGTTGGACAAATTGAAATTATTTGAGCTTGAACTTTCATCCAGTGTGTGTGTTCCCCAGCTTGTGGCATGCGACCAGCGGCGAGCTCTGGCATTGAGGCTTTCTTCTCGTCCGACAAGAGGAAGAAGACCCATTTTTTCACCGAGTGAAATTGACAATGAGTTATTATGTATGGATTCGGAAGGGGGAGACGAAGATATCGCTGACCTGATGACTTTCGGGAGTGACTTCAGTGATGACGAGGGGACTCGGGGTGGACCTTCGGACGACAAAAGCAACTCTGCTCCTGATGACTCGACCTGGCAAAAACCAACTGGATGGCACCAACAGTTTACTCCCCTACCATTTACAGGTAACCACGGTGTGACTGGCCCCATGGATGCAAATTCATCTCCCCTTGACTTTTCCGACTACTGTTCACAGACGCACTTTTACGTCTACTGGTTGTGGAATCCCAAAGATACTACAACCAGCATGTTGCAAAACATGGAACAACAAGACAAGCAACTCCTTTTACGATCCACAACTTCTTCACCATTCTTCTGGCAATAGGACATCACAGAGTAGACAGAATCAAAGACCATTGGGCATGTGATGGACTGTTTTCAATCCCCTGCTTCAGAGACCGCTTTTTACATATCCTCAGGTTTCTTCAATTCGAGGACAGTTCCCAGCACCAAGACCCAAATGCATGAGACTACGATAGGTTGTGGAAGATCAGACGTTTATTTTATGGAATCAATGACCAATACAGCAGACACTACACTCCTACCAAATGTATATCTGTTGATTAGGCCATGGCTCAGTTCAAAAGAAGGGTGATCTTTAAACAGTATATCCCAAAGAAGCACAAGGGTTTGGAATAAAGATATTCTAAATCAGTGACGAATCGGGATATACTAACAACATGACAATAAACCTGGGGAAAAACAGAGACCTAGCCACAGACAAGGACATCGACACATCAGCTAGTCATTGACTTGACACAGAAGGTGAGAAACATTGGCCATAAATTGTTTATGGACAGCTATTTCTCATCACCTGCATTGTACGACAAACTAGCGACTCTTAGAATCCAGTGATGTGGTACTGTGAATCCAAGTTGACAAGGTATGGGGCATACCCTCTTCACACGAAAGCACTTACGTCTCTCAAAAGGAGATATTTGTGCTTTTGTACATAGAAGTTTGACAGCGACCTGTTGGAAAGACAAACGAGAAGTTTACATTCTGACAAACATGCACCCACCACCAGTAGACAGAAATTTCAAAGATGACAATAGCAACGCTGTCAAGCCTGCCATTGTTGTCGACTATAACAAGTCCATGGGGAATGTTGACAAATCAGACCCAATGACGTGTGCGTACTACCAGCACAGATGGAAATGGACGACCAAACTTTTTATGCATTTACTTGACAAGACAGTTCTGAGTGCGTACCTAATATATCGACTCTACCACATGAACGTGACACACCGGGACTTGAGACTGCATATTTCAGCCTCCTCTTGGAGGAGGGGAAAAGGGGCACATCCGCCGGGCTCTCTCAAGGTTCCCCAGGTCTGTCAACAACACCCAGACGGGCCCTCCACATCCTGTGGCAAAGGTGCAGGTTTTGTACAGAGTTGGGCAAAGAGAAGAAAACAAATTTCCAATGTCCGGAATGCAATGTTCCCCTCTGCACCTTATGCTCCCGAAAGTACCATGCTCGGTAGGAGGTACATGGCAGCCAGGCAGGGTCAAGGTAAGATGATAAATTATTTTTTGTAGCTTCAAAATTGTTTGCTCTATATTGAAAAATGTTCCTCTTCTCCGAAAGTATTACAAATACAAATAAGTGTGTAAATTTTTTCACATCAATGGCAAACACACCCAGTATTATGTGGGTACCTTTTGGAGATTCACATCCTGGAATAGCCTGCATGGGCGTCTGATGAATTTCAAATTTCATGCAAAAAAATAGTTACTTTCCCTTTTTTCTTCTTCTTCTTCTAACTATAACACCATTAAGCCTTGTTTCCATGATATGAAAAACTCAATATGCTGACCAAGGCAGAAATTTATTTTATTATAAAACAAACTAAATGTAACGTTTCAACCTTCTAGCAAGGTCTTCTTCAGACTATGTACCAAGTACAAATGTAACAAGGTACAAGAACAGGACGATATATACACACAAAAATACTCCCCTCCAAACTATTAGAAAGTTACATTCTAGCAGGTGGCTTTCCCTTGTGAACTTTACTTTCACCTGAAAGTGAATATGGTTGGACTCTTTATCTCACGCTCTATTCTTCTTCCTTCTTCTCTCCTCTTTCTCTCTTGTCCTTTCCACTCTTTCTAACACCTTCTTCCATTCTTTATTTATCATCAGTAGTAGGAAAGGATTCAAAAAGTGCATAAAGGAGACAGGAAGACTACCAAGTTTGAAAGGCTTTCCAAAATACACAAAGAGGAGATAAAGTTGAGACCAGTAATGGACTGCAGAAACAATATTTTGGAACCCTTGGAAAAGAAATTAAAGAAAGTTATTGAATTGTTAGTAACACAGCAAGAAAGCAGAGCAGTTAAGAACAGTGAACAAGTAGTGGACCTCATAAAAGGACTAAAGGTGAATGAGATGAAAATGACAATGTTTAGCTTAGGCGTGAAAATTATGTTCCCAAGCACCAAGAGGGGACACATTTTGGACATTATTAAAAAGAGAATGGAAAAAGAAATTATAGGAGAATGGGATAGTAAAAGAGTAGTGAAGGCGCTGGAAACCATTTGGAATAACGGGTACAGTATAATGGGGGATAAAATAATGTTAATGAATGAAGGACTGAATATAGGTTCTAGCCTAAGCCCAGAATTGGCTGAATTGGTTATGAATGAATGGGAAAAGAAAGTAGTAGAAAAAGGAGGTGACAAAATGATTCTGTTTTGCAGATATGTGGACGATTCTTTTGGCATATGGAAGGGAACGAAGAGGCAGCTCGACATATTTGCCAAAGAAATACAAGATGAAGAAAAAAGGATATTATTGGAACTCGAAATAGAAGAAGAACAAGATAAGCTTCCTAGATACATTGATGAAAAGGAAGAGAAACCCCTTGGCATCAGAAGAAGTGTGCATCGGGGGTATTCTGCTACAAAAGAAGTGATGTAAGTGAGGTGACAAAAATAAATTTTATAAAGAATATCGAGGACAGAATCAAGAAAATATGCACAAAAGAATGTGAAAAAGAAGGCCAAATTAATAGCCTATGGAAACAGATGAAAAAAATGGCTATGAGAAGGAGGATAGGCTGGGCATAAACAGAAGGAGGAAGAAAACAGGCAGGGGAGAATTGGAAGAGAAAGAAAAAGAGGAAGAGAAAGAAAAAGAGAGGAGGTTTGGAATAAGGAGTATGGGGAAGACCACAGAAAAGATGTGCAGAGTGCTTAGAAAAGCGGGCATTAAAACTTACAGGAAGGGAGAAGCATCTTAAGAATAGCGAAGAATGCTAACAAGAAAAAGGAAAACAGAGAAGAGGAAGAGGAAGGGATTATCTATGAAGTGAAATGTAAAGAATGTCAGAGTGTGTACATAGGAGAAACAAAAAAGAGGCTGAAAGACAGGTTGAAACAACATAGGGATGAGAAAGAAATGCGATATTTAAACACACGAGAGAAACAGGACATGACATAGAGTGGGATGAGGCTAAGCAGATAGGAAGGGAGAAGAGAATGCTAGTGAGAAAATGGAAAGAGGCCAAGGAAATCGAGAAGAAAGGTGAAGAAGACACAATGAACTGGAATGGGGAACTGATGATAAACAAAGAATGGAAGAAGGTGTTAGAAAGAGTGGAAAGAACAAGAGAGAAAGAGGAGAGAAGGAGGAAGAAGAATAGAGCATGAGATAAAGAGTCCAACCACATTCACTTTCAGGTGAAAGTAAAGTTAACAGGGGAAAGCCACCTGCTAGAATGTTCCATAACAACTTTGTAATAGTCTGGAGGGGAGTATTTTTGTGTATATATATATCGTCCTGTTCTTGTACCTTGTTACATTTGTACTTGGTACATAGTCTGAAGAAGACCTTGCTAGAAGGTTGAAACGTTACGTTTAGTTTAGGTTTTATAATAAAATAAATTTCTGCCTTGGTCAGCATATTGAGTTTTTCTTCTAACTGATTATGGAAAATGTATTTTCTTCCATCAGGAATATAGCCCGAAGTATACTGAACAAAATGAGGTATCATTTGTACCTCTAACATTCTTAGTCCTGGAAATATAAAAGGCCCTTTTGGGAGCTGTAAGGAAGAAACTGTTTGGGGAAAACTAACTATAGAATTTCTGGGTATGGAGCAAGAAGCAACCTTGGTACAGCATTTACAAACATCTAAATTTTCTACACAGTTCTTTTTACACTTTCACAGTTGTGTGATTAGAAAACAAAACACAGCAACAAATATACACCCACTACTATTTTTCTCTGCTTTTTCCCCAATTCACAATCCTTTGCATTCTCTCTATTCTGGTAGTTTACTCAATTTTCCACATTTGCATAGAGTGAAATCTTCATATTTTGATTGTTAATATGAAAAAGTAATTTTTGAATTATATTTAAATCTGTAAGTCTGAGTTAATGTCATAATGACATAACATGTTTTTAAATTCATTATTCATTTTAATAACCTGCAAAGTACAACTGTATATGTTGGAGAACAACCAAACTTTTTGAAAATAATTTGCAGTTTTCTACTTCAATCCTGGATTAGTCTTATGGAAATAATATCACATTATATCATTGTGTGTCAATTAAATCCTGAAATTGAAATCAAGTGCAGACTTGAGTGCTTTTTGTAACAACCAAAGACTTAGTGGTAGACTCCAAGGTTACACAATTAACTCCCTACTTGCTGTAGCTGGTCCAGGGATATCAGAAGCTGGGTAGCTATGACTTCTTTTAACATCAAGTCCTTTTATAATACCATGTTTTCATTTATTCAAAGTTCTCTTTTGAAAAAGACATTTAAATAAAGTAAGGGGTATCTGACTCCCATCAACATATGCATAGTAGTGAGATAGAGACATACACTAGTAAGAGGTAATTACAAAATGTAAGCTGAGAGATTACTGAAAAGAACAGGTGAATATAAAGAGGGAAGTGATAAAAACAATTCATGGAACAACCATGAATTTCCATTTATTTATATTGCAACATTTCTCTTTTACTGCACTTACCGAGGATATGTAGATAGGATACCATCTTGCGAAATTTTTTTGATTTCGAAAGCTGATCAATAGAGGAAATGATGTCCATTTCCGTAAAACAAGATTCATCACCAGCATGATCTGCATCTGATATGCCTGAGTGTTGATGTTTCTCAAGTTCCTGTTGCTTATACTCTCCTTGTAACCATTTCTGCTGAATAAAATTAATAATTATACTAAGATTAAATCAATAAAAGTTTCACAAATTGATGAATCCTTAAAAGACAATGAAGGAAATGGGCCTTTGAAATTAATACATAGATACCAAGTTAAAACAAACAACATGGGTACAGTGTTCTTAGAGTAATTTTTAACCATGTTTCTATTAACATCACAAATAAATGTCAGCTTTTTAAATAATCTGATTGTTTTGGATGAAAATTTACGAATATTTTCAGGAAAAGGTAAAACTCTGGTAGATTGCGATATGACACAGCTGAACACTGATCCAGAATGGGGGGGGGGGGAAATGGCAAAAATCAAGAGCTCGTTATTTGACCTTTAACCTTTTGGGACCCAAGGATCTCGATCGGGATACCCAAATGTAACCCATACGGTCCCAAGCGTCTCGATTGAGACGTTGTGTCAAGGTCGTAGTTTTTAACGTTATAACTTTTCTATTTTTGGCTAGAATTTTGATTTTTTTTATATTGTTCCTAACACATGTATTTAACAGAAATGTTTTTTTTTTTATTTTTTTTTTTGTCTTCATGAAAATGGAGGGGAAAAGGGACTTCTCTTTTGCGTCTCTTTTCAAGGTCAAATTTTTGCCGACAAAGGAAGACCAGCTTTGTTGTTCTAAATCAATGCTTTTTCGCTCCCTCCTGTTAACTGCATTCGAAGGAAGCTTGTTTATCAGTATCCGATGTCAAAATGAAAGTTTTCCGTGAGGGTGCAAGCAGGGGGAGGGGGCTTGGTTGTTGAATCTGCGTTGTGAATAAGGAATTTCGAAGTGCGCTGAAGGAAACCTTTGTTTTTTTTAGCACAAGTGTCTGCAAGTTGCAACAGGGCTACCCTGCATTGTCTAAAAATAGAATTTCAAGCAGCTGCAAGAATTGGCGCTCATTTTTCACTGCGTTCTAGCATTTCATCCGTGAATGTTGTGCGTAGGTGTTGTTTTGTGCCCAAGTGCGAGGACATTTTTTGGGTGGTGACAATTTTTTAAAATAATTTTTGGGGTTTTTCTCCCTTCCCCCTCCATATCTACGCCAAATTTGCACAAATTTTGCATTTTGTGCATTTTGACATTTTTTCGGGGGGGGGGGGGGCGGCGAAACACCATTTTTTTAAGAAAATAATTTTTGAGGGGATTTCCCCCCTTCCCCCCTCCATATGTACACCGAATGTGCATAAATTATATATCGTCTGAATCTGTGATTCATTCTGCGTACAATGGTATATCTTTCATATCTCTAGGGCATTTAGTTTCTGAGCTGTAGTCAATTCAATGTAACTCTGCATTTCGCTCAATTCCGAAGTTTGAGGCAGTGGCGTACAAACCTTTCGTTTCAGGGGTACAACTCGCGTTACATTGGTCATATGGCAATGATGCAAATATTTTTCGTTTCTTACATGCCAGCGATAATTTCTATGTGCATTTTGAACTTTTCATATCCTTTTTTTCAGGGGATCAGGGGGAGAAACCCCATATTTTTAAAAAAAAAGTATTTTCAGGGGATTTCCCCCCTTTCCTCCCTCCATATATACGCCGAATGTGCATAAATTACATATCGTCTGAATCTGTGATTCATTCTGCGTACAACGGTATATTGTTCATTTCTCCCGGGCAAATAGTCTCTGAGCTAACGTCATTTCAAGGTATCGCTGCATTTTGAAGCTTGAATCAGTGGCGTGCCGACCATTCCTTTTGGGAAACAACTCAAGTTACATTGGTCATATGATAATAATGCAAATATTTTTTTGTGTTCCTTACATGTCAGTGATCATTTCCATGTGCATGTCGACACTGTCATGTAATTTTTTCTTGAGGGGAGGGTGGGGGAACCAATTTTTTTTTCCGAAATTTTGGAATTTTGAGAATTAGCCCCCTCCCCCCCGCCACATATATGCCGAATTTGCTTAATTTTTATATAGTCTGAATCTCTGGTTCATTCCACGTACAACGGTATATCACTCATCTCTCTAGGGCAATTAGCCTCCGATCTACACTCATTTAATTGAAACTCTGCATTTTGCTCAAAATCGGCTTGGGCATCAAGGGGGTTACATGTGAAAATGGCCTTGGCACCAAAAGATTAAATCAATACAAATGTGTAAGATTAGCATTTTAAGCAGAAAATGACACTTTGGGTTCACGGAAATTACACGAGATTGATCATTTCGATTTTTATACAAAAAGTATAATTTTGACCAATTTTTATAAACACTTGGGATCACAGTAATACTAAACAATACACTTGGAAGAGTAAAATACATTCCCAGAATAGATAAAATAATAATAAAAATAGTGATATTAATGATGATGATAATAATAATGATGATTGTGAAAATTATTGTTAAAATGAATTTATGCACAATAAATATATTTAACGCAAGGAAAACGAACTTCGTATCAAATCACTTTGAAGATAAATTAATGTCTTTTAAGGCCTTAAATAATATTTATTCACTAGTTCCAATGCCTTTCCTTATCCTTCCTCCTTCAAATGTGTATTGGTTGCAAATGTGGGTTCGTGGATGTATTTTTCGAGGAGAAGATCTTTAGTTTATGTTTTCATATTTCTCTTGCTACTTTCTTAAAAAATGTCACACACATATATAGAGTAGAAGAAAAAGCAACTACCAGGTAACCAAGAAAGTTCATGTGGTTTTTACAACTGCCCGTAGTTTTCGTGGGGTAGTACGCAGTTCAGCTGCCAGGGGTACATGTATGTGTGATTGGCGGAAAGCTCATTCCTTGGCACGTCGGCTAACGTAGATAACAGGTCGCAGTCTATATTTAGGGAGCAAGTATTCGCAGTGAACCATGGCTGTGTCGAATGCAGTAATCAGGGCGTGTTTACTGTACGAGTACAAGTTGGGCACAAAAGGAGCGGAAGCAGCAAGAAAAATATGTGCAGCGTTTGGAGAAGGTACAATTAGTGAACAGACAGCGCAAAAGTGGTTTCAAACCTCGATCGGGCAGACCGAAATCTCTCGATGTGGACCAACTGAAGGCAGCAATTGAAGAGGATTCAAGTCAAACGTGTCAAGAACTCGCTCAACGATTTGCGGTAAGTGCTGAAACAATTCGTGTGCACTTGCATGAGCTTGGCAAATCATGGAAACTGAGTAAGTGGGTCCCGCACGAGCTGACTGCTGCGAACAGTCTCCAACGACTGAACATTTGCGCTTCCTTGCTCACTAGGAACAACAACTGTCCAATTTTGGACCGCATTTTGACGTGTGATGAAAAGTGGGTAATGTACGATAACAAGAAACGCTCATACCATTGGCTATCGTCAAATCGTAACGAACTGTTGCTCGTTGGGATCTTACCAGAATCCTAACCATTATGCTTGGGTGATGTAGCTCGCTCAATCATTCATCCTCACTGGTGAGCACTCGCCCTTGGCAGATAACTTGATGGTAATAGGCGAGAGGTTACTTTTCACACTTGAAATGGCACAACACTAAGAATTTGGATTTTATGTCTTCCAGTTTAGACCAACATGGTTAGAGAAGGATATTACCTGTCTATTCGATGCTGAAGAAATCCTCGGAGAAAACTCCTAGAAATGCTCTATCCAGACTCGCTCAAGCTCCCCGATCTTTCTCCTTCCTCGTACCAAAGCAAAAGACCCCAAATCGCCTGTTACACTCTAACTTATTCTTTCTTCCACCACCTGTTTATTGCTCTCCGATACCCGTTGATCAGCAACTTCCTTTCAATCAACCAGGAAGATAGATTTGATACTGACTTAGCATTCTTTGAATGCTTCAGAGAGTAACGGCCGACGAAGGAGGTTATTGCTTTTGGCTTGCTACTTTTCTCTAATCAGGGGAACCTGTTACGAAATGACACCATACGAGTACCTTTAACTGCAAAACCTGCTCTTCATCAGCGGAAGGTGCTTCTGTGTGTCTGGTGGACTACGGCTGGGATTGTGCATTATGAGTTCTTGGAAAGTGGTAAAACCATCAACAAAGAGGTGTACTCCGCGCAATTGCAAAGAGTGGCCGAACACCTTGCAAGAAAACAACCTGTATTAGTGAATAGGAAGACAACGCTAAACCGCATACAGCAAAGATGACCCTGGAGGTGATTTCTTCTCTCGGCTGGGAACTTCTGCCACATCCAGCGTATTCACCCAACATCGCACCATCAGACTACCATCTTTTTTTGTCTATGGACAACCATATGTGCAATCGACATTTCCAAACTCGTGAGGAGGTTGAAAATGCGGTGGTGCAGTTTTTTGCGGCACTACACAAAGACTTTTTCAAGCATGGCATCTACAGGCTTGTACAAAGATGGGAGAAGGTTGTAGAAGCGGATGGTGGATATTTTGCAGAATAAATATAAGGTAAACAAATTTGTTTTGGACCTTTTCTTCTTTGTACTAAAACCGCATGAACTTTCTTGGTTACCTGGTACAAACACCTCATTTTTCAAGCCAACTGAAATTATTTATAAGAAATTTATCTTCTTTTCTGCAACAATTTCATATTTTTAAAATACTACTTTTCTGCAGAATCACAGCACATCAACAATCAACAACAATCTTTTTAACATAATCTTCAGCAATATTGTCAATATGTATAGAATCTAACACAAAATAAACAAATGCTTAATTTGATCATTCCCATCTTCATCAAATTTTTCATGCAGGATGTTTTGTGGAATGCTATGATGCCCCACCATTAACCCGTAAGGACAAGTAAATGGGTAAAAATTACCCAAGTGATTTTGAAATATATATTTTTTAAATCTTACACAATGAGTGCCTGAGGCGACCTTTCTCAGTACCTTTTCAGCAAACCATTCTGAATGTCAGAACTTTGAATTGGCTGTGAGGCTTCGTTAGTTCCACTTGAAGGGCCATAGAAACACTGCCTGCGTAAATTTCACTCATACACACACTCTTACATTTCAGTGGTATTTCAATATGTTGTTTCATTCTCATTTTTATCAATTGTGAAATGTAATAAAGATGTTCAAAATTGATACAATTAGTTTAACCAATAAAGGTATAGCTAATCAAATGCCTTAAAGTAATTATAATTTGGACTCAAGAAGTAATTTTGTTTCTGGGTAATATTAGGTGCATCCAGAAAGTAAGTTTCCCTGGGGTCGTGCACAAAAAGGAAACATTATTTCATTCGATGATTTATTGCCACAGATACAGCACTTGTCCAGTTACTTGTCAACATAATTGCTGCCAGAATTCAGGCACTTGTCATAGCAAGGGACCAACTTCTGTATATACCTGTGTCATAGAAGTTCACTGCCTGGGTGCCGAACCACTGTGTGACAGCCATCTGAATCTCTTCGTCACTGTGAAAATGTTGACCGGACAGGAACTTTCTCAGGTGCAAGAACAGGCGGTAATCACTGGGAGCGAGATCCAGGCTGTACGATGGATGATCGAACACCTCCCAACCGAACCTGTCCAGAAGTGCTGCAGTGCGCTTAGCTATAAGCGACTTCGCATTGTCGTGCAGCAAGATCACCACGGCACTGAGCTTACCACATCGCTTATTCTGAATGGCTCGTCGAAATGTCCGCAGTGTTTCACAGTAAAGGTTACCGTTCACAGTCTCACCTCTGGGCAGAAACTCAATGAGCAGAATGCCTTGTCTGACCCAGAACACCGTGCACATCACTTTTCACACTGTGGTAATGCTGGTAATGATGCAGAAATGTCAGCGCCGTGCCTATGTGTTTTCCTTTGTGTTCGGGCATCAGTTTTTTTCGGCACCCACCGGGCACACAATTTCTGGAACAAGAGGAGTTTGGTAACAATGTCGTGCAACAACGACTGAGAAATCTGCGGGAAATGGTTGCTGAGTTCCGTGATCATGAGGCGATGATCCTCCAGTATGTGCTGCTGCACTTGCTCCAGAAGCTCATCCATAACGGCCGATGGCCGCCCACTGCGCTCGTCGTCATGCACATTTTGCCGGCCTTCAGTAAATGTCCTGCACCAATGATGCACCATCTGCTTGCTCATGACGTCTGGCCTGTACACCTGGCACAGCTGACGATGAATTTCGATCAGCTGTAGGTTTTGTACATTCAAGAACTTGATCACCAAACAAACCTAACATGCGGCGGGAGATGGAATAAGATGTTTCATCGCTGCCGCGACGCTACTGAGGACTTTCGGGAGGTGTCTTCTAGGACATTCACTAGCCAGGGCATGTGCCTCTCACGCATGTGCAAAACTGGTTTCAATACGCATGGCCTGCCACCTGTGGGCAAGTGGTAAACCATGGAAATGTATAGGGTGTTTTTTTTAGAGTGATAGAACTTTGAATTGAAATAAAACACAAAAAAATAAGTTTGAAGCCAATTGTGTTTTCATTTGAAAGATAACTTTCTGACATTTACTTTTTGAAAATAATTTCCGGCATATGTCCACAACGACTAGCTGTGATGAACCGGATTCGATCAGTCCAATTTTGAACCACTTTTTCAAGTAATTGGGGACGTATGTCGTTAATAACACGAGTTATGTTGGCTTCCAAAGCGTCAATTGTTGCTTGTTTATCAGCATAAACCAGAGACTTTAGATATCCCAAAGAAAATAATCAAGTGGCATTAGGTCCCATGATCTTGAGAGGCCAATTCACTGACAGCACCGATATTTCCGAAGTGCTCTATACGTTTGGCAAACAGAACATTGATTTTGGAAATATATTTCCACAATTTGTAAACGTTGTTGTGGCATCAGTCTTTCCATGATCATTTGCAAATGCTCACTGATATTTAGGTATTTCAAGCATTTATGTCATTGAGAAAGTAAATGCATTTCAACCCAATTGGAATGAAGAATCTGGAGATATGTCCGCTTACATCTTCTGAATGGTCATTATTTGTGAACTAGAACAACACATTATATTTTATTAAAGACAGTAGTAGGATCTACAGGTTCTTGCAAGTTTCGCTTTAAGCACATTCTGGGTAAGAGAGACACAGTAGTTTCAATGAATTCTTTTCATAGTTCACAAAACACCAATAAAACTGGAGAATGGATCATCTCATTTTTGTCACTTTTATAAATTAAAGTCCATACATGCCGAATTACAGGATGAGGTAGACATTTGTGTGTTGCATTTGAAGCAAAGCATTATTTCTATAATTTTCTTCATTACAAATCCAGTAACATGAACAAGGGAAGACGGGTGGCTGTACTTATTTCTACTGAGGAACGTGAATGAAAAAAAAAAGTAACAGAGTAATTTACTTCTGCTCTTAATAAGAAAATGAAAATAACTTACATATGTACAAAATGATATGACACATTTAACATCTCCAGTAGGGAGATGTTCACTGCCATCCTTGTGGATGCGTTGTTTGCACCCTCAATGGAAAAATGTGTTATTTGTCCTGATGGAAAATAATTGTTTGTCCCCTCCCTCTGGAAAAAAAAAAGTTTTGTTTGCATGAAGGTGTGCAGTTAGGGTTTCACACATTCTCGATCTTGGACATAGTCTTAAGTAATGTGATCAGGACCATGCTCCAGCTACATTCATTCACCAAGGACTTACTTACCTTAGGTACACACTGATGTGAATCTTGGTGAGAGACAGAGCCTCTTATGCAGGAACACTGATCTAATTTTTTTTTCCCAAGATGACCAACCAGGAAATAGAAGCAGATCCCCCACATGGTAGTTAGAAGCCCTAATGACTAGACCACCATGGTTACTTCTTCCTTAATTAATGTGTGTGAAATTCCCAGCATGGCGAAAGAATTCTCTTGCTTTTAAAAGAATACACAATCACAAGTTATTTTCGTCATGCTATGAAAATCTGAATCATTGTTGCCTAGTGAACTTACAGCAACAAAGTTGGATATAAATATTTCGAAGTTGCTCTTGGAACAAATCCCAGGTTAACAGGACTATTTGTTCATGAGAAGACTCTGCATTTTGCAGCATTTCTTTACTACTTTTGAAGATAAACTACTGTTTCTCAATAACTTTCCTTTTATGGCTGTTCTTGTTATTAAGAGATGTTCGACTTTGTCACTAAGTATCAATAACTTCATACACAAAATAACAATTAAACATCTCATTACCAGCATAAATGTGCGCAGGTGCGTGCACATGCCGAGTCAACTATGCACCAGTTGGTGTCAATCGATTCTAGAGGAGAGTAATGGAGTTCCAGTCAGCACTGAAAATCATACTTGTGATAATGAAAGTGTTGAGGCTGGAAGGACAATGGTGGGCTATGGTACAATATTAGGATGTTAGCATGTGCTGGTACAATATTAGCATGTTAGCATGTGCTCGTAACAATACTAGTATCAGTACAACAATGAATATAATATTAGTATACAAAAGAAGATGCATGTAAATACAAACCTGAGTAAGTCCGGTTGGTCTCTTTGATGATCTCTCCCTCTCTTTCATTTGCATCATTGTTGCTGCTTCACATTTTACTTCATGCTTAGATCGCCCATTGGAGGATGGGGTAGTAATAGCAGCTTTTTCCTGTTCAACCTTAACCGTCTCATGGGAGGACGTATCTTCGCTAGAATCATCTGGGCTAATCACATTTGGAATGTTGCTTTCTTTCTCTTTTTCAACTCTGGCAGCTGCAATTTCAGGCTTGCTTTTCTGAAATTAGAAGGTGAAAATATTATATGATGATAGGTACATAGCTTGTATTTAACAACAGAGCAAAATAATTATAATTACTATGCATGAATCACAGTTAATCTCTAAATTACATTATTTCTTGAAAATACGCTTGTGTAACCAGATCTATAATGCACAAAATGTAGAGAAAAGTCATGTACTAAGTAAATACTAGGTAACAAATAATTGAGCTCCTCTACATGCTAGAATCATGAGCCATCACTGCCAGTACTTTACAAGTGGACACTTGGGTCAGATTATTTATTCTCACATAATTTGACCACCAGTAATTCTTCTTTTCCAAATCTAAATATGACAGTAAGGTTTAAGGATTGTAACTTTTCATCAAGAACAAGACTACCTACTTCTTTCATTTGTCATTTGAAAAGATGAATAAATGAATTGAAATAATGTAACAATAACCTGTGGCTCAACAGCCTGTGAGGGCCAAGGCCTACCTACTGAGTGTCGTTCTCACTCCTCACTCCCATATACCTCAGCAGAGGTGGGAGATCATCCAACCAAATTAAGGGATGACATGACGAACTCCCAATTGTTGTTGTAGGTTTTCATGACAGGGTTACGCTACTCATTCAAAGCTTCACAATTTCCTCACAATGGTGGGTGGCCAACAGTCCCATACACAGGCCAAAAACCTTAGGAGAAAAGTTGTCATGATTTCCCCCAGGAGGCTCGAACATGCACATGTTCCGTAGCTTGAGTCCAAACACTGATGCCTTAGACCACACTCCTCCCACAGTGCAAGGCATTGAATGGGAATACATGCTTTTATATCAAATACAATTTACAGAAAAATATATGGCATCTACTAGATTCTCAGAAATTATTTACTGAATAACGTTCGTTATGCATATAAAGCAAACACACTAATCCAGAAAAAGTACAGTTTTCCTAATCAATAAATGACAGCAATACCAACAATAAAATGAATAGAAAACAGGGTTAATATTAATGATCATTTGCAACATATCTTGCACTTCAATCCAAACCTACAGCAGTAGTGGCTTGTACCTGTTTGCACATTTGCACACCGAAATAAATCTGTAATGCAATTAATATTTATTGTACATATTTACTGAACATTATATCCTTCAAAATGTCAAATGTTTCCATGTTGCTACACCTGCCATTTGCTTCAATTTACCACCACCTGCAATTCCAGTTCTCTCATGTAAACTAAGGTGAATTTGCTTTGCACTAGTTGCTGCCTCTCCCCTTTGCCCCTGTTTGCAGCACACAAGAAGAGAGAAGGGATTCGCTCTTCTGGCTTGTAGTATTATAGGATTCATTCCTATAATACATGTGTCACCACTAGCAGGCAAGCACTGGAATGCAATCCTGTTCCATTCGAGATCATGTGATGGAGTAGAGGCACATCATCCCAAATCAAGGAATATTTTTAGAAAATGGAAATTTCTATGGTATCTTCACCAACCCTGTTCTGAGCATGGCAGGGGGCAGGAAAGAAGGGGAGGAGGGGGCAACTAAAATGGAAATACTTGTATTAAACAATGTCTTGTATTGTCTTTGCTTAGTGAAGCTTGGCCAAAATATACCGTCATTCTGGCACTGTAGCCGAATTATCAACCTGTGGGGAGGGAGCTTGGATCAGTCAGCTGTTTCCATTGTGTGCCTGTTCTTGTGTTCTAAAATTGATCAGCACTCTCAATAGCTCATTCTTGTTTAGTGCAAAGTGTTTGACTCCATCAAAAAAAAACACTGCACATAGCAAAAGCAGAAACTTAATATTTAAAAATTTAACTTTTGGAGGAAAGTTAGCTACAAAGAGTGCAGTGACTGCAGTAATAATATCGGCATGGCTGAAGGAAAAGAAAAAAATTGAAGTACAAAGTGTGGACAACAATGAGTACTGTTATTATTTTTAATTGTCTCTTGATTTTGTTGGTTCAGTCTTCAGTCAGTTGGTCATTAGAAATAAACAACTGGTAGATGGATTAAAACTGATTTTCTGCATGTGGTTGTCAGATCAGCTACCTTGTTTGATGCATGCAAATGTAATTATTCTCCTTGTTCAGCAGAGCAAGGGAGGACGTTTTTACTAAATATATGGCAAATCGACAGTAATATTGATATTGTAGATCAGTATTTCTATGTTCTTGAGAGATTTTGTCAGGATATTGAATGTTGAATTATCTATAGCCCAATAATATCACTTGTTCTTGTGACCGATGGAAAAGTCACAGAGGTATTTTAAATTTCTAAAAATTCACATTTTAAAAAAATTTAATAAAATACAACTCTGCCATAGCCTCATTTTCAGTGAAAGGTGGTAATAATTTGGGTTGTCAATATGTTTAGCATCATTATGTATGCAGAAACGGATGCGAGTATTTGAGAGGGGTGATAACTAGGGAACGGAAGTTTAGGTAGGTAAATGTTTTTTTCTGCAATTTCGTTTTTGCCAAAATTCTGATCATAGCCTTATATGTCAACACAGCAAATTTTATTTTACATAAAAACACATATTTTCCACTTTTCCGTATGTAAATACATATTTTGCGAATTTTCATTTTAAATACATAAAATCGCTCATTGTCTTCAGCTACCTCGAAATCCTTGAAGGAAAAAAGGTTTATTCTCCGCACCTTTTTCATATCGAGAGTGTTAGGTTTATTTTGTCTTTGAACATGCTCGCTGACAGACTTTATTTTCTTGCGCCTCACCTACGATCCTATTGGGGGAAAATATTACCCCCACTGGATCTAACGCACAAATACTAATGTCTAAATGTACATATATGTTTGGGAAAAACCAAGGTTTTCAAACGTTGTGCCAAATTGCATGTGTTTTGGAAGGAGGTGAAGTAGAGGAAGAGGAAGCTTTGGAAAACTTCAGCATTAGTGGCATTCATGCTTCAAATATGCAAGAATTGTTTCTTGTGACGTGAAGCGATCTTTATCACAATATAAGATCCTTTTTAGAGATAATCGTCACAGATTTACAATGGAGAATTTGGAAAAACTATGGTGATCCACTGCAACTCTTCCAAAAAAATAGCTCACTAAGAGGTAAGCATTTAGAAACTGATTTCATGTGTTTAAAATGCATGTAATACTTTGTTTTTGTACCATGTTTTATATTTGAAATTTGATTTTAAAATTGTGGGAGTGTCAGCACTTAGGCTATTTTGCTCCCGTCACATTATACGGGGGCCAGCCCCTTATCATTACAAAGAACAACTCGAACATTGCAGAATTAAAAATGTTAAAATGTTCTGACTTCTGTTAAAAGCTGAGGCTGTAAACGGGCACTCAGCACATATAAGGACAACAGGACAATACAAACAAAATTATACTGGCCATGGGGCCAGTCGCCAGAGCCTCGTTAGTCTTCAGTCCAGGGTGTACTAACATGGAAGTGAGGTTGACATTTGGGTGTACTACGTGGAAGGTCACCCCTTACACCCCATGTTTATATTTTTGTCACATATTTTCCTGTTTTTATCACATATTTTCAACATTTATGAGACATAAAAAATTAATATTTCTGAGTTTTTTAGCACATAAAGTTCCGTTCCCTAGTGATAACACATCTGGATGAGAGGCTGAAGTGTACACTCATAGAGCCAGACCACCAGCCCCCACTGACCTACAACATGCATTCACACCATCTTATGATCAACAGCTCAACTACTCAAGGAAAGGGAACTTTCTGACAATCGCTCAAGCTTAATGAATTATACCAAGTCCGTTCAATCATTCAATACACTTGGCTTGGCTTGGTGATAAAGTGTATTAAATGGTCAACTTTCAATCTTGCTACCAAAGTTTCCGAGTTTGAATCCCTGCCTGGACATGAGTGTTCTTTAGTGAGTGTCCTTTCACCAATTTCATCTTATCATTCCTCATCCTCATCATTGCAAATTATGATCCTAGCAATTACAATTAATTTACAAAGAAATGGGACAGCTGATTCAGCAATTGCACTTGAAAGTTTAATTCTGAAGGCAAAATTTAGAAGGTTTGTCATACATGAACATAGCAATTACTAGGGACTGGGACTTTATGTTGTAACATTTTTATTTTTTTATTTTTTTTGCATCGAATAGAATACTGGGGTGAGATATTTACATATCTGATGAAAATTAATCGAAAGAGATAAACATGATAAGGCATATTTTGACATATTTTAAGAATTTCATGTTTTTACAACATATTTCTTCAATTTTCTTGTAGTAAGACATTTCTGTATAATTTCGTAACTGTCTTGCATAATCGTTTATTTTATAATTTATTCTTCGTACCCTTAGAACAATGGATAGTTCATATTTTTCATGACATATTTTCCAACTTTTATGACATAATTACATACATATTTTGCAGTTTTATAGGACATAAAGTCCCAGGCTCTAGCTATTATACAAAAATTGAAAATGATATTTCACACAACTATGGACATAAGCTGACCACATTATAGGTATGATGCTTAATGTACTTTCCACAAAACAGGGTGGCTATAGACAAGCAGAAATGAAATTCCACGATTTTTCCAGGTTTTTGGCCAGTGTATGGGACCGGTGGCCTCAAACCATCATGAGGAAATTGGGGAGCTACAAATGAGTAGTGCAACCCAGTCATGGAAAACCTACAACAACAACTGGAGGTTTGTCAAGCTGACCACATGTCACCCCATAACTGGTTGGCTGATCTTCTACCTCTGCTGAGGCATGTGGGCATGAGGCCAGCAGTTAGTAGGTAGGCCTTGGCCCTCAAAGGCTATTGCACCACAGGTTATGTTATGTTATGCATGAGACGTACAGAAGCATAATAATTATTGTGCATATTATTGCACAATAATTTAACAATAAAAGTACCAAAATATTAGTGCATGATTTAGGATGGGAATGGGTTGGGGTAGATCTTCAGAGAGGGACAAGTCATCTACACTCTGTAAAGAAAAAATAGCGACACCTCAATTCTCCCAGTAACTTACACAGAAAACCATAGTTTCGGCCTTCTAGAAAAGAAATAAAAGGAAAGGAAGAGTAGGATAGTTTTGTTGCATTATCTGTGACACCTGTAGTCACGAAAGGTGCTAGTCAAATGTTTGTGTATCAGTAATATTCCCGCCAGATGGCGCTTCTCATCAGATATCGTCGTGAGAATTCTGCATTGCAGTTGTGATGTGTAGGCCAAGTTAAACAGCATTTAGTGACTTTTCTGTGCTTTCTCATTGTTTGTATGGTGTCAAGTGGCAGTATTGTTGTTGTGTAGCATTGCTTTGTGTGATATTGTTGCTGTGTGTGGACTCTAAACAAGTAAAATGGGTAAGAAATGTGACTTGTCACCACGTAAGCAAGGCAAAATTCTTACTTTGCACAGCGAAGGTAAATCTCTCAGGGAGATTGGTGGAATACTCAAAGTCCACCATTCAACAGCAGGAAGAGTAATTCACAAGCAAAACCAGCATAACAAATCATCACTTCGGCAATAGTGTGGTCGAAAAAGGAGAACATCACCCAGAGTAGATCAGAAAATGAAAACAACAGCACTGCAGAATCAAGGAATGAGTTCTGTAATTAGAAATGACCTTGGAATTGCAGTCAGCCATACAACTGTATTGTCTTGACTGCACGAATTGGGTATTGGGATGAAGAAACCGTGTAAGAAGCCAAAGCTGACACAAGCACACAGGGCAGCAAGACGTGAGTTTGTGAGGCGATATTCAAGTTGGACTGAAGACGAGTGGAAGCACGTCTTTTACTCCAACGAAGAGAGATTTAGAATAGTGCGAAACGATGGTGGTGTAAAGTTGTGGGTGCGGAAGGGCGAGGAACTTGAAAAGGATTGTGTTTTTCAGACATGCAAAAATTCAGTGGCGGAGTGATGGTGTGGGCTTGCTTTACTGCTCAAGGAATCGGGAGGATGGAGATATGTGAAGGGTCAGTTGATGCACGAAAATATCTTCAAATTCTGGAACGTAAAGTTCTTACAACAGCTAGAGACTACTTTTCTGGTGAAAATATGGACAACTTTGTTTTCCAGGACGATAATGCTTCATGTCACCCAGAGAAAATAGTCAATACATGTTCAAGGACATGAGTATTTCGAAACACTGGTGGCCTCCAAACTCGCCTGACATGAATCCCATTGAAAATTTGTGGGCCATTATGAGCAGATTACAACAACAGATCTAGGCAATACGATAAGCCACACATGTCGCTTTGTCGCTTATGCGTCGCTCAAACTGGGCCATTTCCTCAATAGCTTGCAACATGTTGCCGTCGTTTGTTGTTCGTGCATACGTGATGCAATGAGTGTCTTGCTTTAGGGAGATTGCGCACCAAAGCGACAAACAGCACACGACACTTATCGCTTGAGGATTTCATGAACCGAACGCTAGCCTGTGCTTCCCGTCATGCCACTACGATGTGAAATGTTGCTCTTGATTGGCTCATTTCCAAGCAACATGTGTCGCTTTGGTATGAAAGTTGCCTTGGACCGAAGTACCCATGTCACTCTGGTGTGAAATCCTCGTATCGTTTGTCGCGTGTCGCTTTGGTCTAAAATCTCCTTGAGGAAACAGTGCAGTCAGAGCTTGTGTCCCTACAGTTCGAAAGGCTGCATTGATTACCGACTGCTTGCTTTCAAGCGACACTTGTGGTTTGTCGCCTTGGTATGAAATATCTCTCAGGATACTATTTATATTCTAGTAACATAGAAAAATAAACTGTAATACACAGTCAAAGACCTGACGTCCAAAATCACATTGCGATGTTTCTTCTTGTGTTACGCACGCATGCTATTTATTTATTCATTTTATTTTACTTTTCTTTCCAAATTAATCATTTCGTGACTGCAAATCACTCCACAAATATAACTGTTTCCATCAATTCACGTAACGCCTTTCAAGACAAACAAATCTACATAATATATTCCAAAAACTAACAAAGTCGCATTACTTTCATAAGAAAATTAGCACCGATTCTGATTGCACTGCCATCTATATTCTCATCAGTTGCGGGAACCAGTTTCTTGGGTCGTTTTCCACACTACATTATTCAAGGCACTGTACCTCAACAATTCGCTGCACTGCAGAAGGCCCGTGGTGGTCATACAAAATACTAGTTTGCTGTGTTGTACTCTCGATGTTCATACGCAATATGTCTTATCCTTAAGATATTCTATTTCTTTTGTTTTGTTCTATTCTTATTGTTTCTTTGACTTTTATGTATTACTCTCTACAAAGGCTTTTTTTTATAGAAACACACAAACAGCTAGTTATATATGCATATTAATTCATTATAGTCATCATGGACGTCCGCAGGATTTTTTCCAGAGAGGGGCAAGGAAGGTATTTTTTTCCAGGGGGGGCCAACATGGGATATTTTCCCCAATAATAGTGTTCATCCCTCAAAAAACATTGCTTATATTTGAATTTATCATGTTCGTGCAATAATTAACACACATTATTGTGGCTGAAATTAAATTATATGTGTGAAATATATAATTTTTGGTTGACTTTCGTTTTCCAGGGGGGCCACGGCCCCCCTTGCCCCCCTTCCGGATGCCCATGATAGTCATGTCAATAAGCTGAAACTGTGGCATATGTAGTTAAGGTTAGACTGCTCATTGCGAATATGCATTGTAATGTTATCAGGAATTCATGTGCAAAATCATTTTGGTTAATGAATCTTGTGAAAATCATATCCGAGCAAGTGTCACTATTTTTTCTTTACAGAGTGTATTTAGTGACCATAATAACTGCTGTAAATTTAGAATCATTTAGATACAATTATGTCTGAGGCTAGAAAACTGATAAACAGCAATGGTATATCATGTAAACAAATCAGACCATGTGTTTCAAAATTGCAGATGAAAACTGATTTCCAATGTTGCGTGCTCTATATCATGATGTACACTTGTCAAGAATACATTTTTGGAATGTATGGAACTAATCTCAGTAACTTTAGAGAAATCGTCCAAAATTTTGCAATAAAACTTTTGAAATTATATGATTTTTTCGTAGTTTAGGAGGGAAAGTGGTGGCAAAATCACAAACATTTTAATTATGATAACTATCATAAATATAAAGCTTCTGAGTTGCAATTCTTGCATTTGCAAGATAACTTAGAGGATTGATCTTGCATTGTATTTGAGAAAAATCGGTCACCAAATTTGAGGATGGTAGACAACTGATTTAACATGTCTTGTGAGAGCTTGACTAGGCTACATTTTCATAGATTAAGAAACAGAAGTTTCGGCAATGTTAGAGCATCACTTGAGCTTTGAGCTTTTAATAAAACCTCTGCAATATAGTGTGTGGTTTAGGAATGGGGGGTGGGAGTGAGTCACAAATTTTGTTGTGAATGAAATAACTTCAACAAATTTGGATATTTTAAGTTGAATATGATACATGCAGTGAATAATATTTGGTCTTGTATTCAAATGGAATCACTCAAAACATTTCAAGATGGTGGATTAAAAATTGATTTTTCATATGCTGAGGTAGCCCCAACATTCTGATGACACTTTCAAGTCTCTGCCTAACCTATATTTTTGGAGATTACGAAAAGAGAGTTTTTTATTTATTTTATTTGTTTATTTTATTTTAAGGCATCATCTAAGCTATACTTGGGAATTTTTTTTTCTTTTCAAATATGGTGCAAGTTTGGGGAGTGTCAGGGGGACCAAATTGGAGTTTCACAAATAATTTGACCATGGGAATGCCGTAAAATTAGATTTCATTCACATGAGATTTTCATAACAGTCAGATATTTTGGAGGACGGACATGGTATTACATATGTACAATAACAATTGAATATAGTGGACTAATAATTTGCATGGTTGATACAGAATATATATATATTTATACTTGAAACTAAAAAAAAAAAAATATGGGAAAACACATCTCGGGATAAATTGCTAACAAACTGTATTGAAACAGATTTAAAAGTCGGCTATCTTGTGTTGTATTACACAATGGAATAGGTATTTACAAAAATGTGCTGTATCTTGGGAAAACATTACACAACCTTTGTCCGGAAAGTTTCGAGATAGAGACTAGAATTGGAAGCAGGATTATAATTAATTGGAAATCAGTTTTACCGCAGGTGGTATGGTTGAATGCAGCTTTTTCTGTGACCTTGAAAGTGTTTTCAGGAGGCAGGGTGGGGCATAGTATCACAGGTGTCTTTGCTACAGGGGTATTGTGTTCTTGGTGATGATAGAGCATGGATGTGAAAATCAAGCAGCGTGTGAACATAAAGTTTTTTGTGAGGTTAGGAAAGACAGCCACAGAAACCTAGAACCTTATCCAGCAGGCATATGGCGAGCAGTCATTATCAAGAGCATGAGTGTTTGAGTAGCACAAGAGTTTTGTGAATGGCAGGGAGTTGGTGATTTTGTGAATGGCAGGGAGTTGGTGAAGGATGAGCCTCGCTTCAAACGGCTATCACCGACAGATACTGATGACAACATAAGGTGCATAGGAACAGGCAACTTTAGGACCGCCACGTCACTGTATGCATGCTAGCTGATGAACTGGGTGGGAAATTGAACTCACGAATTGTCCCTCACAGAATGGCAGAAGAAACACCAAGCATCAGTGGCTGAAGAGCTGCTGGAAAAGTGATCCAATCGTTGTGTGGCACATCATTGCCGAGGATGAAACCTGGTGTTATGAATTTGACTCATGAACCAAATGACAAAGACCTGAATGGTGAATTTCCGGGTTAGCAGCAACAAAAAAGGTCAAAAGGCAAGCATCAAGAAACATAACATTGTTGATTGATTTATTCAATGCCAGAGGTATTGCTCACCATGAATATGTGCCTCAGGGTGAAACAATAAACCAAACTCTCTATGCGAGTAAATTGAGACATTTGCGGGAGGCAATTAGGCATAAAAACCTACAGAAAGGGAGGCTGCAATATTTTAAGGATAGCTATCAAGAGGAAGGAAGAAAGCAGAGAGGAGGAAGAGGAAGGGATAATGTATGAGGTTCAGTGCAAGGAATGTGAGTGTGTGTACATAGGGGAAACAAAAAAGAGACAAAGACAGGTTGAAGCAACATAAAGATGACGTAAGATTAAAGAGGGAGAAAAATACTACATTAAAGCACACAAGAGAAACGGGACACAACATAGAATGGGAGAAGGCTAGGAGGATAGGGAGGGAGAAGAGTAGAAAAGTGAGGAAGTGGAAAGAAGCGAAGGAAATAGAGAAAAAAGGTAAAAAAAAAAGGTAAAGTGCTCCCCTGTGCATAGCACCATGCCATGAAGGCGTATAGGGGGTGTGGGGGTAACGCCCCACAGTTTCTTGATCCGGTCGTGAGTGGGGGTGATGTAATCAGCATCATGCCCCTGACCGCCTTCACCCCCAGGGTTTCCCCCAGGTACCCATGTTATTAGACGCTGGGTGGACGCCAGGGCCGCTTCCAACGTTAGAAAAGTTCCCGGATTTGAACCGGCAGGGGATCGAACCTGGGACCTTTAGCATGGTAGTCAGACGCGGTAACGACTGAGCCACCGCAGCCACAGGAGAAGAAGAAATAATGAACTAGAATGGGGGGCTGAAAATTAACAAAGAATGGAAAGGAGTGCTAGAAAGAGTGGAAAGGATGAGAGAAAAGAAGGAGGAAAGAAGAAGGAAGAAAAACGAAGAGAAAAGAAGAAGGAAGAAGTCCAGGAGATAAGGGGTCTGTCTAGGTCCATTAGTGGTTACCTGTCAATCACCTGTCAGGAGATTCCTCACTCAGGAATTCCTGAAATGAAATGTTCTAAGATCAGTACTGGTGCCTTCCTGTTGTTTTGTGTATGAACCCTGTCTGGGAGTGTATATATAAGATGATGTTTTGTAACTGATTAATTTGTTACGTAGTTTCCTCTGAAGAAGAGCCTTTTTAGAGGGTGGAAAAGTTTCTTTTTTATGTATATTTTTATACTATAAAAGTTTGCCTTGGTCAGCATTTTAATGTTTCATTAACATGGAAACAAGGCTCAACACATTGGGGTCTCACGACGGGCATAGCCCGCAGTGCACTTAAAGTCAATGTGGATGAACGACGGGCATAGCCCATCCTGCGGTATGCAATCGCTTTGCTGATTAAACTACAGGCTATGTTCGTACTTCGTCTCATGTGCGTGTTCATTCAAGCCCCTCTGTTGAAATTCTGACCGCTAGGTGACTTATGTGCTATTTTTATCTCGCACCTGCGACTGTTTGTTGTCGGGTTGATGTACGTTGCATTGTTTAGAATGGCATTGTTAGATCCAGACTGCATAGCGGAAATTCTGCACGAGGATTCCACCTCAGAGTTTGAAGTTAGCGACGACAATTTTGATGATGCAAATGAATTTGAGACTTGGAAGGTAGGTTATATTCGTAATAATTAATTGTTGACAATATAAACAGTGTTGCAAACTCTAGTATTTTATGAATGAAGTGAGAAGAGGTAATTTTTTTGGGTCTATTCATCTTGCCTCTTTCTTGATTCTCCTACATGCACTGATGTATTTTTAGTTTTTCCATTTATTATTTTGTATAGTGTATGTCAAGGTGGCCGCCGTGGCTCAGTCGGTAACACGTCTGACTGCCATGCTCAAGATCCCGGGTTTGATCCCCGGCCGGTTCAAATCCGGGAACTTTTCTAATGGTGGAAGCGGCCCCGACGCCCACCTAGCGTCGAATAACATGGGTACCTGGGGGGTAAAGGCGGTCAGGGGTGTGATGCTGATCACATCACCCCCACTCACGACCGGATCAAGAAAGTGTGGGGCGGTACCCCCACACCCCCTATACGCCTTCATGGCGTGGTGCTATGCACAGGGGAACACTTTACCTTTTTTATAGTGTATGTCAAATGAAAATTTATTTTATTTATTTAGTTTATTTATTTATTTGTTTAATTTTTACAGATGATGCAGAACCAACTGATACATCGTCTGGTCCTATCCTGCAGCCACTTTTTCATACAAAAGCTAATTACCTGTATTTTTTTTATTTTTGTAATTATTTTTTGTTATGTGCACATAAGAAATATTCTTATGCAAGATTCAAAAGATGTATTGCTAGTTTATGTAGCTAATTATTGAAATTTCCAGATTACGAACTTAAAATATCTGTATATTAACATTTGCTACAATGTTGTACTTTTTTTCCACAAAACATTGCTGAAAAAAATATTGAAAAATTTCTGAAAATGAAAAGAAAATTTAACAAATATTTGTTCATTGAAAAGAAGAAGTTTTGTAGATTTAAGAAATGTGTGGTAAATAAAAACAAATTAAAAATATTTTTTCTATGATTTTTTGAAAAACAACCAAAAACCGCAGACCAGAGGTAAAAATGCTGTATTATGAGGCCAGACCCGAATGTGTTAAAAGTGTCCCCTAATATACGTCTGTGTGATGCGTTCCTCTTTCCACGGTTGGAAATCGCAGTGAAAGGGACATGGCATAGACATGTTGCAACTATCCAGGCAGCCTCGACAGGTGAGCTACACAGCATCCCAGAAGAGGATCTCTCTGCATGCTACCAGAACCTGCAGAAGTGTTGGAAGAAGTGTATAAATGCCAGAGGGGACTACTTTGAAGGTATCCAAGACAAATAATTGGTGAGTACAATATTTTTATAATTATTTTATCAGTCTCGAAACTTTCCTGACAAAGGTTGTATTTTATCATATGTATACTTCTAAAAATGGCAAGTTTCTTCTTGGTAAGATGAAGACTAACTAATCACTGGAGATGATGATGCTTACATTTGAGTATTGTTGTAGGGGAAACGGGTAGGAAATCTGATTGATAAAATCAAAAGTCTAACTGAAAAAAATTACATTATAATATATTTTGTGCCACACTCTGTAGTCTCATTGTTAGCTTAGCATGCTATAATGCCGAGGATAGACAAATGTGTATGAGTGTTCTATCATATACTTCTAATCAATGTTAATCTTATGGTGTGATTAACCTAAATATGTTGAAAAGTACCACAAAGTAAGCAAATAACTATGCTCAGATCTAGCATTATCAGTTCAAAAATTGTAGCCACATGTGAGATTTCTTTATATCATCTCCCTGCCCCTGCCCATTTTAAATAAAATGAACACTTTTGTCCACATGAGGCATTGTTTGTGATGATGTGGTTTCAACCAGGGTACCCTGGAACCCAAGTCGATGCAAGGTACATCACATGTTTAAAGTGGAAATCTGATGTACCTGCCTGCTGTTGTACTCGTGGGTCAAATGTCCCACTACCAGGGTTGCTACGATTTTTTGATAATGAAATTCCCTGACATTTTCATGTTTTCCAGTCGAAAATTGAATTTTTTCCAGACATGTTTATCATCAGGATTTTTGCTTTTGAACCTTGTGTTTTTCAATTAAATATATAATCTGTTAATTATTATGAATACAGTCAGCTCTTGATTCTACAACACCAGATATATAGACCCTCTCAAAGTAACAACCCTTTTCCTGGGAACCATGAAAAATTTTGAAAAAAAGTTGAAAAATTGAAGGAAATTGGCTGAAAAATATGTTTGTTGCACTAAATTTATTCACACTCATTCCCTTTACAAGTGCTCTACCACTTGCAAATGGGTTTGATCTAAAAACAGATACCACCACACTACGCTTGAGTGATATTCAATAGCACTTGACCTCTGCCTACCCCTCCCCCACGCATGTCAATGTTACCCCACATGCAACGGACACTACCCAACATGCCAGGCTTGTTTTGCTATTGTGATTTCGCTTGCTATTGGATACACGAGAAAAGAAGATCGAATGTGCTTGGATGTTATTATATTGACCTTGACTTGCTTCCTTGTCTTAAGAGCTGATGATAACTCGTATGGGGGGGGGGGTGGGGGGGTGGAGGTGAAGCAGCCCGAAATGACTGCTGGACTTGCATTCTTTGTCAATCTGCATGACAGGTCAAGCTCTTTCATTGATGAATGCACCACCATGGAAATATTCACCAGTGTCACATGAGAAATGTGAGATAAGATCACATGAATGTTCCCAAAATACAGATGCATGGTGCCTGGAAGTTTAGCCAATCTGTCTAGCTTTGACCTAGAGTTCAGCAGGTTCTCCCATGAGTTAGCAACTCTTGGCCTTGTAGCCAACAACTTTAATTAATTGCTTTCATTCAAATGTGTTCCTAGTTCCCTGTAACCTTCATAAAAAAGCGAAACTGTTAGAGATAACCAAAACCACATATAATAAATAAAGATCGCTAACCTACTTAATGAGTTGTCATCCAGGTTTCCGCAAACGTTTATTTCGATCTTACGTGCATCGTAACTCCAGTTTCCCACTTTATACATTTTCTTAACTGCCGATGTCATAATATTTGCCAAAAAAAAAGTACCTTTGTCTGAGTGACTTCTCCCAGGGAAGCAATGCTGATTGTTTCAGCCACGATTTTCTTGCTCGTGTGTGCACACGGGCTGATTACAGGCGAAGGTGGAAGTGGACCCCCTCCTCCATTCCTTTGATGTCTAAAATGGAGCAACCAGTTCTGCATACATTCTTGAAAATGAACAAAAACCATAGGACAAGTAAAGAAAAAAGTGACCCACCCCCCTTCCCGGCTCATCCTCCGCTACTGGTGTGCACGGATATGTGATAAATGCAGAATTCAGGTCCTTTCTTTTTTTTATGCTGTTGTCTGCATAGGAAAAATTGCCTGTATTATTGTCTCTTGCATGGTAAAAAGTAAAGCAAGGATCATTTCTTTCTTCTTCACACTGCTGAAAAAAGTTCCGTCTTCAACAGTTGTGTTGATCTTTAAAATGCCGAGGATTTTCTCTTCGGCCACCTGTTACTCGAACTTCAAGCCGGTCTCCTTGATTTTACGCTGCAGTTGGCGCCAGTTGCATCTAGCATCTGCAAAGCTGTCACTTGCCGATAACAGCAATGACTCATCCAGCATGAAGGAAGAAGTCATTGTTTTGAATCTCGCAAAGCGGTTTTCATTTGAAGATAATGAATTTCGATCTCCAGAAAGAAAAACAATAGTTAAAACAAGTTCATGTTCTGCACCTTCTGATAAGCAAAACTACCTTTTATTTTGCACCTGACACAAAAATAAATTTCTTGAACACTCGAGCAGTGTTGGAAAGAAATGTACAAAATATAATCGCCACTTTGAAAGAACGCTGAGACCGATTAAAAAAAGCATTATTCAAGGGGAAAACTTTTGGCGCAGTGGGTGTTTGATGTCGAGAATATTCATAAATCCAACATTAAATCGTCGATTAGTGTGAGAGTAAATAACGATCTCCCTTTTTGATATCTGAAAATGCACAGGTTTCATACAGCTTGATTTGATTTCATTTTATGCTGATGGCCTAATTGGGACTAAATATACAGTTTAAAGTGAAATCCAATTCTAAATCTGAATGGTTATCGAGTGCGATGCTGTTTAATGTGCCCTAGGATACACATTCGGTGCAATCAGATCGCAAGTTGCATGTTTCCTTTTTCAGGGAGGCTACAAACAAGCAGAAATGAAATTCCTCGACTTTTCCAGGTTTTCCAGGATAAAATTTACATTTTTCCATAACAATTATAAACTAAATAAACTAAGTAAAATAAATTATGACTGATATTCTGGTTTTATGTATGCCTAATTGGTAGGGATCTTGATTTTTCATTATTTCTTTCTAAATTGGTGCCATCCCCCCCCCCCCCATTTCAAAATTTTCATTTTAGTGCATTTCTGGGGAATATACCTAAATTTATACTTTCATGGCATGTTTAAAGTACTGTTTCAAATTTTAGGTCCCATGGGCTATGCCTCTTTGTGAGAGTTTGATACCTTGGAAGTTATTTTGGGAAAATTATTTTTAATACCCCCTTCTAATTTTAAGGTAAAGGTTCTAGATAAGGGGATTTTTTCCGATATATACTGAAGGGTGCATAATGGCCATACTTGGCGGTGCACCCACAACTTCTAAATCAATCAATCAATGTCACATGACAGATACCGATATATTACTGCACCAAAAATTGGCATTATCTTTTTCTTTTTACTTTTCAGTGTTCTATTTTTCAAAATTCGTGTTTTTATTTTAGAAAATTTTCCTGACAAAT
The DNA here is from genome assembly GCF_977018435.1 of Lepisma saccharinum. Lineage (NCBI taxonomy): Eukaryota > Metazoa > Arthropoda > Insecta > Zygentoma > Lepismatidae > Lepisma > Lepisma saccharinum. The sequence continues at coordinate 90,616,354 of NC_139230.1, forward strand.
ACACCAAAACGTACACTTCCATTCTGCTTTTAAACTATCATTTTCAATTGTAGGTCACATTGTCTATGTATCTTTGTGACAGTTTTATATGTTCGAACCGATTTTTAAGGAAGTTATTTTCCATTATTTATCGATCTACCAATGCCAATGTTAGGACTCCCCTGTAGTGGTAGGTGAGCACTCAATCCCTGTCAAAAATCACACCACTTAGCATTGTAATTCAAAATACTTCTCGCGCCACAAATAATAATCATTCAGCTCCCATGTGATGGTAGATACGCACTCGATCTCCTGTCAGAACCATGCCACTTTGCTCTGTTGTGCAAATTGTTCTGATAGAAGTTAAAAAATCATGGGAAATATGTGATTTAATGTGTATATCGAAATTTTTCCATATAGGATGCATTATAGTTTTCTATTGGATAAAAATGTTGGAAAACTTGCACGTTCTATACACACAAATATGGCACATTTTGTTTCTATAAGCGTATTTTTTCAATGTTTAAGTAGAGTTTTGAAAATTGGCAAAAAATTACAACAATTCCCATTTTATGCCATATTCATGTTATTTCACTATTTTGAACGGGTGAGAAATGTGTCCAGACATCTCTTCACATTCGTAAACGCTATGTCGCAGCAATTAACATTTTACACTGTTATCACGTTTGCAAAAAATCAAGTCCCTGCTAATTGGAACTTACTTTCTGGATGCCCCTTGTATAAATCAATACATGAAATGTGAAAATTTAGCAGGGCTGGCAGAGAAACATCAATTACTGAAGAAAGTGATATGTTTTTAGGACTGAATGATTTGTGTAATTGTCAGCACTAAGGCTATTTTGAACCCATCACATTATTATACGGGGTCCAGCCCCTTACCATAACTAAAGTGGCATAACTGTAATGCCCTACAACTAAAATCTTAAAATTTTCTTACTTTGGTTAAAAGCTGAGGCTGTAAAGGCCACTCAGCCCATATAACGACAAAACACAGGACAACACAGAATTATACTGACCATAAGGCCAGTTGCCAGAGCCTCGTTAGTCTGCAAAATGCAGTCCAGGGTGTAGTAAGTGGAAGTGAGGTTGACAATTGGGTGTACTATGTGGAAGGTCACCCCTTGCACCCCTTGTGTAATTACATTATTAAAATATTTACATATTTATTATTAGAGTGACCTCCCCGATGGTGCAGTGGTAGCGTCGTCACCTTGTAATCAAGGGGTCCCGGGTTTGATACCCAGTGGAGGCACATAGTGGTTTGGATCCCACTTTAAACTGTAGGTCTGGTCCCGATTAGCCTTACTGTGCATAAAGTGGACTTAAAACACCAAATCAATCAATATTTATTATTAGTATTTTATTTCATAACATTGCAGAAAACTTGAGGTTAGGAGCATGCGCTTGTCAAATTTTTTATAACGTTTACCAATGCAGATTTCCGTTTCACCTTTTTGTGACACTATTCAACATATATCTTGATTTGTTGGATTCTTCTTGATATCGAAGAATAGTTCAATGTCATTTGTAAACTTTTGCAAAACCAGTATTAAGCCAAGGGGAAGAAAGAAAACCTTTGTAGGGATTGCTACATTAAATAAGGTTAAGTGAGCCAGAAGAGTAATAAAATTCCAGCAGCATATTTGCAGGGGTGCAGCAGACTAAGGCTCCATTTATGCATGTGATTTTTGTTGGATGCTCCATCTGACAAACGTTGTAAACAACAACAAATGTCGTACTGGAACATCTAAGAAACATTGGATTCATAAGAGTGCAATGCATGCAATTTTTGTCAGATGTCGCAGAATGACAAATATCGAACTGCTAGGTTTGACAAAAATCGCAAGATTAAACAGAGCCAAAAAGTTTGTTCAATGAAATGTGATACCACAACAGACAAACTCGGATGTACAATGCTCTGTTTATGCATGCCATTTTCGATAGATGTTGCAGTCTGAAGACATCCAAAAACAATCAATTCCATAAGAGTGCCATGCATGCGACTTTTGTCGCATGTTGCAGTGAGAAATTTTGTCGAAGTTCTACGTTACTCAGATGGCGATATCCGACAAAAATCATATGCATCAATTGAGCCTAAAATGTTCATCTGACAAATGCTGTACCACGACATTCGACAAATTACAGGGTTGAACAGTGCCCTTATTTGTTTCCATGTTTCTTCAGAATGTCCGACAAAATGCCGTACTACAACGTGCGACAACTATTAGACGGTGCCACAGAGGTATGCCCCCCCCCCCCATTCCAACCCCTCTATTTGTTGACAGTCCTGTCCCCTTACTACTCCCATACAGACAAGAAAAAAATGATAATTCAATGCATTTTCCACGTAATATTTAGAGGCTTATCATTTTTTCTGCCCTTCCGGAAATGTATCTCTATCTACCTCCTCACCTCCCCTCACTAGTTTCTGGCACATAAAAGTTGATGCTCAGACTTAGCAATGAGATTTCCTGTTCCCATGTAGTGCTTTATAACAATATCTTTCAAAGCAAATGCCTAGTACATTCATTCCATCGCATAAAAAAGGTCAATCAAGACAAAATTCCCTGACTTTTCCCGGTCTGTCCCTATTTTTCAGGACAGATTCCAATGCAAGTCAAGGAAGAGTTTGGACTGCTCCCTGGAATAGAGGAGGGGGATGAATATGAAGTTGGCTGAAGCAAAGAAAATGTGACTTTTGTGACCTTCTTTTAGAAAGAACATTTCTTCTAGAAATGTTGTCTTGTCTCTCCCGAGAGATCTTATCTTACCAGTTAATCATATAACAGACAATGCTCTAGTAGACACGTATAAAATCTAACATTCATTCTGCCCAATTATCTGCAGACTTTAGCTGGCGCCAGTGTGACTCGTGTCAAGATTCTTAGAGTTTCACTTGCAATAAATGGGAGACTGTTTTTCACAACTTTTTTTTTTAGCAAATTTCATTCTACACACACAAGAACATGTGAAAATTTTAAGAGTAAAATATAAAACTCCAATCGGCATCAAATGTATTGGGTGCTACAATCACGTGCATCTAGCCATCAGGCTAAGGTAACAGAGGTACATTATTTAACCATAACAGATCTCCACAATATAAAGACAACAGAAAAGGTTCATAAAGCATACACAATTTTTCATTTCCTGACGAATTTATAGTGTCGTAGAAAATGCTGCTTCTTCGCTTACATTTATAAGTACACAGCATGTGGAGAAGTTTTGTTGCACATTAGAATTCTATAAGAAATTCCAACAAGACTAAGACCTATAAAATTATAGACAATAACCTCATCTTCACCAACCTTTCCAATAATTATGATCATATTGTCAATGTACTTTAGTTATCAATCAGATATCTGGACAGCAAGTTTTATTCTTTCTAATATCTAGTATTATAAAAGTGAAAATTTATTCCAGAAATTCAAAGGAACCCTAATTTTGCACAAGACTGAGAATCATAAGAATGAAAGAAACAAGTTTCTAAACTGAATCTTTATTTGGGAACGAGATCACAAGAACCGAATCCAGAAGTGGAAGTGAACTGCTCGTTCATTTTGCAACTTTTTCTCTTCCAGACTCCAAAATGCATGTAAATTCCAGACGATCTGCAAAATTCCCTAACATTTCCCTGGCAATTCTCTGTTTTCCAGGTTTCCCAGATGCACAGCAACCCTGATTATGGAGTGTCCTTGCTGTAATATCAGTCATGATACCCAATGCTCGCTTTGCTGATCAACCACTCGTGGCCGATTGCAGTTTCATATTCTGCTTTATGTCTGTCCATGATTCATCCACTCTTGGTACTCGCTTGATACTGTGGTACAGGAGCAGCCAACAAGAGCAGCTACAGCCGAGATACTGGCACCACACCTCTCAGCCCCAAATGTCTGCCCATGGTCAAAGTTGCTTAAGTCACCATGTTTACACACAACCGCCATGTTACTGTCTGCAGTACAAAGGAGAGATCAACACGTTAACTGGGAGCTGCTCGTGACATAGTCACCATGTGGTATTGCATCATTGGTCATGGAATGTTATGTGAAAGGTGTTCTTAATACTATAATCGTTCATCTTATACAACCTATGTTCAATAAATATGGTGAATGAATTGCTGGTGTGCGGTGTAGTTGGTACTACTGGTTGACGGTCAGGTCAGTGAAACAATATGTTTGTCTGTCATCATTCGCAAAGCTGTGTGATTGTCCAGATGTGCAGTTTGTGTGTACGCATTTTGGAAGAAAGGTGCATTGCAGCGACGCTGTTATGGGTGAAATGGAGCAACGTACGAACGTGAAATTCTGTTTCAAACTTGGGAAAACACCAAGGGAATGTCACGACATGCTGCACCAGGTGTACAAAACAGTGCTTTATGGAAGAAGTGTGTGTACGAGTGGTACAAGTGCTTCCGTCAGGGTCACCGAAATCCAAAGAGGTTAGGTGCGAAAAGTTGCGCATCAAGACAATGCTGATTACCTTTTTTGATGCAGGAGGGATCATTCATAAAGAATACCTGCCAGAAGGCACAACATTGAATGTGGCCACATACGTGAACATTGTGGATTGCCTCCTGAGGATAATCCGACGTGTGTGCCCCAAGTATACCGAAAATGGATCCTGGTATCTGTTGCACGATAATGCACACTTCCATACTGCCATAACCGTGCAGCAGTTCCTGGCAAGTAAGGAAGTTGTACTCCATCACCAGATCTGGCCATTGCCAATTATTTCCTTTTCCCTTGCTTGAAGAAACACTTAAAAGAACAACGGTTTTCAGACATTGCCGACATACAAAGCAATGTGAACGCTGAACTCAACCGCATCCCACAGGCTGCCTTCACCCAAAGCAGAGCGTATAGAAGAGAAAGTGTGTGCACTTCGGTTTCTTCCCGTAAGCCAAGTGAATAGAGCGGTGCTCCACCGAAACACTGGCAGCACCTTCGCTTACGGCGAGCGTCTTCTGCTTGCAGTGCGGCCGTGCTTTATGTAGAGAGTTGTGTTTTGTTGTATCAGAATAACATTGTGTACTTTTATTAAAGACAACGTTATTACGTTATTCACTTTAGTGTCGTTAGATTTGTGATTGATCCGTTGTGACTAGTTTGTGTTGTGTTCAACGCATTATTATTGTGTTTGAGACAGCAGCGAGCGAAAACTACAAGATGCCTACGTGTTTCGTACCCGGCTGTAGATCTAGATATGACCGCTATTCTTCAGGTAGTAGACATTTTTTTTAGGCCACTAAAGACAAAATGGGAGTGTGCCATCCCTAGAACAGATAAAAAAACTAAGTCATAATTGCTATGTGTGTGATATTCATTTTTCCTCTGACCGTTTAGTGAAAGTGCATTCGTTCATAGTGGATGGCGATACAGCAGAAATTCCATGACAAAGGTGGAAATTAAAACCAGAAGCTGTTCCTCATATATTTCCTAATCTGCCCAAATACCTCTCTAAGACAGTTAAGAAGCGAAAATCTCCCATGAAAAGGCAATCCTTGCGGACAGATGATAATAAAGTAAGTACTCGTCGCAATGTATCATTAAGCTTATCAGTAGAGGATGATTTGCTTCACACTACGGATGCTAGCAATACAATAGCATTGCTAAAGAAAAACTAAAGAATCAGAAACGCAATTAATTAGAACGCAGAATAAACTAAAGGTCGCATAGGCTAAAATAAATTTGCTTGAAAAAGGCGTTAAAGACAACGGTCACACAGTCGAAACAGTTCGCGTCTCTTAGCAAAAATAAAAAAATTGTAATTGATACAATCTTAAAGAAATGCCAACTGAAAAGTAAGACAGGAATGAGACACAGTTCTGAGTTTATACTGGAGTCTCTTCTTTTAAAAATTAAGTCCCCAAGGGGTATAGACACTGTTTGCATCACGATTTGCTACCTTTGCCTTCTGAAGATCACTTAGAAAAATTGGTGAAGGGTCTTATATGTCCTTATGCAATCAATTTACGTACCAGCAAAACTTCCTTTACTTTCGGGCGGAAACTGTGAATACAGGACTGAATCTCCTCTGACGTCTTTTGTTAATCAAATGCGAACTCTGGCAAGAGCAACCGAAAATAAAAATCTTTCGGTGAAGAAGCAAGCTGAAAATGAAATAAGGGAAAAATTTCCATTGTTGAAGATGAAATTCAAATACTGAACTGAGAAAACAACATTCCGAACTTAAATGAACAAAGTGTTGGTAAATAATACTTGGCGTATCATTTGGCAGGATACATAGTGCGGTATATTTCCAAAGTGACGGATTGTAAACTGTGTACAACTTTTCTGCACGGGGAACCAACTAATGTACCTGCCCCACTTACGCTAATCCAAGCCTATGGTTCGGACGACGGCTGTAATACCTTACCTATGTATCGAAAAGTGTTTATGATGTTCTGCTACGAGTGGAAGAAGTTGTTGCAAAAAGAATTATCATGTGCTAATAGTTTATGGGGTGATATATTTTTTGAGTGTTTGGACAATTTAAATATAATTGCTGTAAAAACTACGCAATTAGGATGCTGTGAAGATCATGTGCTGCGTACGCTATCTAAACTCGTATTTCACTATCTGAAATGTTTATTTTTCTTCCGCACCAAAGAGATAAGAAAGGAATTAAGTGCCTCGAAGACAGCAAAATCATCTCGGAAATTCTCCAAACTATCCAGCTGCTGAGCTCTTCTCCAAACGTAAGTAACATGCATTTTTGTTTCTTATGTAGTTAGTTATGTAAGCAACGCGCCGTCTCAAACGTCACCACTGCCATGTAGGCGGTGGACCACGGCAACTCGGGGAGTGCGCACACTATTTCTTCTATACGCTCTGCCCAAAGTATGCGAGACCTCTACGCGCGTTCTCAGAAGTGCATTCCCACTGGAGGCGATTATTTTGAAGGACAATAAGCTGTATTCCTGCATACATGTACCACCCTTCCTGCAAATAAGTCATGAAATCATTCATTCAATCTTTCACCGTATTTATTGAACACAGGTTGTATAATCCCTGATAAGTAATGCCAAGCAAGCAAAATTGGATATATTGCTTAATCTCTTTACTCACTAAAACAATGGCATAATTATTTGGTTCAATCTTACCTGAAACTGATTATCAATTTCCCACAAAAGTGCCAAAATCACAATAATATTTCCTTCGATTATGTTGGCGGCAGTGATACTGTCATCAATTTTACACCCAGCACATTGCAGATCATCCAAAGCTGATACAAGATTGTGGACCTTTTCAAAATGTGAACGAGCTGGCACAAACAAACTATCTGATAGCTGGAAATCTCCAATAAGCATTTCAGCAATTCTTCTGTAAAAATAACAATACAATAAAAGAAATTAGCATATTATGAGGGTCATTTGAAAAGTTCTAAGAATGACAAAGAAAAAACACAGTTACCTGTCGAATTTGGTCTTATTTTTCTACATAGTCTCCCTTCAGAGCAATTAACTTCATCCAGCGATGTTCCAGCACCATGACCCCATCATGAAATTCAGATTTCTCAAGACTTGCAAAATAGTCCTGCACTGCCGCTTTTACATCTTCATCTGATGAAAATCGCTTTCCACCAAGGATCTTTTTTAAACTTTGGGAACACATGAGAATCTGACTGTGCCAGTTCAGGCAAATAAGTTGGGGGTGTCAGCAACTCATACTTCAATTTGTTGATTTTTGCCATTGCAACAACACACTTGTGTGGGCTGGCAATGTCCTGATGAATAATAATTTTCTTTTTCTTCAATCCTGGTCTTTTTGCATGAATATTTGTTGTCCAGTTGGTCGAGAAGGTTAACATAGTACTGTCCATTGAGGGTGGATCCAGTTTCGAGATAATATATCAGCAGAATGTCCTTCACATTCACAAAAATCGACACCATGATTTTTTCGTGCTGATTTGACAGCCTTCGCCTTCTTTGGTGGTGCTGAATCATGATTCTTCCACTTTTTGATTGTTCTCTTGTCTCTGGCGTCTAGTAGTGTATCTGTAGTGATGAATCCATGCACAAAATCAGTCATACACTATTTAAAACAGGCCAGAGATTCATTGGACACTCACATTCACTTCTGATCAACTGCCAACAGATGTATCAACCATCTTGCAGACATTTTTTTCACCCCCAATTGTTCCGTCAAAATACAAAATACCCATTCACCTGAGATGTCCAGCCATACATAGCTTCAGCAATTACGCACACCTTCAGACAACGGTCCTTCAACACAGTGCCGGATGTACAAATCTTGGGGTCCCCTGCAAAATATTACCAAAGGCCCCCTCTACTGACCTACCTACCTTTACACCAGAAGTGTGCGGTAAGGGAAGGCGGGGCAAGCACAGCTTGCGTTGTTTTTTAAAAACAATATTTATATCTTAAGTTCATGTTTCTTTGAATGCCTTTATACACCTTAGAATGGAATTTATCTACTTAAACATATTTACATCTACAGACTTTTCAATTCCCCTATTTCAGTCATATTGGCTGCAGCCTTGAAGAGGCTCGGTAATGCAGAACAGCTGATCCAAGTTAGAAGGAAGAGGGCTGCTCGCCTTTCTCCACACTTTTGCAGTGACTTATACAGTTCTTGCATGGTCACTGTCCTTTCTCCTTCACAAAAAAAAGTTTGACGGCAAGCGACCTACGGTTTGCTTTGTCTTTGGCAAGGGTGCTGGAAACAGCTCGTCCATGCTGACCACAAATGTTGCTAACTTCCAAAATTTTCTATGCATCTGAAGCACCACCTAACTCGCTATGATTATTCACATGTGAAACTTAATAGCAATGAATGAATTAGCTTATGAAGTTAGTCAATGAGTACCGGTCGTGTGGTATTTATAAGAAACAAAATCACCAGCCAATACTTGGACATATCAGTCATGTGGTCAGTAACTCCAAAATATAGAGGGTGCAAACAGGGTGACAAAGAGGGAGCATTTGGAAGTGTGGGATCTGTGGGTACGTGTTTTCCTTACTGTAGCCATCGTCCTGTTTTATTCTGTTCTTTTGTGTGTTGCTCTTGCTGTATTTTGTTAAAGTATGGTCTTGAAAATAACCACCAGGGCTGACAAACTAGACGAACCATCAATTTCGAGTGGTGCAGGTAAGGACTCGATTAGGGATCTTCTTTCATTCAGTAAAAGAACTTCTACTGAAAAGTTGGAGGTGGTGAATTAGGAGAGACCGTGTCCTGAACTATGCAAAACCAAAACAAAATTACCCTTACACCCCCTATATTACATTTGAAAATGTTGCAATTGGCCGAAATGAAAAACTGACCCATTGCTTGCCTATCATGAAAATTCATGGCACGCCCCTGCTTTATGCACACACACACACATAGACACATGATTGATTGATTTGCTTTATTTTACTTTGCTTTTTGTGCCACTTTTGGCTAATTTGCGAAGATGGGGATGAGTGATGAAATATATATCCTCATATGTGTGTGTAATTCTTGAACTCATGTTGACAAAGTCATATATAAGGGTCTTGAGGGTGATTCAAAAGTCCCTTAACACCCTCCCCCCCTTTTAAAAAGTAGAGGAGTTAGTACAATTGGTCATGATAGAAACAGGTTAGGCTTAAGGGGAACCACATTAGTGTGTTCCAAGCTAACGTTCAACATATTGAATTCCACTCAAAATTTTTGAATAGGAAGGGGGTGGTGATATAGAGGGGTTGGACAAAGTAACATAAACAGCCAATTAGATGAGTCCCATTTTTGGAGTTGTGCGCTGACTGCACTGGCATGCACGGAACGAGTCTTTTGTTTTCTCCATGTCCTATGATCCTCTGCTAGAAGATCCAGCCTGAAGCCTGTGAACGGCTTCGTGTTGTGTTGGGCTACCATTATGTCTGACCTTAAAGACTTCCAAGGAGGGCAAATTGTTGGTGCCTGATTAGTTGGTGCATCCATAACAATGGTCACAAAGTTAGTAGGGGTATCGCAAGCTATTGTATCTACCGTCATGACAGCATACCAAGTGCAAGGGAGAACGACGTCTGAGAACAGAATAGTGGCAGAAAGAGGAAACTGACAGAGAGAGACAGGAGGGAATTAAGGAGGATTGTTGGCTCTCAGAGGAAGACCACCGCAACCAAAGTGACTGCTGAGCTGAATATGCATGTCGAGAATGCAGTGTCAACAAAAACAGTGTGCTGAGAACTGCATAACAGAATATTCATGGCAGAGCCGCTATTGCCAAACATTGTTTAACGCAGGACAATGCCAAACGGAGACGTCAGTGGTGTCAGGAGCATAAAACCTGGACTACCGACAAATGGAAACATGTCATGTGGTCCGACGAATCAACCTTCACACTATTCCCCACCAGTGGACATGTTTATGTATTGCAAACACCGGCCTAAGCATACAATCCAGACTGTCTGGTACCAACAGTGAAGCATGGTGGCAGTAGTGTAATGGAGTGGGTAGTCATTTCATGGCATTCATTGGATCCTATTGTCACACTGAAAGGAAAGGTAACTGCCAAGGTATATGAAGGCATTTTAGGTGACCATGTCCATCCAATGGGACAGGCATTGTTCCCAGCAGGGGATACCATCTTCCAGGATAATAGCGCTGGCACTGTCCAAGATTGGTTTGATGAGCACAATTACGCACTTACACATCTTCCCTGGCCTGCACAATTGCCTGATTTGAATATTATCGAGCCATTGTTGTTCATGTTGGAAACCAGAGTATGAGCCTGTTTTCCTCCGCCAGCCAATCTCAAGGAATTGGAGCAGTTTGTTGTTAAACAATGGTATAGCATCCCACTGACTACCATCCAGGATTTGTATGCATCCATTCCCAGGAGGATTGAGGCTGTTCTCAAAGCCAAAGGTAGTCCACACCATATTAGGTGGGTGTTCATATTATTTTGCCCAACCTCTGTATATGTGACACTGTTTTCTCACACCTGCAAAATTATACATTTGTTACAATCATGCAGTCATAACTTTTCCTTGATTAAAGATAGGTTCAAGAAACTTTCAACACTGCATTTCTCATGAAATTCCAGTCTTATTTGATTCTAGTCTGACTGCCACGCGGGAAACCTGTGGTGGGTGATCTAAGGTCAGAATTTTTCCAGCTTTGTCGCTGCAAAAAGCTGCTCCAGGGCCTACTCAGTCTCAAAGCAAATGGTACCCGGGGGTGAGTAAAGGTGGCCACAGCATAGTGCTGATCACATCACCTCCAAGATGGCCAACATTGAAAATATGAGGGCCCCACATACCCTAAATGTGCCTTCATGGCACGGTGCTATATGCACAGGGAACTTTACCTTTACCCCTGAGTAACTATGTTTATTTTTTACTTATGCATATACGAACCCTCTACTAATGTCAATGGCTGAGGGCACCCTAAAGGCTTAATTGTCTCCAAAATGCGGGGGTTTGCAGCATGTAGATCCAGCACTGACTTTACCTATATATATACAGGGTGTTGCAAAATACCTGTTACAACGCTTGGGAGGTGGTTCGACAAGTAAAAACGAGGAAAAAATGTCATGTGAAAAAATGTCGAAATCGGCACCGTTTGCGAGTGACAGGCGTGCGAAAATCGCCTCACACCATGCGTAAAGTACAATAACTCAAGAAGGAAGAAAGATATCAATGTCGGAATAAAAGAATACAAACAAAATCGTGCCTGACGAATACAATGGTGCAGCAATTGAGGCCCAGTGTAAATTGCGCAAGGTGACTCTCAAAGAAAGTGGGGAATCCCGATGGAAAATATAGGAAATTTACTACTATTTTCTACATAATGTTGAGATCGGAATGTAGGCAGTAAAAAATGACGACGTATGTCCACATGTCCCACTACTGCTGGGACACCGTCCCACACTCGGGAAATAGGAAATTCACTCGAAAATGACGCTATGCCGTCAAATTACGCTCAGATTGATTTCAGCTAATTGGTACAGAAAGCTCCACTAGAGGCGCTGTGAGTGTAGGTCACCTGTTACGTATTAGTGTTGGTAGATACTACGTAGAGACTGTAGTCGACCGTTGTTTTTCCTGTCTTGTTCTGCGTCTCGCAGCGTGGAGTTTAGTCTGGCGTGTGTGTATGGTTGAATTGCGCTAAGGAATACTGTACGTAGAGTACGTATTCCCGTGTTCTTTCTCGGTTTGCAACAACTGCGTGGACACCTGTGTGACATTACGTGGGTGCTAATCATGGTAGTTGTGATCCGTCACTCGGAGGGAAAGAGCCCCTGTTTCTGGGCAGTTCTCGAACAAGACAATGGTGGAGTACTCTACCCACGAGCTTGCTGATATGCATCTCGTTTATGGAGAGGCAAACCGAAACAGCCGTGAAGCACGTCATTTGTATCACGAACGTTTTCCCAATAGGCGATTACCAGCACATGCACTCTTTCAAAGACTTGATGCTCGACTGCGTGAAACTGGATCTCTACTACCCCGTAGGTGGGATTGTGGAAGACCCCGCACTGTGCAATTTGAAGAGGACGTGTTGGACGCGATACGAGACCGTCCTGACACCAGCACACGTGTCATTGCTCGTACTCAACAAACCCACCATAGCAATGTGTTCCGCGTTCTTCGAGAGGAGGGATTGCACCCATACAAATTGCATAAGGTGCACCACATACTGCCCACGGACTTTCCCCTACGCATGGATTTCTGCCAATGGTACGTGCAACAAACTCTTTCCATTCCAGAGTTCCCAACAATAGTTTTGTGGACCGATGAGGCAATGTTCACCAGGGACGGCATGTTCAATAGCCACAACAGCCACGTCTGGGATATGGACAATCCGCATGCAATCATTGTGCGCCATCATCAACATAGGTTCGCAGTGAATGTGTGGTGTGGCGTAGTAGGTGACCACTTGATAGGCCCGTACATTTTGCCATCTACTTTGTGTGGTGGGAATTATCGGGTGTTTCTACATGACGTATTACCTGAACTTTTGGAAAACGTGCCACTGGCAGGTAGACAACGTATCTGGTTTCAACACGACGGCGCCCCCGCACATTTCGACCGGGGAGCCAGAGCCTTACTCAACGATATTTTCGGCGATCGTTGGATTGGCAGGGGTGGACCTTTACCGTGGCCACCTCGTTCCCCCGACCTCACACCACTGGATTTCTTTGTGTGGGGAGAAATGAAAAGGCTCGTGTATGAAACCCCTGTGGAAAGTGCTGAGGATCTCGTTGCTCGTGTTAGTGCCGCTGCTGGGACAATTGGTGACATGCCAGAGGTATTTGCACGTACCAGACAATCAGTGCTTCGCCGATGCCATCTTTGTCTTGAAGTCAATGGCGGACATTTTCAACAACGTCTCTGAGTATACCGGTGTTTGTGTGAGCCCCTATCAGCACCACATAGTGTCCTTTAGTGAAAGGTACGAGTGAAGATGCTGGATATCGCTGTACTTCATACCGTCGATCTGCATGTGCGGAGGTTGTGCGCTTCTCAGTGGAATCCCTTCCAGATGTGCTGTGCCTGGAAATGTTACATGCCATTGTGTGCGTTTTCTCGCCATTCTCCGTCTTCATTCCTTCGAGGATTACCCACTTTCTTTGGGGAGCTCTCTTGTAGTATATGTACAGCCTAACGACATGTGGCCATTGTTTAACTTTTGTTTTTCGTACTGCAAAGTAGTGTGTCAACATTAAGGGATTGAAAACTTTTTTTTATGATTTTCCAGTATTTTTTTCCATTTGGGATGGTGTCCCAGCAGTAGTGAGACATGCGACAAATTGGTTTCTTTTCTTCGAACCGCAATGTGAACCATGTACAACAGGAGATTTGCAGTTATTTTCCTATTTCCCGGGTGTGGGACGGTGTCCCAGCAGTAGTGGGACATGTGGACATACGTCGCCATTTTTTACTGGCTACATTCCGATCTCAACATTATGTAGAAGATAGTAGTAAATTTCTTGTATTTTCCATCAGGGGATTCCCCACTTTCTTTGAGAGTCCCCTTGCGCAATTTACACTGGGCCTCAATTGATGCACCATTGTATTCACCAGGTACGATTTTGTTTGTATTATTTTATTCCGACATTGATATATTTCTTCCTTCTTGAGTTATTGTACTTTACACATGGTGTGAGGCGATTTTCGCACGCCTGTCACTCGAAAACGGTGCCGATTTCGACATTTTTTCACATGACATTTTTTCCTTGTTTTTACTTGTAGAATCACCTCCCAAGCATTGTAACAGGTATTTTGCAACACCCTGTATATATATTGTATTTGTTTCTGTGCCCCTGAGTAACTACGTTTATTTTTTACTTACGCATATACAAACCCTCTACTATGTCAATGGCTAAGGGCCTCCTGAAGGCTTAATTGTCTCTGCAGTATGGGGTTTTGCAGCTTGTAGATCTCCTGCACCACTCTACCTATATATATTGTATTTGTTTCTGTACCCCTGAGTAACTACGTTTATTTTTTACACACACATATTCGAACCCTTTACTATGCCAATGGCTAAGGCCCCCATAAAGGCTTACTTGTCTCCATCACCCCCCCTGCACAGCAGGGTTTTGCAGCTTGTAGATCCAGCACTGCTTAGATCCGGCACACCATATCATGGACCTTTTCAATCATTTCTGCCATTGTGGCTGATCTTGGCCTTCCACTACATGAGTCATCTTCTAAGCTCCCATGACCATGTTTAAACTCTGTAGTCCATTTTGTCACAGTGGCAAATGAAGGAGCAGTCTCTCCTCATTCATATCAGCATGAATTTCAGTCACTTTTATTCCTTTTTCACGAAGTACTTTATCACTGCATGGTGCTCAATCTTCTCCTTTTGCACTACACTCACACTTACTCTGCTGTTCCTGCCTCTTGACACAAAACAAGTGAAGGTACTTGGGTGCTATTGTGAATGTGTTTCCTCGAAGGGTGGTGGATTCCACTGGCATGCATAGTTCCGAACTATTGTGGCCATCTGTCGGTCATTCTTAGAACTTCTCAAACGACCCTTGTATTTATAGCATAGCTCATCACAATATCAACATTATTTTAATGTAGTAAGAAGTGTTAAATGGCTTGGTGTGTAGTGTCAATAGATGAATGTCCAATATTTCACAAAAATCAACTTGGTTTTATTGATATTGGCCATCCATCTATTGACACTACACAACAAGACGTGATAAACTTCTTATTACATTAGAATAATGTTGATGTGGTGCTGAGCTATGCTATAACTAAGGAGGGCCACCACAAGGGCTAAGTAACAAGTACAAGAGCAAAGAGGAAATACTCACCACACACCTCATTGTGGCCACTCACACTAAACAGACATAACACTATCTTTAATGACTGTTTCAGTATCATTATTATCCACTTATTACCTCCTGCAGGTGATGGGAAAGGGTCTACATATCGAGCATGCATGCCCCTAGACACCCAGACTAAACATAGCCACCCAATAATCATCTTCCTCCCCCATCCTTTTCTTCCCTATCAGCATTTCACTTCTGTGCTTGGTAAGAGTTTTCTGTCTCTTGCTTAACTTATTAATATATATATAACTTCCTGATCAAGTCAAAATTGATCTCCAAAACATTGGATATTTGTCTATTGATCAGCAAAGATGAGTGCTTTACCTTTTACTAAATTCACTTAGTTAAAGGTTCTGTGTTGATTTAATGATTTCAAAAACTTGAATCCACTGCACAAGCTACAATGGAAAGCATAAGGATTGTCCACTATAGAGTCATTCCATGCCATCATCACAGCTTCCAACCTGACCATCTCAGATTTTCATGGATTTTGGTAGGATGATAGAGGACATGAAGTAATTTACATGTGTAAAATTTTAGCCCTCAGTGATACGTGGTGTTCGTACAGCAGGGTTGCCAACTTCATTAAAAATGTCCAATTCATGCTTACAAGGTCAACAAAAAATAATTCATAACTTTTCATCTAATTATGGTATAACTTTCATCTTGGTCTTGTTTTGAAGCTAATGGAGCATAATTTTCATAAAAAATAGTTTAATATGAAAATATAGAAATTTTCACATCAAGGTCACATAATGTGACCTTTGATCTTGAATAGTGGGAATAAGGTATGTTGTTGAGTTAAATGTAATCTCTGTTTGATGTAAGTTTTATTCTGGGATCAGAAATAAAACAAATCTGACAATAGCATATGCTATTGTATGATCGCCGCAATCTTGAAAAAATTGCACCAAAATTCACCTTGAAAATTTAAGAAAAAAATAATATCTTGAAAACTGTGAATTGCACACAAAGAGTGAAGATAACCAAAATGTTTAAGCAGAAAATTTGCTAAGTTATGGATTTTGTTTGATAGAGTTACCTTGAATCTTAATTGAATTAGAAAGCTCCAATTATTTACTGAGTTTTTAGAATTGGCATAAAAGTTGGTTTCTGACACAAATCACAGCAAATATGTAACAAACTACGTGATTTACGTCCTAAAGTCACTGAACCAAATTCATAGTTCATGATTGGAAATGGTTGGTCCATATTCAACAACGGAACCTTAAATGGTGAGGGCTTCTTGGATTTGTTAAGTGACCAGTTTCTTTCACCCTTGCTTACGGGATATGGCACTTTTCGAGAGTTTTGAAACAGGACAGAGTGTGACCACACTATGTAGACATTTTCGCAATTCTTCATGGTAATTTTCTAGGTAGATTGATGGGCACACGGGGATCTATTAAAAGGCCTGCACATTCCCCAGATCTAACATCTTAGGAGTACTTTTACCTTCAGAAACATTTGAAGAGAATGGTGCATGCACTAAAAATCCCTGATATTGACCATCTGAGAGAAGGCATAGTTGCTGCTGTGATGTTGTTGCACATGATACATTACCAAATGTTCTATGCGAGTGTGAGAGACGTCAACGAGTGTGCTCACAGGAACATTGACAACATTATAATGTGCATATATCGTAAGTGAAAGATGTGTGTATAAATTTTTGCTGGTTAAATATATGTTGGAAAATCCTTCGTCACTTCATTTCTCGTGAAATTCTAGCCTCATTTGATATATCACATAACCCCCTTTCCTTTGAAATTTTTGCGTTGAATTCAATATGGCGGTCAACAATACGCCGGATCTGCGCTTGACACACATGGGTAGGGATCTCCCTGTGCCTAACCTATTTCTTTTATGACCAATTATACCCAGGATAACTCCTCCACATTTTGTAGGGGGTGTTAAGGGACATTTGACTCTTCATAGTTCATGTAATGGGGCTTTTATCAGTCACATAGTTACACATATTATTTTCGTATCTTCTGATCCCATTGCAGTCCCAGAATGATTTTTTTGTATGTTTTAGAGTATGGTATGAGGGACCAAATATATTTTTTTCACGATTTTTGGTGATGACATGTTTTGAGATATTCAAGGTCAAAAGTCAAGGTCACGTGACAAAATTATATTTTTATCCAAAGGTAGGCTTGTTAAATATCACTGGAAAGCTCATTCAATTCTATGTACAATAAGCTTTATTTGAGCTTCCTAGGCAAAATAGGGGCGGAGTTACAGCACATTTAGTGTAGCTAAGCGGGCTCAAAAAAGGCAATTTATGCTAACTTTGACCTTGAATAATTTAACAATTACAAGACGCACGACACTAAAAATTTTTATACTTACTAAGTCCCATGCCTAGTTTCAATTCCCCAAATTTCATGAAAATCGGAGATGGTCAGGTCAAAGGCTGTGTTGATGTCGCATGGAATGACTCATATGCTTTATTTGAACTTAGAACTAAAACTTTGCAATTGCGCTAACTCATTTCGAGCTAAGGTTTGCTCACACATTCCATAATCGACAAAACGTTTTCTCTTGAACTACGTCATTTGCTCAAAGCATAAAATCGTGCAAGCGAAAGCTGTAAATTCTGCTTAGATACGCTAATCGAAATCAAAGTACAATATGGTGAGATGCAGTAAAGTAACGTAAAGGCAACGTTAATATTGCTAACTTGTTATAAATTGCGGAATAAATCAACATTCGTTCATGAACACCTCCCTATCTTTCCAACCTAAGTGAAGGTAGCACCAGTAACACCTCATGAATTAAAATAGTATTGATATAATAATTGTAGACAAACTAAAGTTGAATTAAAGATTATGCATAATGACAATGGGTATTAGAAGAGTATTAATCATGCAACTTCTATATGAGTATTGATTCCAAAATTGAGATTGCTATGGATTTTGTATTTGTGTCGACGTCTAGTCAGCTGGGTTGACGAACGTTATATTGTATGGAAGACATTAGGTTACAGACTGCGTTTTAAAGATTGTGAATTGCAACAAACGATTATAAAACCGTTGAACGGTCAATGTTAATTTATTGTATAATGAATCGTCACACTTTGTTTGCTAATTTGTTTAATTACACAAGTATGTGACCAATTTGCTTCAGCGAAAGTAATTACATTTTCAGAAAGCTCACCATCAGTGATGACAGAAATGACATTTTGTTCCTTCTCATCACGTCAGGATTTTTTTTTTTTTACACTTTTTCAATTTCTAATGAAACCGCCTTTTTGCTAGTATAAGACAATTAGTTAGGATATATCTACAACAAAGGCAATCGACTACGGTGGGCACGAATGTACCGGGGATGGACATTTCGGCAGTGGAACAGGGTTTTGTGGATGGACGAATCCATTTTCAATGTTGTGTACGGGAAAATACGGAAAACAGTCATTTGTCGGAAGGAGGAACAGAATGAAGCAAAATGTTATGCACGTCCGGTACAGAAACCTGCGTCAGTGATGGTATGGGGATGCATGACGGCATCTGGGGTTGGCCCACTACACGTCTGTGAGGGCATTGTGAATGCACACGCCTATACATGCATACTGGAGCGGCATCTTCCCACAGTGCGAAGGCACCTGTTCCACAGGCGGCGTCTCATCTTTCAACACGACAATGCCAGGCCTCATACAGCACGGCTGACAAGAGAATGGTTGACTCGCCATCACGTGCGAACTCTGCCATGGCCACCATCGAGTCCCGACCTCTCGCCCATTGAGAATGTGTGGCGTGTTCTTAAGCGACGTGTGCAACAGAGGGGACCCACAACAGTGGCTGCTCTTATCGCCTGCCTGCAGGAGGAATGGCACCGCACCGATGTGGAATACCTTGAACGACTCGTCCGCAGCATGCCCCGATGCATTGCCACAGTTATTCGCCGACGGGGCGGTGTCACACCATGGTAAACAGGATCCCCTCTAACAGTGGTCGAACTTCAATGTCACGTGTAGATGGACGAAAATGTTTTATTTTGTGTGGACACCATACATTGCTGCATTGCAGCGGAAATTTATGTTTTCTTTTGTTCCATGTAGCCTGCTGAATAAAATATGTTCAGCATATGCATGTGTTCTCCTTCTTTCACAACGCACTCCTATATTTGTGACTGGTCGAACTTCATTGTCACTAAGGTTGTACTTCAGTAATTTGCAGTTAATTTCAATTTTGTTTTAAGAAACTTGGCATCCAACAATGGCCTGATATTGACTTTCAATAATGCCCTGATATTGGCTTCCAACAATGCCCTTATATTGGCTTCCAACAATGCCCGAGTATTTCTGATACAACAATGGCTACCTATTGTTTCATAATGTACGTGAAGAAAATACTCATATCATCCTGATAGTTTCTGTTACACTTGTGGAAGTTATATGTTGCCAACACAGAGGAGAAATATTACTTCTTTCTACAAAAAGGCCTTCTTGGCATATTTTGGTGTTCATCTAGGTGATCAAGACAAAGCCTGGGCACCTCATTACATATGTAGTACGTGTTCAGTGAACATGAATCAGTGGGTGAAAGGAAAACGTGCTTCACTGTAGTTTGATTGTCCAATGGTGTGGTTGGAACCTTGATATCACACAAGTGATTGTTACTTCTGTTATGTAACGTGCAAGGCATAAACAAGAAGAACAAGATATCCGTGAAATATCCCAATCTTAGATCAGCCATCCACCCCCTTCCACACAGTGATGAACTGCCAATCCCTGCACCTACGCAGCTGGAGGATAACAGTGGTGAATCAGAAGAGACCTCTGAACATGAACATGATCCTTCATTTCAAACAAGTGGACCTTCTTCTCCTAGTCTGTTCACACAAGGTGAGTTAAACGATTTAGTTAGATACCTGTATTTACCCAAAATTAATGCTGAACTTCTTGGATCGCGACTCAAAGAAAAGAATTTACTTGCTCTGGGAACTATGTTTGCTTGGTTCAAACATAGGGAAAATGAACTTGTACATTTTTTTCAAAGGTGGATAAACTGGTGTACTGCAATAACATGGTAGGTTTGATTGAAGGAGTATAATGCTGCTGATTGGAGGTTATTTGTTGACAGTTCGGTGAGGAGCATGAAAGCAGTACTGCTTCATAACGGCAACTTGCTGCCCTCAATACCTCTAGGATATTCAGTAGTTTTGAAGGAAACGTACATAAACTTGAGGTTCATGTTGGAAAAGATAAAGTACAACGAGCATAACTGGATTGTTTGCTCTGATTTAAAAGTGTTAACAATTGTTCTTGGTCAACAAACTGGTTTTACTAAGTATCCCTGCTTTATGTGTTTCTGGGATAGCAGAGCACGAATTGAACACTGGACGACAAGACACTGGCCAAAACGTACTGAACTTATACCAGGACAGAAAAATGTTGTGAGTGAATCTTTGATTCCTAGAGATAAAGCTGTCCTTCCTCCACTCCATATTAAGTTAGGCATCATGAAGCAATTCATAACAAGTCTAAGCCAGGAAAGCAATATCCTTCAATATCTAAGGTCAAAGTTTCAAAATAAATCTGAAGCCAAAATTCAGGCAGGTGTATTTGATGGCCCAAAGATACACATTCTTATGAAAGACCAACATTTCCCTAACTGCATGAATGAAGTGGAAAAATCAGCGTGGATGTCATTCAAAAGTGTATGTGAAAACTTTCTGGGCAACAAGAAATTAGAAAACTACGAACAGATTGTTGACGAAATGCTACAAAACTTGAAATTGTTAGGTTGCAGAATGAGTGTTAAGTTGCATTTCTTGAATAGCCATATTGATTACTTCCCTGAGAATCTTGGTGCAAAAAGTGATGAGCAAGGTGAAAGATTCCACAAAGATATCAGAACCATGGAAACAAGATATCAAGGGCGGTGGAATGAGGCCATGTTGGCTGATTACTGCTGGTGCCTCAAGAGAGATACTTCTGTCAATTACAGTAGAAGCTCAGTGAAACGGCGCAAAGTATCTTCTGTTTGATGTGTTAGGGTTCACTCACACTCTATGAACTTCTCTTTATGATGGTGCACTGACATCAATGACAAAACTTATATAAAATATTAATTCCTATGACTTGTTGTAATACTTCAGTTTCATTGAAAATACTCCAAACTTGATTAATGTACATTAATTTTAAAATGATATTACAAAAGAAAATGACATGATAGGAGAAAACTGAAAGCAGATCTGAATTCAGCACACATAAGTTTATGTAAATCAGTTCTTACTTGCAATGAACCAGATAAAATATTAATTCCTATAACTTGTTGTAATACTTCAGTTTCGTTGAAAATACTCCAAACTTGATTAATGTACATTAATTTTAGAACGATATTACAAAAGAAAATGACATGATAGGAGAAAACTGAAATCAGATCTGAATTCAGCAAACATAAGTTTATGTAGATAAAATATTAATTCCTATGACTTGTTGTAATACTTCAGTTTCATTGAAAATACTCCAAACTTGATTAATGTACATTAATTTTAAAACTATATTACAAAAGAAAATGACGTGATAGGAGAAAACTGAAAGCAGATCTGAATTCAGCACACATAAGTTTATGTAAATCAGTTCTTACTTGCAGTGAAGCAGATAAAAAGTTCCAAAATGCATACTTGTGTTATTTATGCAATGCCACATTATGAATAAATAGTATGTTGTTAATAGAAAGAATGATTTCCTTTCAAAATGCTTTTCAACCTACGACATATGATTAGTCCGAACAAGTGTTTGTTCATGTTCTACCAGTACTAACTAGGGATGGCCAAACGGATCCGGATCCGAAAAATCCGGATCCGGATCCGAAAATTACGGATCCAGGTCTGAAAGTTTCGGATCTGGATCCGGATTCGAGAGTTTCGTATCTCAATCCCATTATAATATTACCACACCTTAAAAGGTATTATGATCTTCGATTACAATAATTTTTTTCAAGTGTTGAAAAAGTGTTGTTCCTAAAATACTTTGCTACGCATCGGCTAACACACTCGTGCACAAAAATAATCTTACTTGTTTAACATAAAATGTCAGAGGTGATTTTGTAAATGCCATTGAAACGAATATGTATTCATTCGAATGTATTGGAAATGAAAACACACATAAATGTGAGACATTCCATTCCAGGATGAAACCTTTAACACATATAACAAGATAGAAATGTTATACAAAAATTATACAATTCTTCTACAGTTACAGTTTTACAAATTAAAATAAAACATTATAATATATGCAGTGTTATATAATTACAAAGTGTAAAACTAACAAGGGAGGTTATCTAAGTGTCCCCCTCCGATTTCCATGAAACTTGGCAGGCGTATAGTGGGGCCCAAAGGAAGAAATACGTGCTTTTTTTGTTTCAGCTAAAAAACTGTTTTAGGGGGCAAAACCACCTCAAATGTCAAGATGAGGACAAATTGAAGTGGGGATCTGACCCCTGTGTTCCCCTCCGATTTCCATGAAACGTGGTAGGTGTATAGAGGGGCCCAAAGGAAGAAATACCTCTTTTTTTGTTTCAGCTAAAAACTGTTTTAGGGGGCAAAATCCCCTCAAATGTCAATTGATTGATTGATTTTTTTATTTTACTTTGCGTTTTGTGCCTCTTGGCTAATTTGCGAAGATGGGGATGAGTGATGATATGATGAAAGTGATGAATGGACATTCACAAACAACCGTGCCCGAGCGGGATTCAAACCCGGGGCACCTGACGTTGCAGCGCGATTTGCTAACCACTCAGCCACAGGGTCCGGCCCTCAAATGTCAAGATGAGGACAAATTGAAGTGGGGATCTGACCCCTGAGTTCCCCTCCGTTTCCCATGGAATTTGACAGGTGTATAGAGAGGCCCTATGCCCCCTGTTTCTTCCTATGCCATATTTACGTGGTTTCAGGGTCAGATCCCCACTTCAATTTCTCCTCATCTTGACATTTGAGGGGGGCCCCTCTATACACCTGCCAAGTTTCATGGAAATCGGAGGGGGAGACTTAGACCTCCCTTGTAAGTGTATTAATTAATTACAAATCGCGCACGCGCGCACACACACACTATAAAAAAAGGTAAAGTGCTCCCCTGTGCATAGCACCACGCCATGAAGGCGTATAGGGGGTGTGGGGGTAACGCCCCACACTTTCTTGATCCCGGTCGTGAGTGGGGGTGATGTGATCAGCATCACGCCGCTGACCGCCTTTACCCCCCAGGGTTTCCCCCAGGTACCCATGTAATTCGACGCTGGGTGGGCGCCGGGGCCGCTTCCATCGTTAGAAAAGTTCCCGGATTTGAACCGGCCGGGGATCGAACCCGGGACCTTGAGCATGGTAGTCAGACGCGTTACCGACTGAGCCACCGCGGCCACTTACTATATATATGTGTGTGTGTGTATGTATGTATATTATATATAGTATATGTATATTAGCAGGTAACAATATGTTATAAGCACATTCTTACTTTCCAAAGAAGCGCATGTGGCATGGCAAAACGGATCCGGATCCGGATTCGAAAGCACCGGATCCGGATCGGAAAGTACCAGATCCGGATCCAAAAAATTTTAGGATCCGGAACCAACCGGATCCGGATTTCGGATCCGCCAGGATCCGGATCTGGCCATCCCTAGTAGTAACATAGCGTTAAAGAGTATTTAGTGCATGCAGATTACTAAATCTAATACTATAAGTGATAAGAAGGTTCAGCGCAACATAAATAAGTGCCTAAACGTGTGTGTTGTTTGATGAATTGTGTAGGTACGTTAAGTTAATGGCGATATGAACCATAGATTTCAAGAATAAGTGTACCTTGAATAATACCATTGTACATTAACTAGTTAAATTGTGCGGTAATTAAAGCAATTGGTATCCGCACTGAACCCTATTATCATCTTTCTAAATAGGGCTCTTTGCACCTTTCCTGCATATTGGTGTGCTGCTGAGATCTACAGTGCTTCTAAGTTGTAGGAAAGGTGCAAATATGAACAATTGTGGATGCTTGTACTTGGATTATTTTTGCAAGAACATGTTCCTAACAAGTAACGTTTCCTTCCAAATTAAAATTGGGAACATTGTTCTAGTTGCAACCAAGTAGAGCATTACATCCTGTACTTTGTTGTCCAGGGAGGGGGTGGGGCAATTTATCTTCAGAAATATTGGAATTTTCCGGCTCCTCCCCTCCCCTGCATCCATAGATACATTCAATGTGCATAAATTGCATATAGTCCGAATCTATGGTTCATTCGACGTATATCGATACTTGATACATCTGTCTAGGGCAATTAGCCTCCGATCTACAGTCATCTAAATTAAACTCTGCATTTTGCTAAAAATCGGCCCGGTCACCAGGGGCTTAACTGCAAAATGGGCTCGGTAATCAAAAGGTTAAATGTTGCAGAAAAGCAGAACTACTGATTACCGGATTACAGCACACACCCACACAACAAGTAGCCACTGTACTGACTGAAGTAAGACAAAGGCAAAGCGAGCAACCATCAGATTGTGTGGCGTGAACAACAATGGAAACGGCGATGGATTAAACAACTTTAAAATCAGTAATCACAATTCAGGTTTGCCAGTACACCGAAAAAGGAACTCAGAACAAATACTTCACAGAACAAATCTTATATTTTATACATCCTTAGGAAAAGTATGGACATTTTAACATTTTTTGCAAAGTACGGTACGGACACGGACGCAATGTTCAAAATACAAACTTTCCATACTAAATACGGACGTATGGTAACCCTACTCATTGGTAGTCTAAAATGTCACATGCTTGGGCCGGAATATTGTATCTACAAGTTGTTTTTTTTCCTGGGAGAAATCAAACATAAAAAAATGCATGCAGAAATAAACCATTTCAATGTATTTTTCCATAAAGAACAGCATTTTTCTTTCTGAAATTGACTAGAAACTTATTTTCAAACCAGCAGAGTTATTTGAGTTTCTGTGTCTAACAATGATTTTAATCATTCATTTTCTGCACATGGTCTTGTACTGCCACTGAGGCAACCACTGTGGAGATAGATAAACACTTACTTCAATGAGGGCAAATCAAAAAGTCTTTGCGCCTAACTATTTATTGCCAGATTAGAAACCATAAAAGAAAAACAAGATTGCACATGTAACAACCCTGCGTGGTCGCCACTATAGATCCTGCATGGTCGCCATTTTCTTTTTGAATTAACATTTCAGTTGAAAGTGTTGAGCGGAATGTCCCTGCGAAGCATACGCTTTGTTTCTAAATCCAACTTGTTCTATAAACGTTAATAATTGTATTTTACATTGTTAAACCCTTTGTTAGTAATGCAGAGTTCTGCGCGACTCGTTATTAATTGTATTGTCTAAATGCACACAGTTTTAGTTTATGTTAACACGTGCAGCTAGTGATTTGTCCACTAGTAATTTCTCAATGTCATACCATGATATTTCCCAGTATGGAGTTTGCAATATGTAATCAAAAAGTGAGTTGGCAACGCATACTCTTAGTTAGGATTTTCACTGCCCATGTGCCACCGCGAGTATAAAGCCAGCGAGACCCAGAGCTCAGTTGCCTCCCTGATGTCAACGGGCAAACATCCAGAGTTAACTGGCCTCCCAGCCTGAAGACCAGAAGCCATTCCAGAAGGAAGGAGGGAAAAGAAAGAAGAAGAAGAGCCTAGCAGCAACCTACCTACCTGGCCCAATTGCTTCGGCTGATAGGTACTCAGGCTCTACCTTCTAGGCTTGACTGGGAGTACCAGGACCGTTCCTTCCTAACCTGCCATCCCTGCATAGGAGACATCGATTGGCTTGCCAATTCCTCGCTAACGCTGGGGGGTGTCGTGGCATCCTTTGATCCTACCATCCAAGCGTCCCGCTTTTCGGAGATACCGATTGGCTACGGCCAGTTCCCAGCTGTGGTTGGGGGTACCGCGTGCCTCCTACTTTCTCTTACAGGGGAGCCCATGACGTCGGCAGCGATCCCAGCCCTTAAAAAATTTAGGTCCACGTACTCCCCCTGGCGCCTCTCTGTGAGGATTAAATTGGATGTTCCCTGCCCAACCCCCCTGCCCCTTATCTCGATACAGGTACAGGAGATGAAAGCACGTGCGTGGTACAGGTACAGGTAAAAGCACGTGTGTGGTACAAGTAAATGCACGTAGGGGTTACAGGTAAAGACACGTGTGCTAACAGATATTATTTTATTAAGATTTTAATAAACATATATAAATATATATAAAGCTGGTGTAACCTTTCATTATCCCAGTAAGCCCTGAGATGTTTGAGTCTGTGTTCAACGACTGGTAAGAAGTTAGCACATATGGGTAGACTTTTGCCATCCTCCTAATTGAAGTGTTTGGAGTGTGGTATTTGTGTGTAGGAGGTGCACGAGGAACATTGCACACAATCTTCTACGTACTTTTTGCTATGTTTCTACATAATCACCACACCTGTTGAGGCACTTGTCCCACCGTACCAAAAGTTTCGCAATGCCCATTGTATAGAAGGTGGCCGGCTGATCACGGAACCAACGATGAACAATATTCTGCACTTTGGTGTCATTCGTGAACCTCTGTCCTGCCAGGAACTTCTTCAATGGACCAAAAAGATGGTTTGACACAGGAGTGTAATGCAGTATCCATGTTTCATCGCCAGTGACAATGAGGTCCAGGAAACTGTCACCCTCGTTGACGTAATGCTGCAAATGGTTCAGTGACATGACCATTTGCTTACCCTTGTGGACATCATCAAGAAGCTTAGGAACCCACCAACACGACACCTTGCGGTATCCAAACGAATCGTGAATAATGTCGTAAACAGTACCATAGGAAATGCCAAGTTCAGTGGTAATGTCCTTCAGATGAACACATCGATCAGCTTGCACCATTTCATCAACATGTGTAATGTTGTCCGGTGTCAGCGAGGAACAAGGTAGGCCCGATCGCTCATTGTCCTCCACATTTTCCATTAAATTTCAAACTCCTTGCATGACCACTACACACTTTGCACTGATAAACACTTGTCCCCATACACTGGCTCCATTTCCCTGTGGATATCTGTGGCTGTTTGTTCTTTCCAGCAAAAAAAAAAAACAAATAACACTTCGCTGATCATATGGCATGGACTTCCGGAGCACTCTGGCCATCTTTGCTAACTGATAACAGTGCTGTGCCATGGAAGAAATTGGAAGTTACAATAGGGCCGTTCCAAGAAGAGCCTACTGCATCGCTCATATATCTCGCTTTTGTAATAACACTTATAACAAGCTAGAAAAAAATTAGGTGCAAAAACTTTTCAATTTGCCCTCGTACATTTCACTTCGATGAAATTACAAAGTATGAAAACTTCAAAAGGCTTCAAAAGGGTGGAAATTATTGTTTTGTGTGATAAGTACAAAGTTTTCAAATCAAAATGTCAGAATTTATTAATGTAACATCATTCAAATATAATTTTATACATCCAATCTGACCTAAAATTTTGCTAGACCACATATCAACATTTTCATTTCTTATCATTTCACATCATAAATGTGCTCCTGGGTATATCAAATGAAGTCCATGAAAAATACCATAAAAGGAACAAGAAATCTAAACCATACATTATGAAAAACTTATACTTACCCAAGTCTAATGCCATCACTCAGGTCTTCATACAAATGATGAACTGTATAATCATATTCATGCACATGTTCTTGTTGATGTGAAACATCATAGCCCAGTCTTCGTATATTTCTCATCAGGTCATCATCTCCAAACAAGAAAAAGGAGCAGAATTCATTCAAAAGTCTCTTACTCGACTGCAAAAATAATAAGTAGATTTATTATCATGATGATACTTACACAGATGGAAACAATAATAACAATAATGGTGAATAAAAGATCAAGATTTCAATACAAAAACTGGGCATATTTCGGGATCAAAAGTTGTATATAAAATGGCATTAAGCTGTTAAAATAGTGAATAATAACCTAAAATTGATTTAACACCTTTACCAAACTACCGGTCTGTGAGACTGGAGGTAAATTTTGTTTGATGAGGGTGACAACCTTGCTTGACCTATTCACTCTTCCACTGTAGCTTCTCCCCCTCTAATCTAAGAGATGCCATTATGAGGGTTCTTGGCGAAAACCAACCTCAAAGTGCTGTTGAAGGAGTACCATCAGATAAAATGGAAAAGCAAAAAACTTGCGCTAAATGTCCGTCAGTGAGGAAAACGCAGTATAAATGCATCCACTGCAATGTTCCAATATGCTTGGAATGCAGTCAAAAGGTGTGCAATGACTGTGCTAAAGACATGTGCTGAATGCACCGTGAACTCAAAACAAGCGAAAAACATTTTCGAGTATCTGTAACACTTATTTTGTAAGTTATTTTGGATAGTTTTCTATACTTATATAGTATTCATTACTAATACACGCATTTTGTAAGAGATCTTTTTTATGTCACTTAATCAGGTGTACAGGTTGTTTTCTTTTCAACTAGGTATTATTAAACCTTACCTTGTCAAATATAACTGTTAAACAGCATTTTTTATTAGTAAATAAGAAGAAAACCCTTCAAAATCTACTCCAGATCTCACAGATCGGTAGTTCTGTTTATGTCACACAAAACATGGTTCAGTTAAGGTGTTCAAAACTATTCTTATAACACAAAATTAACATTTCACTTCTAATTGCACATTTATATAGCTATCAGAATATTAAGTTTATTCCTGTATAAAGGAGTCCATTTTTGCTTCTCAAATATTTACAGCAGAAATAATAAATTTTCTGTGACTTGCATATCTCACAGGATAATGCAGACTTCAGAAAGTGTCGTGTAGGTAAGAGACAAACTAAATTTAATGTTTAAGAGTTTATTTTGCATTTTGCAGTTCATTTAGCATCATTTCCTGACAAAACATGGTAGCAAAATGCACCTCACACCTATCAAAAAAATGAAAAATTAACATTACAATGTGTTATTTCACATTTCATGTCTTTATCAAAAACAAAATATGCATGTCCCTAGGAATCAGGCAAGCCAATTGTGACAGGAAGCAAGCAGCTGCACAAGAAAATTTGTAGAAGGAAAACTATTTACTAGATCATTGCCTGTTTATCCTATTCGCTGGTCACTCAATCTCTCTAACCTGCCTGGTTGTTCTTGAAAAATTTCACTGTCCACAGCAAAAAGGGTTGAGCAAAATTTTGCAGCTAGAGGCAGCACACCTAGTGAATAGGATATTAAACAATGGGAAGCAAAGTTCAAGAAGTTTTGTTTTAGCAAAATATCATGTTGAAAATTGCATATTGTTGAGTGCTTTTGTGCAGGGCACAGTATGGAAAAACCATACTAAAATGGGGTATCATTTAACAAAATAGTATCAGACAGTGAAATTTGTAAACATTGATTGAAAGTCATATCATGAGAGGAGAGCAACAATGGAACAGGTGGATTCCTTCTGATCGTTCTGTTGCTTATAGCTTGAATTTCACCAATAGAGATTTTAGGTACATTGTGAAAACGGATGCTCAAGGTTGGTTCTGTGCCAAGTGCTATCCCTCAATATCCATCATACAAGCAACCTCTGAGAAAGAAAGCCAGAAGAGAATTGAAAATAGTAAGTACATATATTTCACATGTATTTTACATTTATACAGTTCTAATGTAATTGAAATTAATATATAAGTCACTTTTATATGTGGTAGCTCAGTCATTAGGGCATCTGTCTACCATGCAAGAGACCCAGGTTTGATCCCCGATGGGGGAGAACCGGGATTTTTTCCACCTGTTCAAGTGGCTCCAGCGGCCACCGAGCAGGAAGGACCACCAGACATGGTGGTTAGCTGGACACGGTCACAGCAGGATTGGAGGAGTCAGTAAAATGTAGTGTGGCAGCTGCATCTCAATAAATATTGCAAGGGTCCAAAGAAAACCCTGTGATGTGACAAGGAAGAGCCACGACTAAGTAAGCTCAGCCTCTGTTGGCTTACAAAATAAATACGTAAAATAGTATTAAAACTTTTCAAACTTACGTGAGTGAGTATATGCTGGATGGGAGTTCCTCGGTTGCCAAGTGGGCACCTGGATTTTAGTCTTTTAATTTTGATTTGAGTATATTTTAGAATGTTTCACCTGGATAGGGATTTTTACGATTTTAATAACCAGGATTTTTAAGTGTTTTTTTACGATTCCTTTAACATATTTCTATTTAACACTATTTCATGTGACACCATGTCCGGTGTCTAGATATCTAGTTAGGCCTGAAGAAGGAGGAAGTATTTACCTCTGAAACGTCGTCCGGATTAACATATACTCACTCACATAAGTTTGAAAAGTTTTAATACTATTTTACGTATTTAATTTGTATTCAATAGTGAGTAATACACACTCCTTCATCACTCTGTTGCCTTGCAGGAAGGGGAAGGATACCAAAGGTTAAGGGAAAGAAACTCTGACAGAAAACCAAGGATGGGGCAGACTCATAAACCATAGTGAAGCCAGCTGCTCTTGTGGAGTAAACCATGAACAAATCCTGGTTTGGGTTTAGGAATCAAACAAACTAGAAAACAAATCCTGGAATAGGGGTTGGGTGTGAGGCTGACAACCTTATCACGTAAAAAGAATCACACTACGAGACCTCTAAGAAATGTAGCCAAAGATATATACCGAGGACAGACTGGTGTGCATAAAGCACAAACAAATCTTGGAAAGGCAAGGGATCTATAATGTAACATACACGAAAACCTCGTTAATACGATATTGGTTAATACGAAGTACCCTTTAATCCGAAGTTCTTCCCATTCCCCAGCCGATAAGATAGGATTTATAATGTATTTCAGTACGGATAAATCGAAATACAGATAATTTTTAATACGAAGTTGTTTACAAGACCCTTCCACAAAACTGGTTTCGCTTAATTCGAAGTAGACACCTGCGTAAGTCGACAAGAGAAGATCGAATGTGGAGAGAGCTTTGACCTTATTTTAACTTGACCTTGTCTTAAGAGATGCTGACAACTCGAGGGAAGCAGCCCGAAATGCCCGCTGGACATCGACATTCTTTGTCAATTTGCATAGCAGGTCAAGCTCTTTCCCCGCTGAATGCGCCACCTTGGAAATATTCACCAGTGCTAGATGAGAAATGCGAGATAAGATCGCACGAATGTTCCAAAATACAAGACGCGTGGCGCCTGGAAGTCTCACCCATCTGTCTAGCTCTGAGCTCGAGATACAGCAATTTCCCATGAGCGAGCAACTTCTGGTAACCACTTTCATTAAAAGCGTGTTCTTTGTGCCCTGTAGAACTTCATAAAAAAAAAAGGGAAACTGTTACAGATAACCAAAGCCCCATAAGCCAACTAAAGATCGTCAACCCGCTTAATGCGTTGTCATCTAGGTTTCCCGCAAAAGTTGAAGTCGATCGTACGTATGTTGCAAGTCCAGTTTCCCGCTTCATACATTTCCCAACTGTGCCGGTCATAAAATTTGCCAAAACAGTGTTTTGTTGTCGGAGTGACGTCTCCCTTTTTTCTATCAGCAAACGGGAGGGGGGGGGGAGGTTGCTAATTGTTTCAGCCATGATTTTCTTGCTCGTGTGCGCACACGGACTACTTTCCTTTGGCGGCTAAAAAAAGTAAACAGTTCTGAATACCTTCTTCAAAACGAACCGCATGATAAGTAAAATAAAAGTGACCCCCTTCCTTCTCCTACAACAGCTCATTATCTGCCACTGGTGTGCATGGTAATGCGATAATTGCAGAATTAAGGTCCCTCTTTCTTGTTTGAATGCAGCTGTCTGGATAGGAAATATTGCCCGTATTATTGTGTTGCATGGTAAAGGTAATGCAAGGATATTAATTTTATCACACTGCTGATAAAAGTTTGATCTTGGACAACTGCGTTATCTTTAAAATGCCGATGATTTCCCTTCTGCCACCTGCTGCTCTAACTTCCAGCGGGTCTCATTGTGTTTGCGCTGCAGCTGGCGCCAGTGTTTAGTCTAGCATCTGGAAAGCTCTCGCATGCCGATAACTGCAATGACTCATCCAGTGTGAAGGAATAAGCGTCATTGTTTTGAATCTCGCAAAGCCATATAATCCCCGCTTTTCTTCAGAACCATTAGCATGCTGCTCTTAAAAAAAAACAAAAAAAAACGCAATGCTCAATGTAGGAATACGAGAGGAAAAGTTTTGGCGGAGCGAGTGTTTGACCTCCAGAATACTCCTGAAACCTACAATAAATTGTCGATTAATCTGAAAATACGCAACTTTCGTAAAGCTTGTTTTTACTTCATTTTATGCTGATGAGCTAAGCGGGACTAAATATACAGTTTAAAGTGGGATCCAAACCAGTGTGATTATCGAGTGCGGCACTGTTTAATGTGTCCTAGGATACACGTGCAAACAGATCGCAAGTTGTGTGTTTACTTTTTCAGAGTGGATTACAATAGAAGTTGAGGAAGAGTTTGAACTGATCCCTGCAAAGGGGGAGGGGGGGGGCGAATATGAAGTTAACTGAAGCAAAGAATATGTGATTTTTTTTTACGATTGTTTTAGACAGCCGAACGAGAACGAAATTTACAGCCTCGATTTTTTTGTTTTGTTTTGTTTTGTGCCAGGGAAAGGTTGTGTTCTCTCCCAAGAGAATCTTCTCTTACCAGTTAATCCTGTAACGGACAATGTTCTAGTGAACGCACATAAAATCCAATATTCATTCTGTCCGATTATCTCCAGTCTCTTGCTTGCGCCAGTGTGACTGCCGTCAAGATTCTTCTGAGTTTCACTTCTTGCATTAAACGAGATTGTTTTCCTTTCTGTAGGTCTCCGTGCAAACGAGTTTCTTATGAACTAAAATTGTAAGAATTTCGTGGAAGAGCAACGACTTTGCACAATTAAAAGAAAATACCGTTTTTTAAGAGACTTTTGCCACAACATGCATCCCGTTCATAACTGGTTGTATAACTAGGCAGGATAAATGGTGTTAACAGTCTCCTTGGAATCTTTGTGTCCGCGTTAAGCTCTGTGTTCTCATTTTGTGTAACATTTTTTACACTTTCTTTAAAACATACAATATTATTATATAGTACATATAAAGCTTATTTTCTGAGCTACCACCAAGTATAAAACATCCTTTGTGGGGGTAATTTATACTCTACTTTATTTACACCTGAAAACAGGCGCCATCTTCAAAAGTTTGGATAACTCGAAGTCGTTTAATATGAAGTTGACATTTTTTGGTCCCTTGAACTTCGTATTAACGAGGTTTTCCTGTATTTGTATAGGCAGGGGCATTGAGGATATTGGTGGATCAACTACCTAATTATAAGCCTGCAATAATGGCAAGAAATGCGTTGCACTGGCCAAAGGAGTTTCGGAAAAGACAGAATGAAATGTCTTCTATAGCTGTGATAAAAGATTGCATATCGCTGGCTGAATACTGTTTTGTCATATGTCCATCTGCACTAATTCTTCAGGAGAGCTGATTGAAGTTGGATATACGCGAATTTTGAATACACCACACAATTTGTGCAAACATTTCATTATTGGTGATACTTCACACCACTTGACATCCATGTATGTCACTTCAGAATGTGACACATCACTGACAGTAAGAAACACTATAATGTAATAAACTAATTCCTGATGAAAATTGAAATACGACAAAACAGCATTCAGCCAGTGATATTGTAGGAACTGGATTCATAGTACATAAACATCTACACAGTAATTATTTCGAAAGTTGAGCTCTCCAAGCAGTCACTGGCACTTTTTGAAAGATCTTTTAACTTTCCCCATGGTAAATGCATGGGATGAACGTTCCATAAATGAAGAGTTTCACAACAATCGGCAGACAGGCAGGCGACACTCACTCTATCATACAACTTATTGATGCAACTTGAGGTGGAGCACACCCCAGATCTCTACAATTGCACAACAAAAAATCATAAAAGCATTGGCCACTTCATTCACTATCCCATTGGGTGTTCAAAATATATTCAATATTTAGAAATTGAGTCAACTCAAAAAGGTTGAAAAGTTAGCACATGCTCATGGAAAAGGTAGAAATTATCCCTCATGATTGATTTTTAAACCTTTTCAGTTCAATAATTGTAACAAATGCTCAGAAAGGTGACTAAATAGTTAAACTACAGAGCAAAATAATAACTTTACCAGCTTCCTGCTCAAGGAGTAGACAACAGTAAGAGACTGTGTACGTGAAACCAACAACATTGGTGAACTCACTACCACCATTGCCCAAGTTCACCACACCCTAATGCCCTCTGCATGCTATGGTTTCCTTCAATTATGGGCAGTGTGAAGTTTAAAATAGAATAG
This sequence comes from Lepisma saccharinum, assembly GCF_977018435.1. NCBI lineage: Eukaryota > Metazoa > Arthropoda > Insecta > Zygentoma > Lepismatidae > Lepisma > Lepisma saccharinum. The sequence continues at coordinate 90,650,927 of NC_139230.1, forward strand.
ATGTGCAGCATAGAAAGTTTCTTTGTAGTTGTGCTTGCAGTGCCTCTAGGTGGTTTTCAGCATGGAAGAGATTTACATTCCGATGCAAGGGAAAGGATGGCGAATGTTCAAAAGTACATTGAGAGAGCATCGTGCGAAGAATTCTTGCAATGTGGAAAGCTCTTCTGCTATAAAGCAGATGACATGAGTGTATCAGCAACAGCATCCACATGACTCAGCAATGAGTGGCAGAAAGCTGGTAGAGATAAACCTTTTACCCTAAATGGAAGTTATACAAGGTGATCCAAAAAAGCCGCCCCTTTTCAATTGGTGAGCATAACTTTATTTAGGCAAATAATTGCAAGCTACAAGGACAGAAGTGTTGCACAGACATGGGAGTTTGATACAAGATATGTCAATCAGGTTGTGAATGTCACATCACATCATGTCTCACTTAAGTTTTGAATATAACATCACTCAGGTGAGCACCACCGTTGTTGGAGCACTCATGAAGCCGAGCCACGAAGCTACGCCGCAATGTATTCTCCAGCATAGCAACCAGAATAGCAGCGATTTCACGGCGGATGTTCGCCTCCAGTTCCTGGATCGTTCCTGGGCGGGTTTCGTAGACCCGGGACTTCAGGTATCCCCACAAGAAAAAATCAGCTGCCGTCAGATCCGGCGAACGTGCCAGCCAAGCCACGTCGCCATATCGGGAGATGAGGTGGCCGGGAAAAAGATCGCACAATTTGGCAATGGACACACAGGCTGCGTGTGCCATTGCACCGTCCTGTTGGAACCATGTGATCAGAGGAAGGCGTTGGAGTGCCGGCACGAGAAAGTCTTGGAGCATGGTCACATAACGCTCTGAATTGACAGTACACGTGGCACCAGTGGCATCGCGAAAGAAGTATGGTCCGATAATTCCTGATGTACTGATCCCACACCACACAGTTAACTTGGGACTGTGCAACTCACGCTGATGCAATCGCCACAGGTTTTCTGTACCCCAGAAACGGAAATTCTGTTTGTTGACCGACCCCGATAGCAAAAAGTGTGCCTCGTCAGACATCAGAAGGTTGTCGACAATGTGTGCATCTTGTGCCCACATGTCGAGAAACGTGTCACAAAACTGAACACGTGCCACTTTGTCGGCTGCGGTCATTGCTTGCACTACTTGCACCTTATACGCTCGTGTATGTAAATCCAAGTGTAAAATGCGATGTAAACTGCCATACGTCATATGCAATGCTTGCAATCTGCGGCGCACTGATCTTCGTGGACTTCTTTTTATGTCATCCCGCACACAGTTGATGTGTTCCTGTGTCCTTACAGCTCGGGGTCGTCCAGGAGACGACCTGTGTCGTACTGAACCCTCCTCGTGCCATTTCGCTACCCAGCGCCGTATGGTGTGTTTGTCCGGTGCGTCTCTACGCTGGCCTAGTCGGCGGAAAGCTCGTTGGGTTGCAACAATGGACTTGCTTTTTATAAACAGCTCTACAGCGCGAACACGGTGTTGCACATTCCACTTCTCCATCGCAACTGATTCTCCCACTATTCGTGAATACGCTTCACTGCCGCCAGCGCACGCCGGCCAGTGTTGGCTTTGCAGTAGCCAATTGAAAAGGGGCGGCATTTTTGGATCAACTTGTATGAACAAGCCATAATTTAATACGTACCTTTATCAATGAATCCTTATTGAAGAGACATAGATCATGTTGGATGAGTCTTGTGGTCTTGCAGAAATCAAGGAAATACAACAATGTTAAAAATTTCTTCACAATGTGCTTCCTCAATTCCACATCATAACTTCTTTTATGCTGATGTTTCACTTTACGGTCATGGTACTTTTCCTCTAGATATGGATCAGACAAGAATCTGAAAATAGAACATTTCAATAATAATGTTTCACTTGTGTCATGAACACCAGCTTGCTTCATAGAGCTTCTTCCAGGTAACTTATGCTAAAATATGTAAAGGCATTAAAAGCATTTGAGTCAAAATATAAATAAAATCTTTCATTGATCATGGCCACAATGTGTTCTTATACATTTGTAACATATTAACAATTAAACTTCCATCAGGGAAGTTTAATCAAAAAGTGTCCATTTCTTGAAGAATGTGAAGGACCCAATGAGGAGCAAATGTATGTGAGGAAGTAACTGCTTCCACAATATTGCTTAAAGTAGCTGTGTATAATCAATTGTACTTTTACAAAGCAGCAAACAAATGTTCTTTGGCTCCCGAGAATAACGGACTGGTTCTTGAATTATTTTTAGTTTTGTCTACCCCTGATGCTAGTGATGTTTTGGCTGTGTGACTGGATGCAGTTCCACCTGATTAGTGTCCACTCTACAGCCATGATAAAATTCAAGTATAATTCCCACTTTTCAAGGCAAACTTTCCAAATATTCAAGGGTACATGCAGATGTTTCTCCATTTTAACCTTACATATTACAACCTCTCACCCCACAAATATATTAACAATATAAAGAGTCTATGTGATTCCAATGTATCCAAATTCTAAATCAATTCAGTTAAATGGTATACATATTTAGAATATTTAATTTAAAGTGCAGAGTTTAAATTTGTCATTTCACATACTCAGACTCAGAATACATCTGCAAACAGAAGTCACAAATATTATGGGATATACTAATCTACAAGAACTTGTTAATTCAATTGTACAAGAATTTCAAACTCAATTTAACTGATCAACTTCAAGATGTCTTATCTTGCAATATTCTTCATCCTCCCACCACCATCTGACAATAGACTTCAAAAAAATCAATGGGATGAACAATGAATAAAAAATTCATAGAGATGCACATAACTCACTAAAAAACCTTCAAGTACAACAAAAACATATCAAAATGCACTACTTTCAGAATTCAAATATGCGTAAGATCTCCAATCACAGAGAATTTGCTGTGTTCAATATTCAACTATTTTTTTATATAATGCATACACAGTATATGTGAGTACAGTGAAATAATAAAGTGAACATTTCTACACAGGATTATAGTAGTAAAACAATCTGGTGGAGTTCGCCGTCGTGTGTCAGAGGAAAAGGTGGAAGAAATTTGAGTGGGGTTTTAGAGAAACCCAAGTAAATGCATCCTCCAGGCATCTAGGCAATTCAATGTGCCTCCAACAACAATGCATGGAGTTCTGCACAAGGGGCTTCGGTTGTATCCGTATAAAGTGCAGATGGTGCAACAATTGAAGTCAGATGATAAGCCGCATCGCAAAGAATTTGGTATGGAAACCCCGCTCGAATTTCTTCCACCTTTTCCTCTGACACACGACGGCGAGCTCCACCAGATTGTTTTAGCACACTGCCGGTTGTTAGAAACTTACTAAACCACAGCCTAATTGATTTAGCATCAGGTGCCACTCTTCCGTGCACTCGTCTGAAATTTTGTTGCGTTGCAATCACAGATTGTGTCTCAGCATACCACACCACTGCCTGCGCGCGTTGTTCAACAGTCGCCATTTCTATTTATGCGACCGTGGCGCTGCGTAGTGAGCAAATGGACAACTTCAAGTCATGAAAACAAAACTTGAAGATTTGGCCTTTCATTTGGTGTTGCAGTTATTTCACAATTCATCGTACTTCGTTCACAGTAATTTATTGAAATTAGAGAGATTTGAACGGAACACTCGGTATATCTTTGCAGAATATAAGAACTCAAACTGACTCAGACTCACAATGTTGGAGAACACCCATGGCACTGAAGGGTCATTGTGCATATTGAGATGAATTTAACACCCAATGTTTTCCCAAGACAACTCGGCTGTCAACACAGTGGCAATGAAAAAGAAACAGAATGAAAATGAAAGGGTTATTGTGTGTGTGTTGAGATGTGTTTCCCTGTATTTCTTTGAGAAACGAAAACTCCGGCTGTAGGCAACGAAAATTTATGTAACTTGGACAGTCAGGATGTAAATGTCTAGCACCATCTTATGATGGACCTTAAAGTGGCGAGTTTTATCAAAACTTCTTGCATGCAAGAAAAATACAGAACACTGTGTTTAACTTGCATGCTGCAGTTTCATAAATTATACAACGTTGCACTCCTGCCATTGGCTAGTCACCATGGACAGGATCTATGTGGCTCCACCCAATATCGCTTCTAAAACCGTAAGCCATATAACAAAGTAAATGTATGGAGAGAATTCGGTTTTATTTTCCACGCAGCTTTCTTTTCCTTCCTCAATAAAAATAAAAGCCAAACTGTGAAGATCTTTCCTCAGGGCATTTATAAATATGTATAAATTCAATGGGATTTGGATTCATAAAAGTTGCACTTTTTAACGTCTACAAAGAAAATTCAATCATAATTCCAGGAGCCAAAAATCACGCAGAATTTCCAGAATTTAAGGAATTCCCAGTGAGTAGCCACCTTGTTTTGTTATTATAGATCACAAAGCTTCTTTTGGTAAATTGGTTAACCAAGGCATACATAAATACAGACAGGTAATCCTCACATAGTTCCTGGATTAGAATTGATTTTCCTTTATAACATCAAGGTAATTATATTATATAATTGTGAAACATAAAAAAATTGCTGTTTGTGTGCATGGGTAGCTTAATTCAGTAGAAATGTTACATGTAATGTAACAATACAGGAGTTAAAATATTACTTAGCCAGAATTTAGGCCAGTGTTTATTACATAAAATGGTCATTATTTACATATTTCCCTGCATTTTGCCTATGCTGTAGCTCCACTCTTACTAAGTTTCAATATCTCAATTTTCACTGGAGTTTATGAACCCCTTAAGCAAAAACTTAAGACTATTAGCGATTAGGAACCAAACATGGATAAAAAAAGAATGTATGTAGATCGATGGAAATAAAATGTCATATTTGGTACAATAATGCTACTGGTAGTGGATATTCTTGGAAAAAATTTGAACCCTGATAATTAACCCCTTACTTTGATAAGAATGCTCTGAAAAGTAAATTTTTTAAAAAAATGAGTTCCTTTTTAACTCAATTACAGTTACCTCTGGCTGTAGTGAGTATTGGGCTACAGTGAACCTAAATCACTAGTCAAAAGCCAAATGCATTACAAATTTTATTTATAGTGAACCTAAAACTGACATTTTCATGAAAAATTATTGTTAGCACCATAAGTACAGTAGTGTCCTTCTAAACAAACTTTATGTTAACTTGAAGAAATGGGTCTCCTGTCTGTCTTTCTGTTTTGGTAGGACAGAGAGAGGTGGGTTTCATGGTGGTGATGAAACACATGTTTGAGGTAAGGGATATTTTTCTTCAAGTGACAGTAAATTGAGAGTGTACTAAAAACTGATTTTATGTTATGTTTGATACTGTACTGTATTTGATACTTTCTTTCCATTAATAAATCCTGTGTCAATCAAATTATTTCTATCTTTAGGTCTTATTTCCTGTTTCAGTACTAACTTCAAGTCAAGCTAAGGGAAGGTGTTTTGGTTTTAGTGAACTTCGGTCAGAGTGAACCAATTTTATGTGAATCCATAGAAGTTCATTATAAGCAAAGTTGATTGTATATCATTTAAGGGAGAGATTTGTAGACATTCTTATAAAAAATTAACTGTACTTCAAAATGTGCTGATTAGAATGATTCTTGTTTCAGGTGTCTAAATATACAGACATGATGGGTATCTATGCATACATACTGGGATCTTGGGCATTCAGATAAGACATAATGAGAATCTGTAAATCTGCCCTTGGGCACTCCACAAATTACAGTAGAACCCCAATTTTACACTTTTCTACATTACACATTCAATATTGATGGTCCCAACATATCAAAATGTTACAAAATTTTCCTTGACTTTACATTTCCCTCCATTTTAAGTTCATTCAGTTTGGTCGCCTGAAAAATGTAAACTCAAGGTTCCACTGTACATACACTTATTCAGAATATTCTAAGGAAATATTTTCTATGATAAATCAAATGCTAAAAATGATATTTTAAAAGACAACATACATGAAGTTGGAATATTCTCTTGGGTGTATTGATAGAGCAATTACCCTATAGAATCTATCCTTAAAGAAACCAAATTTATGCATTGCTTGACTAGGACTCTGATTCTAAATGTTTCACAATGCATAAGTACAAAATACTTCTTTATTAACTTAAAAAAAAAAACATCTGCTTACCGTTTTCTAATAAATGTTACAAGGCCAATTAGATCAGAGCAGGATGACAAGGGAATGCTTTCATCAAATACGGTCTCTAATCCGACTCTCAACCAAACTGGATTGTAGCACAGTAACAGCCTTAACAATTTCTTCTGAAGATCTGAAACATATAATGTACCAATGTTGTAGATTTGATCTGAAAGCAATGCAGATAAATATGCATTACTGAATACTAGTAGTCAAAAGTAGCATGCTACTTGCAGTAGCACTAATGTAGGTGCAAAATTGGTAGCTGTAGCAGCACTACATTTTTAAAATTGTAGCTGTAGCTTCACTATACAATTCTTGTATTTTGTAGCAAAGTTTGACTACAGCCAGCTACATTTCTTCTTGATGTTTTCAGGTAAATTTCTTCATGTGGCAACAGTGTGCTACTATAAGGTGCCATCAAATGAAAAGGTCCATTTCTATGTACAGAGTATATTACTAAAATTGACTACACATATTCGCCATATGAGGTAAGGCACTTATCCCACTTGGGTACCAACTGATGAATGCCTTGGTAGAAGAATATGGGTTGTGAGGCAAACCATTCTGTCCTGTGTTTGAATGGCGACATGGGGACGAGCATTATTGTGCAGTAAAATGATGCCTGTGCTGAGCTGAAAAATGTCAGGCAACAACATCAGCCAGCAAGATCATGGTGACCGTATTCTTCGATGACCGTGGTCCCCTGCTAGTGGAGTTCCTTCCAAAAGGACACACCAATGACAACACGTACTGCGAAACACTGAGTCGTCTGCGGACAGCAATAAAGCATAAGCGACCCGGCAAGCTCAGCACAGGCATCATTTTACTGCACGATAATGCTCGTCCCCATGTCGCCATTCAAACACAGGACCTGTTGAATTCCTTCGGTTGGGAAGTGCTCAACCACCCTGCTTACAGTCCTGACTTCAGTCCATGTGATTTCCACATTTTCATCCCAATAAAGAAACACCTCAGACGACGCTGCTATGCGCCGAATGCAGATCTGCAGGTGGCAGTGACAGAATGGTTTGCCTCACAACCCTAGGACTTCTTCTACCAAGGCATTCATCAGTTGGTACCCAAGTGGGATAAGTGCCTTACCTCATATGGCGAATATGTGTAGTCAATGTCAGTAATAAACTCTGTACATGAAAATGGACCTTTTCATTTGATGGCACCTTATATAATGCCTTTCTACTTCCACTGAAATTGCCAAATCGGTGCAGTTCAAGCCTCTAGCACTACTAAGTTAAACAACATAGAAGCTTTAAGATCCAGGGTATCATTTTCATAGACTTTTAATATGGTAGAAAGTGCTTCATGATGCTATACAGGGAACTTGACAAATTGAAATATCGTGAGAACAATGCATCAAATAAAATAATGTTCCATATGAAAGTATAATAGTATTGTGGAGGCAAGTCACCTACGCTACAATGAACCCCCCCCCCCCCACCACCTGGGGTGGTCTGGGGCAGGGGGGCAACCTTGAAATGTTAAAAGGGAACCCATATTTTTTATTGCAGATTCGAATTCGATGTCCGAAAATATGTAGGATTTGTCCGACACATTTTGTTGCATTCATGATAGATAGATGGCGCCGTCCGTTTGCCTCTCACCATCGGGGTGCTAGATGTAATTATTCAATGAAATGATCGAAATGATGTCCTCAAACTTCAATGCATTTGTTGATCAGTTGTTCAAATGATTGAACACAAAGCAGAAGTGTTTCTGCATCAATGCATGCAAGCATTTCTGATTAATTCGATCAAGTTTGTGTAGGTTTTTGGCAGATCTTGATAACACGCTCTTTCAGATATCCCCACAAAAAGAAATCCGGCGACATAAGGTCTGGTGATCTGGAAGGCCAATTTACCAGACCGCCTCTACCTATCCAACGACATGCAGTTTAATTCCATCCCATGCTACTATTACATTATGTGCTGGACAACCGTCATGTTGGAACCACATGTGCAGTTGCAGTGCAAGGTTTACGTCGTCAAGCAATGTCGGTAATTCCTCATGCAAAAAAGTTCTTTGTGCCCACTCAAAGTACTGTCAATAACATAGGGACCAATCAGTTTGTCACATATGATTCCACACAACACGTTAACCGACCAATGAAGTTGACATTCAACTTCATGCAATAGGTATCCCACACTCCAATAATGCATATTGTGATGATTAACCTGACCGTGGTTTGTGAAGGTTGACTCATTGGAGAAAAGTACTCTACGAAATAACTGCTGGTCGACTAGTATTTGTTTGCATGCCCATTCACAAAACACCACTCGATTGTGAAAATCGTCGCCATGAAGTTCCTGATGCATGGACACATGATAGAGATGAACTTTGTGATGTTTCAATATTCTCCAAACACTATTGTGAGAAATTCCTGACAGAAATGATATTACTTGCATACTCGCCTTGGGAATTTACGAGCCACCGTGGCTAGGACTGCATTATTCTCTTCAGTGGCAGTTGCTCTACGAACCCTGTTTTTAGGTTGTACACTTCCTTCGGCACAACACTGTTTGACAACTCTAAGAAACGAAGAACGCAATCATAACCTTTCAGAAAAACGTTCCGCATAAAGGGTCACAGCATCGTCGATGTTCCTTCTGATTCACCATAAACAAGAATCATTTCAATTTCTTCTTCTACGGATAGAGAATCCATGATGTTGAATACCCCACTTAACTGTGTTGTTCGACTCTTTGCAGTCACACTGCACTGACTACTGAGAGTGCGAGCACAATGCTTCTAGGCGACAGTATTCCTCCTCACACACTTGCCAGCCACTGCATTTGTGAGACACATCAAACACGTTGCGCTTATGGCGCCATCTATCTATCACGAATGACTCAAAATATGTCTGACAAAACCTACGTTTTTTCATAATCAAATCTGTAGTAAAAAATAGGGGTTCCCTTTTAACATTTCAAAGTTGCCCCTCCCCCCCCCCTGGGGAGGGGGTCCATTGTAGCATAGGAGACTTGCACCCAGAATACTACTTATACGTATTATACTTTCATATGGGACATTTTTTTGTTCGATGCATATTTCTCGTGATATTTCGATTTGTCAAGTTACATGGGACACCCTGTATATGTAGGGTATTTTTTGTTTTCTTTTTTCTAATTTTCTGCCTTCCAGGCTGGCCTACAATCAACAAATATGCATTTGTCCACTACAATTTTCGTTAGAGCATTTTCTTTCTGCCTCAGTAGCTCTGATCCTACGCTGAATGTTACTTTCAGTTTGTGTTCCATTAGAGTGACAAGACTTAAGACCAGAAACAATGTCCATGTCATCTTAGTTTTGGTTGGTTCTTTGATTTGGTGTTTTAAGTCCACTTTATGCACAGTAAGGCTAATCTGCACTGGACCTACAGTTTAAAGTGGGATCCGAACCACTATGTGCCTCCACTGGTATCGAACCCGGGACCCCTTGATTACAAGGCAACAACGCAATTACTGTGCCATCGGAGAGGCCCTCATCTTCATTTTGAAGCACTGTTCAATCATAATGTATTAAATCTAGTCACCACACTGAAAAAGTAGGCTCCAAATTATGCCTGAATTTTTTAAAAAAAGTATTTATGTATGAAAGACAAACAACATTTTTTACTTTGGAAGTGATTAAAAATTATAGAATTAACACCATTCACATTTAATAGCATTAAAAACCCCTAGCGGTTAGTACTGTAGCTTTTTCACAAAACCTGTCTCAAAGCTATATTCTTTGACATACATAAAATTGAGCAATACAATATCATTGTGTTATTTAAGAATATGGACATTCTTTAAATACAATGAGCCCTGGGTTCCAATCATGGCTTGGGTGTTCCTTGTAAGGGTTACTTCACCAATTTCATCATCACTCATCCTCTCAATCACAATTAGCCAAAAGCAGTAGAAAATAGATGCAAAATTACAAAAATTAAATAATTTACTTAATCATGTTCAGTGTGTCTGGCAAGTGCAGTTTGTTGTATAAAATAAATAGAACGTGAGTGGGAATTTTCAACAAATATTACCTTTTTGGGATACCAATTGAACAGCAACAGTAAAGTCCAGGTTTGGGTGAAGGAGTAGTTGTTGTTGCTTCTGAGGTTGAGTCTGAAGATGTCACAAAGTGTCACATCCAAAACATCCTGTTCCACAATAACCCTTCACACTACAAACAATTCTTCCTGTCCACAAACATCCAAGGTGCAAAACCTGCTCAATTTTATCAATTCCCATACCCTCCAGATCCACAATGCCACTGGCAATTCACCCTCAACCTCAGAATAAACAACCACTGCTCCAACCATCAAACAAAGGTTGTATTTTCATCATATTAGCCAACTCTCTGAATGAAATATCTACTTTTTTCATCTCCATTGTATTTCAAGCACATCATAATTTCTTGTGTCTCGATTATCTGTTTCAACACTTTCAACAAATGAAAGATCATAAAAGTAATTTTCAATTACATTTAAATCCTGGAAGCAAAAGATATGAAGTCCATGGGTGTTCAAAATAAACTGAATAAAAGATCACAAGAATAATGTGTGGTTGCAGAAGAGAACCATACACAAACTGCTTCTTCAACTATTTTCTCAACCAATCACTGTTCATAAATATTTATGCATTTATGAACCACCCTGTTATAGAATTATTGTAAAAGCATTCTCAGATATGCAACCAACTTGCTATTGATGTTCTGTGTGAATCGATCTCACTCTCTGTTGGGGTTCAGACAACTTCCCAGTTACTTATCTTCAACATACACATTTGGAACTCTGTCATGGAAATACTCACATTAGGAACAAATAATTAAGAAAATCTACAACTGAAAAAAAAATAGTATGGTTTATAGAAATGAATGAGCATGTAATTAGAGGAATTTATTGGAACTATAAGAAAAAGTTAAGGTTAAAAATAAAGGAAGACATTTTTGAGAAATGAAATACTATATCATCATCTAATACATAAAAATGTATGTGTGTGTGAGTGTGTGTATGTTTGTTCCGCCATAACTCTCAAACACCGGGAGTGATTTCAACCAAACTTGGTACATATATCACTTGTAATCTGGAAAGAAATACTGTGGCGGTAAGACACCCCTAGTACCCCTAGGGAAGGGGTGACATGTAAAAATAATCGAAAAAGACTAATATTAGAGTGGAATCCATAGTTCTCGGGGTCATTAAGATGAAAAGTGACAGTCCTAATGCCATTCAACTCCAAGGGGTGAGGGTGGGTAAAGGGTGACATGTAAAACGACTGATATTAGTGTGGAATACATAGTTTTCAGGGTCGCTAAGATGAATAGTGACACTCCCAATGCCGTTCAACTCCAAGACAACCCTGGCACCCCAAGGGTCGGGGGTGGGAAGGGGGTGACATGTAAAAATAATTCAAAGAGACTGTGGAATCTACAGTTTTCGGGGTCGCTAAGATGAAGAGTGACACTCCCAATGCCGTTCAACTACAAGTTCATTTTACAAATATTAAAATATTTTTATATATTAATAAAAATATAAAAATGTGTAAAAACCTAAATTACTTACGACAAGTGAGTACCATCCATCAATAAATGCAACGTTTCGGGGGTCTTACCGCATCCTTCTTCAGGCTTTCCTTAGGCATGTATCACCACATTGCCACGTCAAGTTATATCAAACAAGGAAAAGGGTGTGGGTTGAAGTGGTAAAACATAATTGGATAAAACTTGTCCTCGTCAAATATAAATTGATCATATCCCTTACCATCTTACTATAAAGAACACCCACACAAACGAATAAAAACAGTTAAAACTATAAAATTCGAATCCCTCACACGGCCATGTGGCCACCAGCTGTTACTTCCTTATAGAATACAGGAACCTGCCACAGACTATTCCCCTCCCAGTTACACTATAGTTAGAATTCATTATTTTCCTGTCTAATAGAAGATTGGGCAATATAAAGATTCTAATAGAACGCCGGGCAATCAGCTAGTCTATAATAAAACTACATGCACAACATACTTACCAATATCAATGTAGTTGTAGCGATTTCCTCCAGCTTCACAGACAACAATTGCTGTTTTATCAATATGCTGAACTGTACTGTCAATTACACGTGCAACTTCTTCGCTGCTGTACACTGAAGCTGCAGCGTGCCTCAGAGCCATCCATTTCTTCTTTGTGACATCACGAGCCACCATTGAATCTGCAGAAATCTCCATCTCCAAGCTTCTCTGCCACAATTCATCAACATTCACTGTGGATGAAAAATTAACTCTTGAATATGTATCACTAGAAGTGTATGACAAAAAAGTTCATTTTACATACATGAACTTAGTAAATCAGTTACTATGGTACACCTGAAATTCTATATTAACAACAAAGAGTACAATTTCCTTCAAATGTCAAGAATCAAGCTAGAATGGGATTTAGAGCAGCCTAGTGTTGAATGCAAGTGAGAACTTTTACATGAGGACTGTGATGATCCAGTAAATTCTTTACTGCTAAACCTCATCATCACCCACAGAGAGAGAGAGAGTGTGAGTGAGTGAGTGAGTGAGTGTGAGTGAGTGTGAGTGTGAGTGTGAGTGTGAGTGTGAGTGTGTGTGAGTGTGTGTGTGTGTGTGTGTGTGCATGTGGAAGCTTTCATTGCCACTCGAGCATCATGCTTTACATCCCTGACATAACTGTAACTCTCGCAGCAGGGACCTGCTCTCTAGTGATGGTTTGCAGTATTTTATGTCACTCACTAGGAGCACACAGTCAATGTGTAGTGCCACACCTGTTAACATCCACTCATCAGTCTTGGGTGCTTGGAGAGACTTTACTCTCTGCCATAATCATGACAAAACAGGCTCTCCTATGCACGGAAGACCTGCTAGTGCTTGGAAAAGATGGCAATGAATCTGACCCAATGTGTTTCCTCCACCCTCGTCTTTCTCTAGAATGAGGTTGGTCAAATGCATTTTTGATGAAAAGCATAACAATACACAATATATTTCTGGAAACTTTCACCCCTTTTGTTACTAAACAGAGAGTACAGTAATTCCGAGCAAATGACTAGCCAATTTATTGACAGCAGCGTGCATGTTGATTGCACTTTCATTCTGTAAATAAGTAAAACATTCAGCATTTGAATGTTTTATTAAACATGGAAACAAGGCTTAACAGTGTTACCACTGTAAATAAGGTATATATGATGTGCTATTTTACACACTTTACTTCCCCCTACACCTTTCACCACTCTCAGTTCTCAACTGCCTGGCGAAGAACAACATCATTTGTTTGAGTGTGACACTGTCTACTATTTTTCTTTCTGGACCTGGCAACACTGAAGGCCTCGAAATCCCAATGTTCATGTGACTCACTTAAAAAATCTTTTTTCTACTCTTGAAGATGTGACACACCATCATGAAAGTTTGAAGTTTTTCTGCATCTGGTGAGTGTTTCCTCTCTCACTTTTTATTTAGCCCTTGTGGCCCTCCTTCCATTTATCCAATTATATATATACCTTGCGTCCATTTCCTTGCGAGGCCGAGAGATCGGGAGAAGTGTGGTGAGCAGTGTATGACCAACTTACAATTACCAGCTCGGTCTTCCCAGAGATTTTTTCTTGTTCTCTGAAAACAACACAACTGTCTCTATCCAGCAAGCAACTTTCCCACGAAACCAGGCTTACAATTAATTAACGAACCCACTCTCAGACATGGGGAACAGTATGGTCCCGCAATAAACTGTGATCGTCCTTCATAATATTTGGATAACATAATATTTGGATTCAGCATACCCAAAAACATAATGTTTGACACCAAGATCACTATTTTATTTTCTTTCTGCTCCCTCAAAAGTTATTAGGAACTCATTTCGTATTGCTGCCATTTTGTTTTTTAGCGATTTGGAGCACATAGCTTAAAATTACAGATTAGAAAACATAATATTTGGATTTACCATACCCGAAAACACAATGTTTGACACTAAGATCACTATTATGTTTCTGCTCCTCCAAAAGTTAATAGGAACTCATTTCGTATGGCCGCCATTTTGTTTTTTAGAGGTTTGGAGCACATACCTTAAAATTTCAGATTAGAAAACCTAATATTTGGATTCAGCATACCCAAAGACATAATGTTTGACACCAAGATCACTATTTTATTTTCTTTCTGCTCCCTCAAAAGTTATTAGGAACTCATTTCATATGGCCGCCATTTTGTTTTTTAGCGATTTGAAGCATATAACACCAATTTTGAGAGTGGCAAACAAAATATTCATAATCAGCACATCAAATACATTCAGAAAAATGTCGTTTGCTCGCTTTTCCTCAAAAATGCTTCCTACAGTTCCTCAAAAATGCTTCCTACAGTCAGAATTTTCGAAAATTGTCCCAGTCTATAGCATTTAAACAATGACATCCACTCATAGAGGCATTTAAACCTCTAGTATTTAGATGTGTTTTGACCATTTTGATTTATTATGTTCATATTGTGATTTATGGTGATACTAACTGAAAGAGGTATTAGATCCTCTGTTTTGTCTGTATTTGTTTCATACCTTTGTTCATATTAACTTCTTCATAACTGTAGTTTTATATTTTGTTTGTCTTTTTATACTTGTGTTTATAGAAAACTTGTATCATCAGGTGCAACACTATAACTGTACACATGTGACTCAGTAACTAACCTTATATAATTCTATAGTTAGTACTAAATCTTATAATTTTGTCTATTAAGGGTAATTAGCACACTCAGAGTGCCATGTAATCTCTTTATTTTCTTTAAGAGAACTACTTTTGATTGATTTTTTTTCCACATTTAGTTTGCCAATATCTAGGGTGTATCTTTATAATGGAGAATATGTTTATTTTTATCTGTGTTTTATCTAAACTGTACTTTGATTTATTTTAGTTAGTATTGGATAGACTAGGCAAACCAAACCAACCAAGGCCACGGAATGGCCAAGGATGGATGATGAAGAAAATAGGTTGGACCTGTACAGAGTGATTGTTTCATGCACCATTTAGCTTTGATAAGGAGAAAATCTAGGTTAGATCTCAATAATAATTATTCATTGTTTGCTTTCTATGATAATAAAGAGAATGTTCAGATTCTCATATCTTTGATGGCTCAAGATTTACCATAGACTAAGGTGTAAAATACATAATACACACACTTACCACATACGCTTGCCGACAACACTTGACATGGGTTTTAATTTTAGTAATGAGGGTATTGAGTGATGAATTTGAGAAACTACGAGGGTGAATCAAATATGAACGAGCCTTGATTGGCTAAGCCTCGGAATGGGTAGCAGGGAGTGATTGGGCATGTGCGGCCGGTAGGTGGGGCTGTCATGAGTCAGGAACCAGAACAGCCGGCGTGTCGCATGCTTCGTTTAGTACCCGTAGCTCTCATGATGAGTGAGCGGAGTGTGCCAGTGTCTGTTGCGCAATGCATAATCATCAAGTTCCTCATCCATGAAAATATCAAACCGGACAAAATTTACCGGAGACTGCAGGCCCAGTTTGGGAATGGTACCCTCTCGTGGGCAAGAGTGAAGGTGTGGTGTAAGGAATTCCAGCAAGGCCGTGAACGTGTTGCAAATGAAGTGCACCCCCGTCGTCCTCGCACCAGTGTGACGAATGACAACATGGCTCGTGTTTGTGAGCTTGTCGAACAGGATCGCCGAGTCACTGTGAAGCAAATTGCGGCAGAACTTGGTGTGAGCTATGGAAGTGTCCAATCAATCATCACAAAGAACTTTGGGCTTCCGCAAAATCACAGCTCGGTGGGTTCCCAAGCTGCTGAATGTTGCTCAAAAAGATGACCGAGTTCACATTGCTCGCCAGCTTCACACTCGTTTTGATGTGGAAGGGGAAGCGTTTTTGCATCACATCGTTACCTGTGATGAGTCATGGGTGCATCATTACACCCCAGCATCCAAGCGTGCCAGCATGGAGTGGAGGAGGAAAGTCGAAGGAAACCCCGTGAAGGCCAAAGTTCGGTTGTCTGCGGGGAAGGTGTTGGCCACGGTGTTTTGGGACTGGAGGGGGATCCTACTGGTGGATTTCTTACACAAACGTCAGACCATCAACGCACCCTACTACTGTGGCCTCCTGGATCAAGTTAAGGTGCAGTATCTACGCAAACGACGAGGCTGTCCCATCCGCCAGTTCTAGTTCCTCCACAACAACGCCAGACTCCATACAGCAGGTCTTACGCAGTAGAAACTGGTGGAAAAGCACTGGGAACCGCTTCCACATCCACCGTACAGCCCAGACCTTTCACCATATGATTTTCACCTGTTCGGACCCCTCAAAGAAGCACTTGGGGGCGAGCGATTTGCGACCAACGATCAGGTGGAAACCTTTGTGCACAACTGGGTGGCTACCCACCCAGCTTCATTCTACGAGAACGGCCTCAAGAACCTACCACAAATTTGGGAAAAATGTATCACTAAGGGCGGAGACTATGTAGAAAAATAGGATGTGGCAATGTCTCCGTTTCCTTCAATAAATTTTGTTTTTTTGCACAAGGCTCGTTCATATTTGATTCATCCTCGTAGTTTGATTTGCCCAAAGGGGCCTATGTTTTACATAGCATAAAGAATGTGCTGACGATGCATGCGTAATTCCTGCTACAGAGCAGAAGATTTGCCCAAGGTGGCCTTATTGCTTGTAATAAGCACATGTAAGGGGCTGTGTACCCGTGCCTTAAAATAGTGTTTACCTTGTTAAGTAGGTTTGTTTAACTAACATTCAGTGAGTGTTAGTAACTGCTTGAGCCCAGTAATTAAATTTCTAAATGAATAAATAAATAGCATATTGAGTCCAAGAGAGTGGTACATGAATAAAATAAAATAAAATTCTCATATCTTAATATAGGAAGCTGTAATTAATTTGATTTTCAACTTTTAACGTTAAATCTGAGAGGTAATCATTCTATGAGGGATGATATAACATTACTATGCAACAAGAATGTCTAAAACATTAACAAATTATGAATTTATTATTATACATATGTTCACTACGTTAACCTTAATGAAAATTTTCTTGTAACTTTGATTATTAATATTAACTGTGTACAAATAACCAAAATGCATTAAATGTAAAATCTCAAGAAACAAGTGCATGAAGAATTTAAAGTGGTCAAGAGACTTGAAGTTGTGACATGGGAAGATAGTGTACGATGATAAGTTAGGACTTTCAACTAAGCAATATTCTAATGCCTATGAACTTTCGCAGACTTTGACATCAGTAAAGAGAGCCACTTATCCCAGAGCAGGTTACCACTGCCAATGAAAGAAAGAAGATGCACCGAGGAAGTACCAGGTCCAACCAAGATGGAGTTTCAATCCAATGTTCCGGTTCAAGAGCTTCAATCACACAGACCAGATGACAGAAGATGATGCCAGGGTGGGCTAAGAGTCTACTCCATGGTGACTCTGCAACGTGGGCGGTAACGTCTTTCATACCAACCGTATGCCTAAACCACCCGATGTCGGAGAGTTAGCAGCTGGGGAGAGGACGAGCTGCGCAGACCTTCCAGATATTGTCAAAAACAGAAGATGATGCCACACTCACTTACCCAGAGCCAGTCCACACAGAAGAGGAAGAAGCAGCAAACAACTTTCCCATGAAACCAGGCTTACGATTAATTAAAGAACCCACTCTCTGACATGGGGTCATGACAGTATGGTCCCTCAATAAACTGTGATCGCCCTTCATATTCATTTGGACCAGTCACCATAAAATTTCGTGCTCTGCAGAGGGTGGAAGGTTAAGAATTTAGAGCAGGACCATTAATCCACTGAGCTCCAGAAGCGTAATTTATATATATATATCCAACCAAATCCTGCTAGAACACGACTCAACTTTATCATAAACTTTGAGGACAAGGAGTGCTCTGTTTCCTTAAAGCCGAACATCTCCCAGGCATTGAGAGTCCTACTTACTGACTTGTAAAGACAATGGCTACCTCTGTTATAGTGATATAAAAAAAATCGTCCCAGAGCAAGCGGACCTAAACAGAACTGGCATCTCAGCACGTATCACAAGCTGAGCAGAAGACATAATTTTCACAAGCCCGCCAGCCAGTCTGGCCCCTCGACAGTAAGGTGAAAACCGAAAAAGTGCTGGATGAGGAACCCCGACCTCGCTCGAGAACATTTCTTTCCCCCACTGGGATTAAGACAGCCACAAGGCACATAAGTTAATCGTGTGTCAAAGTGAAGTGCTCGCAGTGAACTTGTGAGTGACTTAATTCAATTAGAGCCAGATACTTCTTCATTCTCCAGATCAGCCCTCGAACAAGGCTCCGTTGTGTATCCGTGCAAGGTTATTATCCCTTCTCTCATACCTCTCCAGTGCAAACAAGTGGGCGGGGCTTAATTGCACTGACCAATAAGATGGAAACATGTACAACAACAAATATAATTACAGCTGGCTTGAAACTCAAGACCGAACACCACAGAACTTAATCGTCTATGATTTTCGGCCGGATCTGGACCGTTCACAGCTGGGTACGACCTCCCCATATTAGTTCATGTAAGCATGTAAGGTGTCTTTCAGGGTTTTTTTTTTTTTTTTGACATCATATTAATTACTAAACATCCGTGCCTGGTAAACAATTTATTGATTCGAACCACCCTTCTCGTTTATAAGTGCTAGCAGAGATGTCGACATTTTCAACTAGTAACATCCCGCTTCAGTTTACCCTCGAAAGAAATTTGCTTTCATACTTCAGGTTTGTGCGACATACTCACTTTTATATATATTATTTCGTATTTCTAAAAATTAAAAATAAAAAAATATTTATTACTTACGTAAAATGAGTATCTATTTTGTACACCGACAACATTTCAGGAACCACTGTTCCCTTCTTCAGGTCCTATATTTCAGCTATCCGAAAAAGGTCATAGCCTTGTCAATTCATACACTCGTCAGGAAAAGGAATTGGTACATTATGGTAAAGGTAAAATATTTGGAAAACACTAAAACCTTTGCTTTACCCATGCTTACTGCTTTTTGTTAAAAAAAAAATCACTATAAAACTTTCCACTTAAGAACCAGTGCAAGTTAAAACTTTAAAAAAATAAAGAAGCCCCCTATCACGCTATTCCCATGCGGACTGCCTGTGCTTGCTCTATCGAACGTGTGAGGTTGCAGGCATGTTGACTCTCCCCTCCCCTACTTTGCCCCTGCATTTCTCCTCCTCGTTACGTCATTTCAAGATCAAAATCTGTACAACTTGGGCTTTATGTATTACGTCAGAGGTGACCTGGAATCCAATTTTCTCGTATTCCCGTTTCTCCCATTTTTTGAGCATTTCAATCCATAGTTAGTCTATATTACCATCTTCTCTGTTAAGCTTATTCTCTCTATTTTTACAAATGTGCATTCCTCCTAAGCAATTTTTCCTCTTCCCTTATTATATCTCGTACTTCTATTTGGTGTCCTTCATCTATAATGTGCTCCGATAGTCCGGTCCGGGGAACCCGCTCCCTTATGTCTTTATCATATTCCTTCCAACGTATGCTCATGCTTCTACCTGTTTGTCCTATATACTCTTTATTGCATTGGCATTTAATCTTATACACCCCTTTCTTCTTATCTCCATTATCTTAGTTTTCCATTCCCTCCCTTTTGTAATTTGTAAAATATTTCTCCAAGGTTCTAGGCACTTTCATTCCACATTTGATACCGTACCCCTTTACTATTTAAATCACATTCTCTGACACTCCTCTAAAATATGGGATTCCTACGTATGAAAGCTCCGAGCTTGAGTTTTTCTTTCCTTCACAACTACAGGTGCCCTGGACAGAGCAGCGAATGGTGTGAGGAACAGACCTTGAACCAAGAGCGTGTTAATTTTGTACTGTGTGAAAGTGTGGTTTTTGGTTACTTGCCGTGCAACTTCTTTGTATAATTGCAGTGTGTGTGTGTGTTGTGTGTAAGTGAGGAGCTATGTGTGTCCTATGTTGCAAAGTGACCAAGGACTGAAAGCTTACAAACAACATGCAGGCCACTTTTTAGCATCAGAGAGCAATAATGGTCAAGTGCCTACCGGATCATTAAGCATAAATTGGCACAGAAGATTATCATGGAGGCAGCCTTCAACTTGAAGAATGACAGGTAGTGTGCCACAAGGAGATAGTTAAGAAGAGTCCATAGGGGCAACATTCTGTTTCAATCATGGTGTAATGGAAAAGGGGGCATTATGATAGCATCACTGAGCTCCTATTCTGCAAGAAAAGACACATCAGCCGAGTGTATCAAGAGACAGTCCTGGAGACAATGGCCAAGCATTTAAGCAATACTATTTCATTGCCAGGAGTAGAGTTTTCAGCAGGATTGTGCACCAGCTCATATGACTCGAACAACCCAGCAGTGGTTTGAAACTAATGTGCTCAACTTTATTTCTCCTTCAGATGGTTCATCTGGCAGTGCAGGCCTCAGTTCTCTGGACTAGAAATTATGGTATGTACTTCAAGACATGGTTTGCAAGAAGACATACTACAGTATTGCCAGTTTGAATCACCATCTTGTGAAGGCAGCGGAAGATTTCCCCCTCAATACAGGTGTAATGCAATTGGTGAGTGGGTACAGAGACTTAGGGCCTATGTGTGGGTCAAAGGTGGTCATTTCATGCTTTGTGTGCACAATATAACCATGGGATATATCTTAAAGTATCTTCTGTTATTTCATTCAGAGCTTTGTGATAGTATTTATGTGGTAAAACTGGGTGTGTGTATGTAGAATACTTTCGGCAAACATATTATAATATCAGTTAATCTGTGTGTGGCCTTCCCAATGGTGCAGTGGTAGTGTCGTCACCTTGTAATCAAGAGGGTCCTGGGTTCAATACCCGATGGAGGAACATAGTGGTTTGGATCCCACTTGAAACTGAAGGTCCAGTCCCAATTAGCCTTACTGTGCACAAAGTGGACTTTAAACACCAACTAAATCAATCAATCAATTAATCTGTGATGCATAATAAGCACATATCTACACCCTACATCTTCAAAATAGTTCATATAAAGCAAGTTACTGAAGTTGGAATTATTAGTACAGTAACACGCATATTTTAGTCCTTCAGATGTGCTTCATTGGGACTCAATGATAATTAGTTGATTTTCTTGAGATTTCCCGAGTTCTTCTCTCTTCTTCAATTTCTCTGAGATTTCTAGGTTTTTCCAGGTGCGTGGGAACCCTGCTCATTATTCTATGCATGCTTGACCTATGTAGCCACACAGACGCTGCCTGGCATCGAACAGTGTTTTGTGGAATTCTCTTGATGGCAGTCCGGACAGCCTGTATGTTCTCCTGTGTTCATGCACTGCAAGGTCATGATATTTGTTTCTTCTTCAAGGTTGAACCTGTTTCCTCAAATTTCGTACCCAACTTGCTATCGCATGCATGGATGGAACTTGTGCATGCTGTTACAGTTGATAAAGTTGCCGAAATTCTCAATGTGCAGCACTGACTGTTGTTATTCTTATAATACGCTTTCACAGCGTGCACTCTGTGCACCACTCCACTGCCCCATGTAAACTGAATGGCATGGCACCTACTTCATGTTTTATACATTACGTGGTGCCACATTCCTTGCAGTGTTGCCAAGTTACGATTTTATAAAATCCCATATATTTTAGACACCCTTTATTACATTTCCTTTTGTGTGAGCTTCATCCCATCAGTACATATATTCTTTTCCTTGATTTTCCTATCTTAGAGCCTAATAAACATCATTGAATGATTGTGAGATTTATGTACTTTCATCAAAAGTGATTTCTGATAGCTACAAATTACTATTATTCTATAAATTATTTCTTTTTCAAAACTTGGTTGAAATTACAAGTTAAATCAACCTGATTTAAATCAATCCACCTTGCTCTACAAAACACTTATAAGACCGGTGCTCACATATGGAGCTGAAACCTGGGTCATCACAAAGCAGGATGGATCGCAGTTAGGCTGTTTGGAGAAAAAATCCTCCATCAAATCTACGGACATTATATCAGAGGGGTGAATGGCGAAGAACAACAAATCAAGAGCTGTATCAGTTATACCAAGATGATGATATTGTTAAATTTATAAAATTTAATAGGCTAATGTGGATAGGTCATGTAATGGATCAAAATGAAAATGATCCAGCAAGGAAAGTGCTTGTGTCAGAACCTGGAGATAGACGACCTAAAGGAAGACCAAAGTTGAGATGGGAGGAGCAAGTTGAAAAGGATGCCATAAGAGCTGTGTGTAGGAAAGCTGTAGCTGCCAGACAAGATGAATGGCAGAATCTCTTGGGGAAGGGCAAGGCCCATCCTGGGCTGTGGCACCACAGAAATATATGTATAAAAAAGTATATAAATAAATATTTACTAAATTTCACTGCCCCAGAAAATATTGCCACATTCCTCATCTCCCCACTCATTTTTCCTGGCCACATCAGTGTACAACACATGAATCACATGATCTGTGATTATTTTCCATCAGTGAGTAAAATATTGTTCAACTACCCACACAAAAGAATAATCAATTTAGCTTGTATGTTCTTAGCTTCATTCTGATAACCAAATGATATATTATTCATGGAAAAAAAATCTGACTAAACATACTTGAGGGTCTCCCCAATGGCATACTGGTAATGTTATCGCCTTGTAATCAAGGGGTCCCAGGTTTGATACCTGGTAGAGGCACATGCCACAGTGGTCTGGATCCCACTTTAAACTGTAGGTCCAGTCCCAATTAGCCTTTCTGTGTATAAAGTGGACTTAAAACAACAAATCAAAGTCTTCTTAATCTTTTCCTACAGCATATTGCTTTTCAAGAAAGATGAAGTTCTCAGATAAGCAAATTTAATCTCCTGCAATTTAGAATAAATAACTCATTAAAAAAATAAGCTAAGACTTAATTAAATCCTGTAACAGACTTTCTAACTTTCTTAAGCACTTGTGAATTAAGCCTCATGTGAAACAGAATTTGAATCCACAATAATGTGAAAGTATAAAAAAGGAAGACAGCACAATTTCTGAATAAAATTGTGCTCTTTCACATTTTCTCATGCTGATTCTGTGCATGGCATTTAGAAATTCTTTCATATGCATTTCAGACATCATGAAATATAATTCCACTAAATGATATTATAATCTTTTGTTTAAGAGAAATTCTTTACCTTTAGAACTTGCAGAATCACAACAAAGTTCTTCAGGTGATGATAATAAGCTATTAATCCATTTACAGTATATCCTAGTTTGTTTATTAAGCTCTGCTTCATTGAAGTGGTATCCCCTGAAACAAATGAAAAATCAGAAAATTTCAATTGCATACAAGGTGTGTGTGCATTACAAGTACATATTATACAGTAAAATCTTTTCTATTACTAATAGAAAATTCTTATTACTTTTAGGTAACTATGATTGACCAATTGATTGATTTGGTGTTTTAAGTCCACTTTATGCACAGTAAGGCTAATCGAGACTGGACCTACAGTTTAAAGTGGGATCCAAACCACTGCCATTGAGAAGGCTACTAGGTAATTATGACAAATAGGATGAAGTATGATTAGATAAAATTGATGAAGTGACACTCACAAAGACAAAAAATGTGAGGAATAAGACCAGAATCTTCAGTGTCAAAATCATGAGTAAATCACTTAATGCTATTGACTAAAAAGGCAGTTAGGGCACACAGCACATTCATTATTTAGTTACATAAAAGTAACACATCATTTTAAAGAATGTGTGAAAACTATTGAATATAGCAGAAAACATTCGTTCGCATGTATTACAAATGTTCAATACACAGCGTGTCCAAAACGTTGATGGTGTTAGTAATGGCATATTCATGAAAAAGTATGCTTTTTATAAATTAAGAGTTGCACTGGCAACATTGACCATATCAGTGTGCTCAACATTGACCATATTAGTGTGCTCAACATTGACCATATTAGTGTGCTCAACATCTGATATTGCAAGTGATTATGTCTTAAGGGTCGAGGTACCAGCCTTAGGCAAGGTGCTCTCACATGTACTTGACTGCTTTGTTTTTTAAGTTTGTCTTGCAGACACCACTATTGTACACTGCTGCTAAACTCACAGTTTGCTTGTGGTTTTGAGAAGTGTTCACATCTCATTGACTCTTGGGATGGGAGGATGTGGTTGCAGGGAGAATGGAATGTTTTGGTGATTTAACTTTTTTTCCCATTGATCTTGCTTTGCCCTACCCCCACAAACAGATGAAGCAAGGTACTTCATGTTGTCCAAGCAAAACATTCACCATATTTAAATCTGCACAAATAGATCACTGTTTCCCATCATAGCACAGTTCTTGTTATTTATGTATTCTTTTTCAAGTTTTGTTCAGTGGCCAATTGGAATATGTGTGTAGCAATTCTCGCTATGCGATAAAACACATTTCAAGCTTCTATAAAAAAGTCACCAATTTCCTTGATATTCCAGTAGTCCCAAATGAAGTATGAGTTCAGAGATGTTCTACGTCTTGGCTGAATAATGGAAGACCCACCTCTCTTGTGCAATCAATTGTTATTTTAGCTTCTTATTTTAGACAGTTCTTTTCTTTTATCCTGGATGCTAAAAGTTCGTGCACTTCCTTACAGTTATCTAACAACTAATTTGCACAATCATTCACATACCCCTTCTGAAAAATCATATTTACAGCCTAATGTTTTGTCAGATTGACATTTCTGTTGATAGTTGCACTAACAATGTTACATTGGAAATTCATTGTATAGATATTTGAAAAATAATGCCACCTCAGGGTTATCTGTTAAGGAATCTAACTACCTTCCATGCAATTCAAAATTAAAGTTTACAAACACCTTGTTAATAAATAGCATACCTTAAGAATGGATTTGGCTTCATATCTGATGCATGTGAACTGATATCCACACATGGAGCCAAATTTTCATCCTGATTATGGATGTATGCCGAAATATCCCTTCCAAGTTCTTCAGGTAAGTTGTGAACTAAATTCCTACTTTGTTCAGATTTTGTTGAGGTACCTGCAATACAAATACATAAAATCATATTATTGTTTTTACATGAGGGCCATTCCATGTGAAATCAACTAATGAAGAGGCACTTTTCAACATCACATATTTTGATTCATTTGAAATTTGGCATACTGAAAGAGCCACCTGAGGTAGGAAAATATGCAAAGTTTGATACTACTACCTTACAGTTATCTAACAACTAATTTGCACAATCATTCACAAACCCCTTCTGAAAAATCATATTTAGAGCCTAATGTTTTGTCAGTTTGACATTTTTTGTTAGTATGTATGAATACAAGAGGAAGCCTGTAAATGGTTGACCTACAGTCAAATCCTGATTCAGGCATGGCTGTTCCTTTGTGAATGTCATCATGAATGCTGAGCAATTGTTGCAATACACAATATTTTTCATCTTATTTGAGGTTAGAACAGGAAATTATTAAATATCTTCTGTTTCGAAAATGAATAAATAAACAATACTGCTTCCATTAAATAAAAAATTACACAAGTATTATACAAAATCCTTCGCATGCATTATGAAATTATAGCCATTAATGTTATGGAAGTACAGTGAAATCCCAGTTATATGTTATATGGAGGACAGAAGGAGAAAAGCGTATAACTGAGAAAAGCGTATTATTGAAAGGCAATTAAAATGGTAAAATTAGGTACACAAAGAAAGAAAAGGAGTATTATACAAACACACTAAAGTTTGCCATGCTGCACTAACTTGTTCTACATCATTAATATAAATCCACAAAATCATGAGAAATAGACAGTGAAGGCAAAAAGGGCGGAGTGAAGCAAGCTTTACGCACTTTATCCATTCAGCCATTCAGGTCTTGGCAAAAGACAATGTTAAACAATAGGATGTTTATCTCTATCTAATTTTTGCGATAACTCTAATTTCCCAAGCCCTGCCGATGTCATAAAATTTGCCAAAAGCCTGTTCTGTAGGCCAGGCAACCTCTCCCTCGCATCTTCCTCCTCTTCACCCCAATCTCATTCATTCACCATGTGACCTTGAACTCCTAAGGAGTAAACTTTTCAAGCAAGAGGAGGAAGAGAAGAGTCATTGCTGAGTGTGGGGGCACATAATTTGCATTCCTCACACCTTCCTTGATGGAGTAAAGGGGAAAAGGCACTTCTTACATCCCCCATCAGGTAGAAATCCACTGAGCCTTCTGCTTTACGATTGGGGAACAAGAGAACTATTGCCAAACAGATAGTCAATAAATGCTGCTTGCTCTAGGGTTTGAACACACACTAAAAGTGTGACTGCCAAGTCTGCGTTCTCCCCCTTCCACAAAAAGACATGGGGAAAATTGACAACAGGGCTTAATCACTATTCACACTTCTTTACCCACACTTTTACAGAATCCTTCCTAGTAGATGGGAGGGAAAGAGAGAAGGGGAACTTATTTGTGAAAACATTTTCCTCCTTCTCCAATGTTTGCCATGTTGGCAATAGGAAGGAGGGTAAAGTACAAAGAATTTGCCAACTTCTGGTAGACAATTTTACTTTAGGAATGAGTGTAAATTAAGCCACCCATCTCTCCTCAGAAGAGTTAAATAATCTGCAACTGCTGTGCAAGGCAATAATTTAATGAAGCAGTTATTTAATGCACATATCTGCATTCGAAATATTGTCTGTGTGTCCATTATATTGACAGCAGGGAAATTAAAGCAATAATCTGTCACCCTCTGTTTCTATCTTTCTGCCAGCAACTTAGTTCTGGAATAAGCAATCTACTGATTAAAAAAATGAATGTTGAAGTCCGGCCTCTCCGTCTTCAACAAGTGCATTATCTATAAAATGCCCAGGACCTTCTGATATGAACCTCATGGCTCAATACATGTGCAGTAAATTTTATATAATGTTTTATGTTATTAGATTGTTATCATCGTTATTCTGTTCAGGATTATACAGAAGCATTCATGGATTATTGCTCGATATAGAAATATACACACAGGATTACACATTTTTATTATTATTATTATTATTATTATTGTTATTATTATTTCAGATGCTAATTTTCCAACAGAATGTCAAATTCAAAACAGTAATCTTTTTTTTTTTTAAGAAAAAGTTTATGATCTATATTGTCACAGATCTTGTTAACAACAATGGGAAGACCTAACTTGTTCTTTTTTTCCTCCCATGCATTCAGTAAATTCAATAAGGTTGAAATTACAATGAGGAATGATTTGAGTTTAGTCTTTATTAACAGAGATGAATATTTGCCCTTGTACAAATTCATTTTGCTTTGCTTCAATGTTATAGAAATTAAGTTTTGATATTGAGATTGTGTAGACAGACATTTGTGGTTGATTAGTTTTTGGAAAGGTCGCCAAGATGCACTGTGTGAATTATATCATACTATGACAGGTGATCATCAACAAGAGGGTGTATAAGAAGATGCAAAGCTCAGTCTGCACGCATTCCATCAAAGTCAGCTTTAAGATAAACATCTCTAAGAACTCTTGGGAATAACGATACATATATTTGCTAAGTAAATTCATACTTCGAAGTTCACCATGACGTGAGACAACAGGTTAGGATCGGCCAAAATTGTTTGAGGTTAATGACGACTGCCTATTGAACATGCATTTGTCACTGTTGACCCATATTCACAATGACTTACATGCGAACATGGGCTAGGAAGCTACAGTAACTTACTGATGTGTGTTCCCATATCTCACAGTCTTTCATTTCATTAAGAAATGTCATCTTCGATATGTATCTTTATACAAATCTCAGCCTACTAATGTTTTTCAATCCCAAGTAAGCAGCAGAGTTTGTAACCTTCATCTCTGCACAACTCTTGCCCATACGAAAATCTAGTGATGATGCATTTTGTCGCAATACTGTAAGAAGGGTCACATACATTTTTGACACATTAACACTTGTATCCTACTTCTCTTTCCAATATAAAGCAAACAAAGAACTTATGTACACTAAGAAAGATATTGCCATGGTGAATTGGCGACTTATTTGATGCAACACAGCATTTGCTCGGCACCCATATTTAAAAGAAACAAATAAAGCAGTTGTTTTAAACATTTTAAATGGTGTTTTACTCACGACCGGATCAAGAAAGTGTGGGGCGTTACCCCCACACCCCCTATACGCCTTCATGGCGTGGTGCTAAGCACAGGGGAGCACTTTACCTTTTTTTTTAAATGGTGTTTTAATCAAGAAAAAAATGAGTTTTAAACAAATAAAACATTTAAAACATAATGCCAAAAAGATTTATTTTTAAAGAATAATGATTAATAAGGAATCTGTTAATCATCCAAGGAAGGACGGTGTTTCTAGTTACAAACTAAACACTTGACTAACTTCTTAAAATACCTATTTATGTTGGTCTTAAATCTCACATGTAGGCTATTCAAGAAGGTTCAACTAATCCACAGTTGCCAGGCTATATTCTATCCATGGATAAGATACTCTGTTTTCGGAAATACAACATTTTATTGTAAATGCAACAAAATATTGACATTAGCAACTATGTAGTATGTTAAGTTTGGAAAAAAGAAAAACATTTCATCCACATACTATTCAATTTTTAAAATGTTTTAAACACTAGTAAAACAAAACAGCTAGGTGTTTTAAGAACAACGAAAATTAAGACAGGATGTCGAGATAGGCTTTGCGTTCCCCATGCATTAAGAAATCACGTGTTCGACCTTATTCATACACATAAAACGAATGGAAGTCACCAAGGCACACAAAAATCATATAATTTAATGCTCATGCACTACTTTTTCCCTAACATAAAGAAATTTGTCTATGATAAGGTTCGACATTGCATCCCTTGCCAGATCTCAAAGAAACCACAAGGTTCTACCCCTCATACCCTCCAGACATTCCCCCCTGCCCCCTTCCTTTCCAACAAATTCATCTTGACATCTGTGGACCCTTAGTTTCTTCTAAGACACAAATACAAATATTTTCTATCAATAGTCGATAGTTGTACTAGATACGTCATCACAGCTCTTTTGGCTAATCATGATGCACAAAACATAGCAACAGCTCTAGTTGAGAAAGTTTTTCTAGTCCATGGTCTCCCGGAAACTATTTATTTAGATCGCTCAACACCCAATTCAAGCTTACTTTTACGGGAGTTAGCCAATATTACCGGCGTACAACTATAATTTATAGACTTTTGTGCACATTTTACGAACGGGCTAGTTGAGAGCTCATTCAGCTATTTAAAGAAAGTCATGAGAGTTTTTGTATTGGAGAAAAAGGATGCATGGTGTGACTACCTAGCTAGCACCACGTATAGCCATAATATTACACTCCATTCTGGATTATGTCAGAGTCAATATTTTTCTATGTTTGGCTATAACCCAAGGATCCTAGCAAACGCAGTCCTACCTACGACCCCTGATAACATCTCCCAGACAAATGCACAAAGCCTTGAACTCCTGACATCCATACATAAGACCCCTCATGACAATTTACAAAAGCGTTTCGAAAAACAGAAACAATACACAGACCGCACTTCTAGACAAATTCAGTACTCACCAGGCCAACATGTGTGGCTCCTAGATTCCACTCCGACTCCGGGAGTTTCTAAAGCTTTCGCATCCTCCTATAAGTACAAAGGAACTATTCTTCGAAAAGTTAACGAGAATTCCTATGAAGTTACTTTAATTGACGGTAGGAACAAGGAGAAAACGGATACGATCACAGTTTCAAGGTTGAAAGCCCGCTACGATTAGTGCCATGAAACCCCACTCACATATACACTAACATTTATTAATACATTCCACTCCCGATCTCTCTCTCTCTAGCCTCCTTGCTACGTACATTGCACATGCTAACATCCCACGCTCCAGCATTTTCCCATGCATAACACCCCCCCCCCCCTCTCTCTCCACTCTTCAGATCCCGTGAACGCAATGCACTTTTGCATCAGAACGAACATATATATTTTTTTTTTTAAAAAAAAAAAAGCCCAGGATTACAAAACACCCTCCTAATCACCGGAACAATTATAATAAATCCCTTGTCCAATAATTAATTTCCTCTGGTATTTTCATGTTATTTTATATAATTTGCGATTAGACATATAGTAATAGTCTGAACATATCACATAGCTGATTTGACTCATAAGTACTTAGCATGTTTATGTTCCTGACTAGCAAACATTTTTCTCCCCATTTGCTGGTACATATATGCTCAAATGAAGAAAAAAGAAAAAAGAAAAGAACGAAAAAGAACAAGATGAACGACTTAAAGAACAACTGAACTGCGTAGAACTTGCTGAACTTTTGGCTTTTGGCCATAGCATTTTTTTTTTACTTACGCTCATGTGTAACGCGAACTGCTTCCTTCTATACAAGATTTACACATATTACAGATGGAAATGTCTTGTAATCACATAGTTCATTCTATTTTCACTGAACCTCCCCTTTCTTTTTCATTTCAGACTCCCACCACAAGATGTCTCCCGCTCATTATGCCGTTATCGTGACCATCGTAATAGCTCTTATCGGCATTCTTATCTTATTGATTACATTAATTACATCTTGCTGTTGTTCCCCCAAATCACATGTTACAACATACCCAAAACAACTAAAGAAACCTTCTATAAGTTCCCCAATTGCTTTACAATTGAATTCACATGTCCCGGAGACAACAGCTATTCTCCCACCCCCTCTCCCTTTCTCTTCTGGTACAAAACAACAAGCTCTGGCGACATACAGTCTGTCGCGTTGCCATAGTGACCATCACTCGATGCTCCGCCCCGCAATGGGATTGGCTTCCAGTGTGTGCTTTGGACTGTGCAAACAATCCACAAACCCACATGTGTTGTGCAAAGTTATTTTCGAATTGTTATGGCCTGTGTTTTCCGGCCGTTCTTGTGTCTTCGTGCTTTATTCTAAACTAATTGATACTTGAATACTACATGATTAATTCATATGCCTCAGGACTTTCCCTTCAGTTAACATTTTTGTTTTGTTCAACGGTGCTTGGTGATGTGAATATTTTGGTGAATAGTTTGGTGTTTTGGTGTTCTACGGTTTTGGAATTTCAATAAATGATAATTTTAAATCTAACCTTATCTGACATGGTTGATCAACCATCGACAGAATGGATCGATTGACTTAACAAGGGGAATGTAGAGATATGGTGATTAAAGTACGAGAAAACCTCGTCAAGAGATTATTTTATGCTTGTTCATTCACTGGAATTGTCTGACCGCCGAGCAATCTCAAGAATGTGCACACTTCGATATTTCCTCAGAGCTATTGACCGAGAGGTAAATACGCGGATCTAACATGATCCAGCATGTTCAAAAGGTGTAATAACCTTTCGAGGCAGAAGATTATAAAAGCAAGCTCGCCCTAAAGCTCACTCTCATTTCTCTTATTTTACTAATACACTTTACAACGAACAAACTACAACAACGGTGTACGAAGTTTATGACTGCATAAGCCTGCAGCCATTCATGCAGGATTGCTCGGAAGAGTGAGCTAAGGGTTGCAGTATCGAACCTTGGCACCAGTCACAATTCGGTCAGCAAGAAGCATTTGGACAAAAACTTCATTCATCTACCAGGTATGAACAAGCGTGAATAACCTAAATTCAATCATCCAAATCTCCTTTCTCTTAGTCGGAGCAGGTTCAACTCACAAGTATAATTAAGCTCTACCTAAATCTGTTATTGAAGCATCCCTGTGACCTCAGATCCCTGGTAAAAGACTGATTACAACAATATATACCTTCATACATTACATAAAATCAACTTTGAATCATTACTACATAATTTATCAATCTACTACAAGTAACTGCAATCATTCACATACTGTCTTGCAGGTTTTCTAATTGTTTTAACTGATTTACATATATTCTCCTTTTACTGTTACTGCAATTCCATAATTTTGAATTTTCTACATGTGATTCAATTATTTGCTAGAGTGGGTACAGGCGGGTAAGTGTAGAATATTACAAAAATGTTTTAATTTATATCTTTACAAATATCATCACACTCATGAAATTAATCTAACAGTAAACCTCCTTTCTCTTGCCATGATCCTTACCTTTCTTTTCTTCCTTCTTTAGGGTATCAGCATGCTCAAATTACTAATTTCAGGAAATTACATCATACAATACGTTGCTTATCTCTTTAACAAACTATTTCTTAACAGCATATAATTTTCAGACTTACAGCAGATTTCTGGACATAAACTTTTACTTCAATATCAGCATGTACATTAATATCATCAATAAGTTTCGGGTCCGCCTTTGACTTACTATATTTTTCTTTAACAACATTTCCGGTCCGCCTTCGACCTTGTATTTGTGCGCTCTATCACACTTTATGTTAATACACACTGACTTATCTCATGTTTGTCCAAGACTTCTCATCACTTCATCCTTCTATTAATGCTATTTAACCTTCGTTAATTCTATATTTTCTTGCTTCCCGAAGAATTTTCCCAATTGACTTTCTACTGAGCACAACTGTACAATTTTCTTTCTTATTTGTTCTTCCCTCTTTCTTTTGCAGCATCATAAACAGTTTAGAGGTTTACTTTCATATTTCTATCTTACTTTTCTTTTTCTTATTACAAAGCTATTTTCAATTTTACAATATCTACCCGCTCATTAACACAAATAGTTATCCACGCTTTTACCAAAACCATCATTTAACTTTCTAAATTGAATCATAACAAGTTTCACGTAACCTGTACTTAAAACAACTGACAATAAATAACTTTTTTTTTCTTCCTAAATACTCTGATTACTAGAGCCCGGAAGTTTGGCAAAATGCCTCTTTTTATCTACTGCATATATTGATAAAATTTTTCCGGATATACGTTTCTTATGTTGTTTCAAATGTTTTAGAAGCCTTTTCATTTTGCCTATTTTGCCTATTTGGGACCCCACTGCCTATTTTTAATTATAATGCCGTTTTTTGCCTTTTTCAATGAAATTTGACCATTTTTTTATAAAAATGTGTATATAATTTATTTTTCTCCCAAAAAACCTTGCTGGCATTTATTTTTCTTCCGTTTATTATGTGAATAATTTTCGCCTTATTTAAGTAATATTGAACTCATGCATGTTTCAACATTGCTGAAGGAGAAAAGTGTGAGAAGAATGTATTTCATGCTCAGTTAGGATATTGCCTTTCGGTTAACATTTCCTTGTGCATGATTGACTGCTGAAGTGGACAGGTTGATTTCGAACACAAAGAAGATATTTCTGAAATCTCCCTCTCGAACCCGAAAATTTAAGGAAGTTGCGTCTGAGCTTAGTTTACCTCCGCAACCAGTCTTGACCAGATGGGGAACCTGGATATCAGCAGCTATATATTATGCTAACAACCTTGAAAAAATCAGTGAGGTGATAGATGCTCTTCCAGAAAATGAAGCGGCTTCAATTCTTGAAGTGGAAAAACTCCTGTGCTATTCAAGTTTATTTTTGCACATTATGGTGCATTGCCAGAGACAATTACACAGGGTGGCTACAAACAAGCAGAAATGAAATTCCCTGACTTTTCCAGGTTTTCCAGGACAAAATTTACATTTTTCCCTGACAATTACAAACTAAACTAAATCGATGTTTTTGCAAATGGAAATAATAAACTCATACAGATCCAGGTATGGATTTGTTAAGTACCAATATTATCTTCTATGAAATTGACTTAATTTCTCTATTCTCTATGATTTGAATTCAAACTGGAAAATAGTGAATTTGGAAAATTATTACAATTCACAAGCTAGGGAAAGATTACGGAATTTTGTCATACGCAGTAAGTTTAAAATAATATACTTGATTATTTTTAAAGTTACGACTAAATGAGATAAGAGTGAAGAGTGAATGATTAAGAAATACAATTTATAATTTATCAGTCTCCTTATACGTTCTCGGTATTATATGTTGATATTTCCACTGAGGTTTGGAACCCTCTGCTTGCAAGAACCATGACTGCGGATTCATTTTTCAATGCATAAAGCTACTTCTTTTTTCTCTGTAAAGCAAACAACTTAACTTTTGCATATAAGTGAAACAATTGAATCGAACAAAATAAAGTGTCATATTTCCTTACATTATCAATGGGATTGCTGCTTCAGTACAGTATATCCAAGTGAAGTACCGTGAAACTGACAACGTGCAGTTATGCCATTAATGCTGACGAAAAGGGTATGTAGGTATTAGAAATTTAACGCAAGGAATTTATAGAATTGCATTGTATAGGTACCTGATTTATCTAACCACACATTAAAACAGGAACACTTTAATAATAAAAGCTTCTGAAAGTTCATATACGAGGGGCATCCTGAAAAAAAGCTCCAAAGGCGCCTATACACAGCACTAGTGGTCAAAGAGCGACACACACACATGCAGGCAGGATGAAGTGAGTGGCATATAGCTGTAATCTGGTACAGTTGCAATGCAGCCGCTTTAGGACAGTTCTAGGTTAAAGATTGCAGCTCTCATACAGTCTCCCACCGACTGCGATGTAGCCTACATTGCACGCTCAAAATTTGGCAGACGTCGTGAGTGATAGTATGGTCAGATGATAGTGCAGACAATTCATGGAAGACCAATCAAATGTGCACAACCCCATACAGCTGAGTACACACGGGCCCTTTGCATCACTTCAGGTGAGAGATCTTGGACCAATCCCTGTACAGCCCTGGCCTTGAATCTACCGACTTTCATCTCTTTGTTTAACTGAAGAGGTTTCTGGCAGGGTAAGGATTTGACAGCTACACTGCGGTAGAGATAGTTCCAGACTTTGCTGTCAGACACATATACCATGGGCATACACAATTTAGTGCCATGCTACGACAAATGCCAGAACAATGGTGGTGATTATGCCGAAAATTAGGATAGGACTCACTGTTACTAATGCAATAAATTACAACTGATATTCTTGTTTTATTTATGCCTAATCGGTAGGGCCCTTGATATTTTCTTATTTTTTAAAAAATTGGTGTATTTTCTTATTTTATAATTTTTACTATACGGTGTTATTTTTCCCAAAATTCACATTTTCATTTTAGCGCATTTTCTGGCAAATATCTGAAATTATACCTTCATGGTGTTTTTAAACTACTG
This sequence comes from Lepisma saccharinum, assembly GCF_977018435.1. Lineage (NCBI taxonomy): Eukaryota > Metazoa > Arthropoda > Insecta > Zygentoma > Lepismatidae > Lepisma > Lepisma saccharinum. The sequence continues at coordinate 90,686,161 of NC_139230.1, forward strand.
TTTCAAATTGTAAGTCACATGGCTTACGCCTCTTCGTGAGAGTTTGATATCTTGAAAGTTATTTTTCATACCCCTTTTTTAATTTTAAGGTAAGCATTTTAGATAATGGAATTTTCCCTGTATATACTGAAGGGTGCATAATGACCATAAGTGGCGATGCACCCAAAAAATTAAAACCAATCATTCTCACGTGACAGGTACCGATATATTATGGCACCAAAAATTGGCGTTATCTTTTTTGACTTGTTAGTGTTATGTTTCCTAAAATTCGCGATTTTGTTTTAGAAAATGTATCTGCCAAATATACCAAAACGTAATACTCCATTGTGCATTTAAACTATTATTTTAAATTGTAGGTCAAATGGTCTACGGATTTTGGTGACAGTTTGATATGTTGGAACAGATTTTTGAGGAAGTAAAGTGTTCCCCTGCACTTTTCCATGAATGTGTATAGTAGGGGTGTGGAGTTAGGGCCCCACACGTTCTTGATCACAGCTAAAGATAGGGGTGATGTGATCAGCACCATGCTCCTGGCTACCTTTATACCTCAAAGTTTCCTCCAGGTACCAGCTTGATATGATGCTGGGTGGGCACCGGAGGAGTTTGAATAGGTGAAAAAGGTCCCGGTTCTCCCCCGCAGGGGATCGACCCCGGGTCTATAACATGGTAGTCAGATGCCCTAACAACTGAGCATTATTTCTCGCTCGACAAATGCCAATGGTGCACACTTAGCTTGGTAATTCAAAACACATCTCACGCGACAAATCCTTAAGATGTGGCTCCCGTGTGACTGTAATTACACACTCGATCTCCTGTTAGAACCCTGCCACTTTGCTCTGTGATGCAAATGGTTTTGATAGAAGTTGAAAAAATCGTGGGAAATATATGATTTAATGTGGCTGTGGGAATTATTCCATGTACGTATAACTCTATAGTTCACTCTTGAGTAAAATGTTGGAAAACTTGCATGTTCTATGTACACAAACATGGCCTAGAAAAGACAAGAATGTTGGATTTCATGGAATATTTCGAAAAATATCGACAAATGGGGCATCTGGAGCAAAGTCATATTTTTTTAAATGGAACGATATACAATAACATGCATAATATAAAAGAGCACACACAGAGAAACACAACGCCGTTGGTCTCATGCATCTACTGCACATAGGAACGAAGATATGGTCATGTGAAAATATGTAAACAAACTAACAAGTGGCCCACTTGACCGTCAGTACCACGGCATGTACAAGTATGAGATGTCGGAAGCCATTGGACAAGATGAAGACAGAACGTGTTAAAGGAAGAAAAAATACAGTAGACATCGTCAGCACCATGTATTTGACAGTGTTACAGCATAATTAAAATGACCATGACAGTATGTCGAAGAACCACTGCGTAAGAAGCGAAAACCTGTCAAAGTGTGTGTTCAAAGTGGTGGCCGTCAGCTGCGATACAGGCAACGAGGCGCCCACGCAAAGATCGTTGCACAGAATGTAGCATCTCGTAGGGAATGTCCCTACAGGACGCAGTAATGCGTTGTTGCATATCCTCTGGAGTTGTTGGCACATCCCGGTAGACAATGTCCTTCAGCTTTCCCCACAGGAAAAAGTCTAACGGTGTCAAATCTGGGGAACGAGCCGACCATTTCACAGGCCCTCCACGTCCAATCCAACGATTTGGAAATGTATTTTCCACACATGCTGTAGCGCGTCTTGCACTGTGAGCTGGACACCCGTCATGTTGGTACCACACGTCCCTCCTTGTCTGAAGTGGTATGTCCTCCAATAGTACAGGCACTTCATGTTGTAAAAACTGTATGTATCGGTCAGCATTCAGTGTCCCTTGTATAAAAAAAGGGCCAATGAGATGTTCACCCACTATACCACACCACACGTTCACACTCCATGGGCGCTGGTGTTCCACTTGGCGAAGCCAATGTGGATTTGTCACCGACCAATAGTGCATGTTCCTTAGGTTGATATTTCCATGATTGGTAAAAGTTGCCTCGTCAGTGAAGAGGATACGTGACAAATCGGGTGTGTCGTATCGTAACATCCATGTGCAAAACCGAACACGGTCCACAAAATCATTCCCGTGAAGTTCCTGATGGAGGGAGATATGATATGGGTGAAACTTGTGTGTGTGCAGAATGCGCAATACACTTCGCTGACTCATCCCAGCATACCTGGCAATTTCACGGGAGCTAACGTGCGGATTCACAGCAACAGCGGCGAGAACATTTGTTGCACCTGCCTCACCTGTAGTTGGCTTGTTCCGCACACGTGCTCGTGGTGTTACACTTCCGGTGTCTCTTAATTTAATAAATAACTTACCAAACAGATGTCGAGATGGCTGTCGTCTGTTCAGATATCTCTCTGCGTACACACGGTAGGCTTCTGAGGCATTCTTTCGGCATTCCCCATAAATCAGGATCATGTCCGCTTTTTCTATGTTTGTGAACACCATAATCTTCGCTCTTACCACTACGACTGCTTGCTATGAACTAACACGATCTCGTGTACTGCTATCAAAACTTGCTGCGTAAAGGCAGTTCTGTCAGGCACCTGAGAAGTCTTACATGCCGTGGTACTGACGGTCAAGTGGGCCACTTGTTAGTTTGTTTACATATTTTCACATGGCCATATCTTCGTTCCTATGTGCAGTAGATACATGAGACCAACGGCGTTGTGTTTCTCTGCGTGTGCTCTTTTATATTATGCATGTTATTGTATATCGTTCCATTTACAAAAATATGACTTTGCTCCAGATGCCCCATTTGTCGATATTTTTTGACCCACCCCATACCTCCGATTTACGAGCCCCATTTGATATTATTGTTTCCCGCAAACCTCACATCGCTACTGTTTCTGGTTTCTTCGCTATTTCGGGTGGTACTTTTAGGTGCCTCACGCGGTATATACCATTTGGTTGGATTCTTCTTGATATCTAAGAATAGTGCAATGTCATTGTAACGTATGTTAACTTGTGCGAAACCAGTAATACGTCAGGATGATGAAAGAAAACCTTCGTAAACATTGCTACATTAAATAAGGTGAAGTGAGCCAGTAGAGTAATAACATTTCAGCAGCATATTTGCAGTCTAAAGCTCTTCTTGTTTATGCATTCGATTTTTATTGGATGTTGCAGTCCATGCAATTTCTGTCGCATGTAGTAGTGAGATACTTTGTCGGGTGGCGATATTCAACAAATTCAACTTGTATGGCACCCAAGAACATGAAAAATTTTACGTTCTCTTAAGAAATGTCCATTCTTTGAAACAAAAATACTAAAATTCGCACCTTCTTCCCAAACAGCGGGAGAAGAGGGGGCAAACTCCAAATTTTTATTTTTTCATTGAAATTTGGGGGTCGCGCCCCTCAAACCCCCCTTTCTCGGTTCGGCATTCTGAATTGTACACGGTTGCATGCTCTGATGTTTTAGCTGCAAAACAAAACTTATCCGAAGTAGATTGCTCACATAGTGCCAGAGTAATAACAATTTACCTCCAAAAATGCAAATTACCTATTTTTCGTAAAAAAAAATATCACATTTTGGCTTATTATTCAAATTGTATAGCACCCAAGAACATGAAAAATGTTACGTTCTCGAGAAATATCCATTCTTTGAAAAGAATACTAAAGTTCGCCGCTTCTCCCCAAAAATAGTGGGAGAAGAAGGGGCAAACTCCAGATTTTTGTTTTTTCATTGAAATTCGGGGGTTGCGCCCCTCAAACCCCCTTTCTCGGTTCGGCGTTCTGAATTATACACGGTTGCATGCTCTGATGTTTTAGCTGCAAAACAAAACTTATCCGAAGTAGATTGCTCCCATAGTGCCAGAGTAATAATTTACCTCCAAAAATGCAAATTACCTATTTTTCGTAAAGAAAATATCACATTTTGGCTTATTATTCAACTTGTATGGAACCCAAGAACACGAAAAATGTTACGTTCTCGAGAAATATCCATTCTTTGAAAAGAATACTAAATTTTGCGGCTTCTCCCCAAAATAGTGGGAGAAGAAGGGGCAAACTCCAGATTTTTTTTCCATTGAAATTCGGGGGTCGCGCCACCCAAATCCCCTTTCCTCGGTTCGGCGTTCTGAATTGTACACGGTTGCATGCTCTGATGTTTTAGCTGCAAAACAAAACTTATCCGAAGTAGATTGCTCCCATAGTGCCCGAGTTATAACAATTTTCCTCAAAAAATGCAAATTACCTATTTTTTGTAAAAAATTAAAAAATCACATTTTGGATTATTATTCAACTTGTATGGCACCCAAGAACATGAAACATGTTTCATTCTCTTGAGAAATGTACATTCTTTGAAAAGAATACTAAAGTTTAGGCCTTCTCCCCAAAATAGCGGGAGAAGAGGGGGCAAACTCCAGATTTTTGTTTTTTCCATTGAAATTCGGGGGTCGTGCCCAAGCCCCCTTCCTTGGTCCGGCGTTCTGAATTGTACATGGTTACATGCGCTGATGTTTTAGCTGCAAAACAAAAGTTATTCGAAGTAGATTGCTCCCATAGTGGCCGAGTTATAACAATTTTCCTCTAAAGAGTGTTCGAATTTGAGGTGTCAAAATAAATAAAAATAAAGTCAATGAAGAGGAAATTCCCTGACATTTCCCTGACTTTTTTTGACACCTCAAATTCCCTGACTTTTCCCGGTTTTCCAGGTTTTCCAGGTCTGTCGCCACCCTGATTACAATTATAGCATCCATGAAAATCTACGAGGAATCTATGCAGCATATGATGGAAGTGCCAGGAGAAAAGGGGTCAGCTGTTGCGGAAAAGTAGAAACGGGTAGTGAGTGGAAAAATGAGGACTTGAAACAATTGAAAACAATTTGTGATATTCTAAAAGGTGAAAATGCTGTTACCAAAATGAGTCCAGCTACATTAGCTTGTTTTATGTATGCTCCAGTAACTTCTGTCGAAGTAGAAAGATCATTTTCTATTATGAAAAACATTCTCTCTGACAGACGACTATCAATGAATGTTGAGAACTTAAAAAAAAACACCTTGTAGTTATGTGCAATCAAGACGGAGAAAATTGAAATGCTATTCCCAATGTAGATTTTAACATTTTGCCAGAAATTATAGATAAAAGTAAGCGACTTCCAAATGTACCTTTTTTCGGTTTACTTTTGCCCTTTTTTCATTTTTAGTGCCTATTTTCCACATTATAAATGCCTTTTTGCCTGCCTATTTTAACGAAAATAAATGCCTGTTCCGGGCTCTACTGATTACAATATGCTCAGCATTTTGTAGTATATACACAACTCTAAAAATGCTTATTTAGATTTAACAATTTCCACTCTTTTGTCAAAAATCTATATAAATTAGTGATTATCAACATTTCTACAAGTGAAATGGAAACTTTGTGATATTTTACTAAAATATGCCAACTTCAGGAACACAACATTATTAATCAACAACTCAGAATATCTCTTCTTCTTGAATTATCCGTCTTGGTTATTACTTCCATTTCTAAAGATCCCTATTCATCCTATCATGCCTCTTTTTCCTTTTCTTCTTTTCTCTTCTTCTTCTTCCCCTTTCTCTGCTTTTAATTTTTCTTCTTCTTCTTCCAACTTTCATCAAGTAGAGAAACTATTAGTCTGCCACAACTATTTGTATTTTCTCTTTTCCTTAAAGTCTTTTCTTTTCATTTCCGGTTGTCTATTAGTACATTTTCCTCACTATGAGAATCATCACTAGTAACTTTCTCCCATTTATAACTTACACCTTCCTTTCTTTTTTTCCTTTTGTGACTTTCTTTTCTTGTTTCATCTTCTTCATACTTGTGTCTGATCTTTCTGCACTGACATTCTTAGATTTTTTACGAACTTTCTCCTTCACTTTCACTGAGGCTTTCTCAACTTTCTTTGCAGCTTTCAATTTCTTTCTCTTCATTTTCTTCTTTCTCTTTTCCGAAATATATACAAGCCTCATTTTAATTTTCTTCCTTCTACTGATCAGAGTCATTTCCGGTATCATCACATCCAAAATTACACATTCTTTCAGTTTAGAAAACCTATCATTTTTCTCAGGTTTTTCGTGAAAACTTTCTTCTTTACTTATCACTTACTGAGACTGCTGTATTCTGAGTGACTCATCTACAACTTGTTGCCTTTTCATTCACAACACGCACACTCATTCCTCTAGAACCTGTACTTTCCAATCTCTCTCTCTTTGTTCATTTTCTATAACCACTTATACTTGTTCAGAACTATCTTCTATCTTTCACTGTTGTCACGGACCTCATTACAATAATATTTTACTTTATCAATTCCAGTCTGAAATTGACACGATACTTCATTTTCCTTCAAAACATCCTCCATTTTTTCTATCCTAGTGAATTCCACTTCCAAAATGCCTAGTCTTCCCTCCATCTTGTCATTTATTTTTTGCATGGAAGCATTTATTATTTCCTTGAGTTCCAATTTATTCTGTTCCTCATTCTGCTCCAATTTTCTGTATAAGTCTTCCCGCACTAGCCTATCTTTTTCTTCATTCTGTCTCCATTCTAACCTATCTTGCTCTCTAGCCTGTTCCATTTTTTCATATAATCTCTCCCATTTTAGCTTATCTTGTTCCTTATTTTCTTCCCATTTTAGGCATAGGTTCTCCTGCGCTAGCCTACTCTGTTCCATAAATGACTAAATTGAATTCAAGACATCATTTTTCTCTTCCTGACCAACGTCAATGTGAGATACATTTTTGTCACTTTCTTTCGAAACACCATGTTCTTTTTCCGTTATTTTTACTCCAACGGCAGGTCCTTTCTCAACTCGATTCTTGCATTCACAGAAAAAGTCTTTACCAATGTCAGTTTCGTGTTCTTGATACTCTTCCTCACTCATTCCTACACAGTCTTTATGCAGCCATTGTTTGCAACCTAAACATTCTATCGCTCAGTCTTCTTTCAACAATCTTCCACAACAATTCAATATTTCCTCCCACCCCACTTTGGGTGTGAAGTCCTTTTCCGATGGAGTCTATCCTTTTGTGCAAACCATGTTGCCGACACACACTGACTAAAGTTACAACACAACAATAAATGTTTACATAAACACTGCCGACAACGATGCAACACAATGCCTGATATTCTTTTTCTTTCACCAAGACAATCTAAGGCAACTCCCAGGAGTTTCGGGCACCATATAACATTAGAGAGTTGTATTTTGTATTTTGCTTACGAAATGCGTTTGCCTGCTTTCATTCGAGATAAAAGCAGGATTTTCAGTTTTTTACAAAACCTGATTAAATGAGTGAAGCAAAGATGAAAATTACCTTTCAAATATTTTTATTACTCAGATTTTATTTTTAATTAAACAATCGCAAGGAGGCCCTTGTTAAGTCTCCTTCACCTGATTTACATTGGAAAATCCAGATACAGGGATATACAGAAAATGTCCTGATTGTCTCGGTGAAGTTTCAATGTATAAACCTTGCATAAAATGAACACAAAAATAAAAAATATAACACATTGGAAACATTACCTATGGTTTTAGGTAGCTTTTTGTAGTTCAGCACTATACTTGTTACCTTATACTGACCGACGATAATAAGCTATAAACCATATTCTCGAGAGCTCTCGACACTTAAACAAGGCTCAGTTATCACTAACAAAACCACTGTTGACGAATCTTCCTAATTTCTGAAATGCACTTCCTGATTATTTTGCTTCAGTCTGTAGAAGCCACCTCTCGATGATCCGATCCAGTTACGCTGCAACTCTTCCCTTCTTCCAGGCTGCAAGTTCACCGTTCAAGTTTTTTTTTTTTTTGGGATCGAACTCACTATTCCTCTCCACGTTTCAACGTAACGAAATATCAAAAATGTCAACTGCTCGAGTCAATGCAAATTTTCCAAGTTTTGCCATCAATGAGCACGTGAACATGAACCGCAAAGACGAGACGCCATAACACACAACCGCCAACTGCACTCTTTGTGCGCCAAAATCCTGCACAGTCTATTATTTAAGAGGGGAGTGAAGTTTTCTTCCTCCTCATTCGTTCTGAAGCATTAGTCCTACAACAATCAGTTATAGGGTGACATGGAATAGGATCGAAGAAAGTCACCATAAGTTCGTTGAAGCAGCCAAAAATAACCACAGGATCAAGATTCAAAGGAAATTAGCTAAGATAGGAGGGAAGAGGGAGGGAAATATAGGATCATGTGAGAATGGGGGGAAGGGGGGGATTTTGTGTTAAATTTAACTAAGCATCATGAACTTCCGAGTGATTTCAAAGAGATCATGGGAAAGGGGCAAAAGTTTGCCATAGGGGATGAAAAAATTGTAAAAGAGGAATTTATAATAGCGGCTGAAGGAATAGGGGCAATGTTTGACAATAAGGATGACAAGAGGGAAGTGAAACAAAAAATTCACGACATTATTGAGGAACAGATTAGAAAAGAGAATGCTAAGGAGAAAAGAAATAGAATGGGAAGGAAAGGAATGGGCAAGAGGCATAAGAACTATAAAAGAAAGTTGAATAACATTAAGAAATAGGTCAAGGATAACAACGCATTTTTGATACATTTGGATAAAGAGAACAAAATGGTTATCATGGATAAGGACGAGTACAACAGAAAGTTGGAGGATTGTTTCATAGTAGTGACTTTGAGGTGGTGGACCAAAACCCAATTAATAAAATAAAAAGGAAGTTAAAATGGGGG